>NW_005054366.1:1454183-1464030 GCF_000277835.1 Geospiza fortis
ACTTCTTTAACCCACTCTTTAGTAACTGCTCATTAAAGCAGCATCTTGTTTAGAAGAGCCCACACCTCCTCCCTCTACATTAAAACAGCAACCTGACCTCAATAAAATATAAAACAATTAACTTACTAATTAGTCAACAAATAACTGTTTCACCCAAGTAGATACCAAGTTGTTAGGAAATCTATTAGCATTTCCAGTGTAATTTCATGCTTTGCTGATGATGAATAAAACAAGGTTGAAAGGGACCTATTCATGTCCAGAGCACAATGCCCAGTGGCTGTAAGACAGTGAGTGCAAAACTTCCTTGGAAGAGCCAAATACCAGGACCAGGACCAGGACCAGAACCAGTATCTGGACAATGTCACCAACACCACAGCAGCACCAAAACCTGGCAGGGACAGTGGAGGGGCCAAAAGGAAGAGCAGGGGCTGAGAAGTTCTGCCTGCACTTCCCAATCAATGTGTAGGACAAGTTCATGCGCTCAAGTGCATTGGGCCAAAAAACCCCAATGTTTTGCTTAAAATGATTTCTTTAAATTCCCTCAGCCAGCTCCACCATGGACAACATAAATCCTACTAGAAAACCCTAGTTTTTAGACACATCTCCATGTTTCTTTGTGCTGTGATCAACAAGCAAGGCCATCAAAGCCTGCCCTCCTGTAAATGTGGGCAAATGTTAATGTGTCTGTTCTGATTCCAAGGATAAAAATTTGGGTCTCCCAGATGACATCCATTTCCCTCTTTCCATGCCATCTTCTTCCCATGTCAGGACATGCTCCTTGGTTGCATTCTGAGAAAGTAACAGGGGAGAGATCTGAGTGTTGTCTAGTCCTGACTGGCTTCATGCCTGCCTGGGTGTGCAGCCTGGGTGTGCAGGCTGGATGGACCCCATCATGGGAAGGGACAAGGACACAGCCACCTCTGAAGTTAAGTCTACACAGTCTTGGATGAGCACACACGTGTCCAAGGATGTTCAGACAGTGATGGTAATACCTAAGGGGCAAAACACACAAACTGCTGTTTAACAAGATGGACCAGAACTTAGGTCTGTGGTCTCTTTCCTACCTACAGATGAAAACCACCTAGAAAATGGGTGTGAAATTTGGATCTCATATAGTGAATCACCAAGTGCCCTGGACTGTCAGCAGGCACAGTCTGTCTGCCAGGGCTACATCCAGCCCACACCCTGACTTCACAGCTGCTCCCTGGTGAGAGCAAGGAGGCTGTAGACAAGCTGTTCTGCACATACTGAAGCATAGGAATAATCAAACCCCATGGCATGGGTCTTAGGTGGGGAAAAAATGAGTCACAATGCTTGGATCAGTGAAATATTCTGCAGCCATGCACAGTTCTCCCCATTCAGGCAAGGGGCTGCTGTTTGGTTGCATTTAACCAACACTTCACTCACCCAAATGAGATCACTGTTGTGGTTCTCAGAGACCTTGCACACGACACATCCAGGTCAACACATCCAACTGCCTGCAGAGAGCACCATTCCACCCACACAACCTACACCCAGGAAACACAGCCCTTGCCTTCCTCTTAATCCAACATACACCAGCGTTGGAAAAAATTTGCATGTTAGAACAATTAGATGTGAAACATTACACGCCTTATCTCAGTGATATTACATAATTGGATTTGCGGCGTACACAGATAATGGAAGCCAGAGCTTCCAGCAGTCAGAAATATAAATCATACACTGCCTTTTCGGCAGTTAAAGTTAGGAATATTTTAAGAGGTCACAGCAAATACATTGTTTATACTAAGAAATTGAATCATGTTATTAGGCTCTCTGTTCATCTAGTAAAATCTTTAAAAAGCTCATAAACTCGTTACTTTATTAGTTCAGACTTATTATATGTATTTGAAGCAATACTCAGAGGTATTGTTAAGCTACTGCAGGCAAGGGTTACAGGTCTTATGTATTTTCCTTTTGGTAGTACCAGATGTGTTGGAGGCAGTGGCTGTGCTGAGGGTTTGTTGGGAATCTCAAAGCTCAGAGCAAGGCCAAGCAAACTTTCCTGTGTGCCTTCCTGTTCACTGGGGACCACCAGCACATTTAGTGCACGGACAGCTTTGCTTTTTCCAGGGATAAATTTTCGCCTGCCCACCCCTCCAACCCATCCTTGCCCAGGAGGAGAGGCCACCTGAGGGCTGCCAGCGTAAATGCAGCTGTAATCCTGCTCCAGAGGTAAGGATGCCTGGACTTCTTACACTAATTAACCCAAACAAGTTCCTGCTCTGCATCACCCATGGAGACTGTGCAGGACCCTGCTCTGCATCACCAAAGCACCCACAGAGAGTGTGCAGAACTCCAGTGTGACATGTGTATCAGGGAATCATTTACAGAGCTGCTCGCACAGCAATTCATTTCCACCATCCTGTTGGATCCAGATTTATGCAAATAGCTTAATGTGTTAATTTACATATTTGATGAATATGCATTGTCGCACCCATAGAAATGACAGCAAACATCCTAATTACCAGCACACAAGCCTGATCAGGCGTGGGATGGAAGGAGCTTGAGAGCTGTGCCATGTTTCTGCTGGCTCTGGCTGCTCCATGCTGCCCAGCTGCTCCTGAAGCTGCTGCCCCTCATCCCATCAGCTCCTGATGTGCCCCGTGCATCAGGACCCTCAGATTTCACAGGGGCAGGTCAAAGACCATCTGATCCCAGAAGCCTCCCAGGATTGCCAACACATGTGCTTTGATCTCCAGCCTTGCAGTGGCCAGAGTTCCTCCCCAGCCACACTTGTGAGGACTGGCAGGAGGATCTTGGCTTATTGGAATAAACAAACGCATCCCCGGTGGCTGCAGAGGAAAGCCTTGAGAGGAGACCCCAAAGTATTCTCAAAACATCCATAGCACAAATTCACAGAACATCAAAATGAGGGTAATTTTCTTATCCTTTGGCAATCTTGTAATTTTTAACCCACTCTGCTAATTTTTTGGGGTTGGATCTGACTCAGGAAAGCTGAAGGCTATCCAAAGCAGCATGTATGAACACAAGGACATGGACCCTTATGACCAGCCTCCAACATGAGCACCCCCAGCAAGCCTAAATCACGTTCCAGAGTCCCCAAGAGACGTTCAGGACCCCACTAAATCATTCTAGGCAGCAGTGCTCCAAGGGGGCTTTGAACAGCCACTCACACAGGTAGGGCTTCACACCATCATCCCAGCACCATGAAAGACCTGCCCAGCCTGAAACCTGCACACCAAATTTGGAAGGTTACGGGGAAAAAGGCTCTCCCCACACTGCCTCTTCCATCCCTCTGCTTTCCCTGGGCTCCCTCCTCCTGGAGCAGCTGTGCACCAGGTGAGCTGGCTGGGAGGCAGGCTGGGCAAGGGGCCGGCAGGGAGGCTGGGCAAGGGGCTCACAGCCCCCCTGACCCCGCAGCTCCTCTCCCCCCTCCCCGGTGCCTGCCTGCCTTTGAAGCCTGGCTAATGACAAAATGACATCCTGCTCCCTCCACCTCCCCCTAGCCACTAACGGGGCCCCCTCGCCTGACCTTAGGGTGTGACGGCTCCTCAGGTTCAAAGCAGGGAGAGGACGCTCAGAGCTGAGCCTCAGGGGAGGCTGAGGGGGGATGAAGGGGTTGTGGTAAGGAGCCCCACATCAGCCCACACTTCGGCTCTCCCCTCCGACCTCTCCTCACTGCTGGCTGAGAGGAACACGGCCATTTTGCAGCCCCAGAGGTGACACACCCAATGGACATGTCAAACCACCCCATTTCTCCTTCCACTGCAGCCCTGGAAGGCTCCAGAGATGGTTGATTTTCTCTGGCTCCTTTTGGTCAGCTGAAACCTCAGCAGATTCAAACACTACACTGAGAGATTTTACCTGGAAATCAAGTCCTTTCCAGGTGATCAGCCACCACAGCTCCCTGTGCCACCAGAGCCTAAATTCTTTATAAGGTCTAATTATTGATGCAGACAGGCACTGATCACTCCTCAGCAGCATTTCAAAGAGGGATCAGATGAGCAGCTCTCTATTTGATATGTCATTAAATCAGGTTTCCTTTACTTGCTGCTCAGCTCAAACACTGGCAAAAACAGACAAGTCTATTTCTTACAGTATTTCCTACCTCATCTTTAAAAACCACAACAAACCTCTAAAATTGAACAAAGCCCTCCAAAGCTTTCCAAGCAGACAGGGAAAATATTTTCAATCTCTCCCTCTGCAGTTTAATATCAGCAATCAGTTACCACTGGCTCAGATTTATTTAACAGGATGTACAGCATGAACAAGCAGTCCTCTACTATTAGAAGCTGGGGCTGCAAAAACTCCATCACTGGCGGCTGCAGCCATTGTAAAGGCCATTAAGGGAGCTACTCTGCCTAAATGCACATAATCAGCAAATTTATGGCCTGTTTCTTCTGCTCAGAGAGGAACTAGTAGAGGCTACAAAGATGTGTGATGCTGACAGCTTACAGGCAGGGCTTGTGTGCTAGCTCAGAAACACTCTCTGCCCCAAAAGTGCAACAGTTTGGTGCACAAATTTCCCCCCCCACATCTCACGGCAGCTCCATCGCACATGTGCACAAAGCTGCCCCCTCCACTTTAATTGATTCCCCCAAGGGCTTTGGGATGGGTTTTATAGTGCATAACTAATACTGATAAGCAGGCGTGATAAGGTAGTGTTATTACCCAACTAATGGGTCACTTCATCCACAAATACTTTCTAATTTAATTGAAAACAGGAACATGAGCTGCGAGCAGTCAAACCTTGGGTATCATCCGCACCAGCGTTCCTGGAAATTTTTTTGCTCTCCCCTTCCCACCTTCAGTAGCTGATGAACCACAGCAGATGTCACAAAACCGTGTTTTGTGGCTACAGATTCACAGTTGAAGATCTCTGGATTCAATTCAGCCACACAGCAAGGAAGTGCAGCTCCCAGGAACTTCAAAGAGAATTGCATCCATCACTTTCAGCAGGGCTGAACTGGCCTTTGCTTATACCTACCTCCCTAGGTCTGCCCTGGAAAGGAAATTCCTGGAATAACTTTCATGTGCTTAACCCTTCGGAAATGGTAGGCATTAATAAAACCCCTCCTCAGCATCCGCTTGCCTGGCAGAGGTTGGAGGCCATCCACGCCTGATCAGCAGCGATGTTTGCAGGTCATTAGCAAAAAAACATAACTCTGAATGTCCATTGTGCTGGAAAAGAGTGTATTTCCAGTCTCTCCCGAGGACATTCCCGAAGAGCACAGCTACCATTATGCAAATTGATTTAACGAGAGCCTGGCCTCCTCTAATAATACCTACGGGACCAGACAGAAATATCAGATGAACTTCTCAGTTACTGGGGTACTGGGGAAAACCACAGTGATTTCAAATTCAGCAAATAAAGTCTTTTCTCCATTTTCAGTCGGTCCAGTACAACCTCTCCTCGCTGGGGTATTTTTCCCTATTCTCACCAATCCTGTGCTCAGTACCATGGGATGTTACCATACTGTAATGCTCTAGCTTGGCTCACACTTGGAATCAGACCAATGTGTAAGGCTGGAACTGAGAATTATTAAGTATTAGTGATTACATCTCCCCCTTGTGCCTGCAAATGCTGCAAGAGGCTACAAACCCATGTTCTGCCACTGTTTAACATCAGAAGTTTTCTTTAACTGGGAGAGACAGACCTTGGAGCAAAACTGAACCCAGTCAGCAGCAGAGGGCAAGGGCTTGGCGTGGTCAGAGTACCAGAGCACTGCTTGTGCCGTGGGTGGGCACACAAGTGAGCTCACACCATGAGTGCACACCTCATTTGTCAGAAAACACTGGGTTTTCCTAAACTTTGCAAATCAAATGCTTCCCAGACTGTCTGTAAGTGCATGTCCCTTCATTAGCGCTAAGATCAACAATTTAGCAGGAGGCAGCTAGGGGATAGCAAGACCAATCCAAACAGTTTTACTTAAATTCCATCTAAATGAACCCAGTTTTCTGGGCTTTTAGCAATAGAGGGATAATGTATGCCTATTAAAGAGCATGTCAAAGCCCCAGTCACAGAGTCTGGGCATTCAGTTAAAGCGAAGGTCACAGATCTGTGCCCTGGGGCCAGGGGAGAAAGGCTCAGAGGAAGAGGAGTGGCCATCTGGTCCCTCGCTTATGCAGAGGTCACTGCTTTCTGTCACCCCCCCTGTGGCCTCTGACTTGTAGGGCTCAAAGAGAAGGGGAAAAAAAAAGCCAGGCATGATGAAAGTGGGGCCCTGATGTGCTGAGACAACTCGCTAGAAGAGCTCTAACTAAAAACAGCCACATGCTCTGCGTGGTTAAAGGGACAGCTCTCCCCTTCCCAGCGCACGCTGCAATGCCAAGACCTGCACGGGTGCGTTTTTCCACACGTGGAAAATAGCTGGGATAAAATACTGAGCACAGTAAAAGCCTACCAAGCCTCCAGCAGCCCAAACGGGGAAGCCATGAGCCTTTTGTAATACACAAATACTGCAGCAGCATGACTGGGAGGGAAAGTGAGGGGCAAACCAGAAGTACAGCCTGTTTGCAAAGCTCTCTGAAGTGCCAGATACTTGCACATGCCTGAAAATCAGATTGATGCTATTCATGCCCGGCGTGCTCGTTTCCTGCTTGGCAATGGCATGTGCACTGAATCGAATCCACTAATTGTTCCGTCTGCACCACGATTTGCAAACGAGATCGCTTAGGAGCCAAAAGAAAATAAATGAGGTGTTTATTAGAAGGAAGGCTGATTTCATATTCTTCATAAAAGCAAAACAGTTCAGATGCTCAGTGCCATCTCCAACCCGCCTTTCTGGTTGAGATGTGACTTTGAGCTGCTAAAGCTTTTATTCTTCTGGAGATACTTGTTCAGCATTCAAAGCAGAAAGGCATTATAGCAACTCTGCCATCTATTTTCAGAGTAAACAGGTTTCTTATTCATTAATTACATGGGTCTTCAGATAACACACCGAATTTCCCATTACCTGGACTTTGTGCAGTTTTTTCCCCTGCATGCCAGCACACTGCAGACTTTTTATCAAGCAATTCTGCTTCATTTTAATCTGTGATTTATCTGAGGGCCCAGCATCGTTGCCTGAAGGGTATTGTTTAAGTAACAATACTGATGTACACATTCCCACATCAAATGTCAAGGGAGAAGAGGGCTGCTCCAGAGGATGCATGGGCTCAAAGGAAATCATTAAAAGCCATTGGCCTGCAGAAACTAAATTGTATTTGAAAAGAAAAACTAACAACAGACAGGAAGCTACTGGCAACCAGGCATTGCTTAGGAAAGTGGCTCTGAGGGGGAATAGCTCGGTTTTCCCTTACAAACTCTCATCACGGCCCAGATTTCTTTCTTAGGCAGTGACAGACACAAATTTAAATTCCAGTTCCTACACACAGCCACAGTGCACGGATCGGTGTCGTTTGGATTTAATTCTTGTTTTTCCCCAAAGTGCAGCGGCGTCTCACCAGTCCCTTTGAGGCAGCAGCAAACCTGCCACCGCCCGTGGATGGAGCTGGGATTTCACCAGCCTTCCTCACTCCCCGCCAGCTTTAAAGCCACTGGAAATTAGTGCAGCCCCATCAAAAGCAACAACTCCAATTAAAAGCTGTTGAGAGCCTTCCCCACTTTATATCCCAAATGTGCTCCTGTTAAAGCACACCCTCGAGCAAGCACAGATCAGTCTCAGGAATGGCACAGTTTTGTGACAACAGGAAAAAGAGATGCTTCATATTTGCTGACTCTGTCTATATTTGTTCAGGAAAGAAGAAATATTTATTTCTAGGATGTGATCTGCACTGTGATGCAGTTAGAAGCTACTTTTAAATTAAGGGAAGGGCTCAGTGCTATTTAAAAGTGAATCAGTGCAATGCAGGGACAAAGCAAACCATTAGTTTGGTCAGAATAATCTTAAAAAAGCTAATAAAGCAAGACTTCATTATCTCATTCCAGCTGCTCAAAAAACATCAACAGATGCTGCTAACACACCAAGGATGGAGGCAGCTTCCAAAGGGGTTGTACAAAGAGCCCTCAATCCAGCGGAGCAGCAAAGCACCTACGCAATTTACAGCTGAGAGTAATGCCACCAAGTGTTGACTTTGTGGCTCTGATCCCAGAAAAGTTAACACTTCTGGAGACTCCAAGGAGATGGGTACTGCAGCTGCTGAAAGGCCCCAGGGTGCTGTCAGGAGCCCACACAGATGCCACTCTCCACAGACACATCATCTCAAAGAGTTTCCAGCACTGCATGTTCCTGTTCCTTGAGGGAACCACACATTTTAGGGGAGTATTTGGGGCAGGTCTTTGAGCCCTAAAACATCTCTTTTCCTCCAAGAAGCCCAAGACTTCAGCAGATCTTCAGGAGCACATGGCACAAAGCTGTTAGCACCAAGCTCTGCAGCACTCCCCAAGATAAAGGAGCTACATAGGTGCTATTTCTTTAGGAAACCAATACAGAGCAGAGGGAGAAAGGGAGGATACCCTCCTTATTTGGCACCACCACACTTCACTAGCAGGCAAAACCACAGCTACTTTGTAGCATTGTTTTGTCCAAATATCAGACTGTTTTACTTTGCAGCTCCAGAAGTCCACATTCCTGGCTCACCAATATGATGGCACCTCCAGCAATTAGGAGTTCTCTCACAAATGACACACATCAGCACAGCTGACACTGCCTGATCTGGGCCCAATTCAGGAAACATCCCACCTAAGAACAGTCAACTAACAGGCTCAGCCTGGATTTACAGGTTCTTCAGCCCACAACACCATGTTGTCCAAGATTAGCTGCAAGTCCAGCAGATCTCACAGATCAGCTCTCAGAACAATACAAAATACTCTCATCTTTGGGGAAAAAACCATTTCCAGTGTACTTCACCCTAAGGAAGGGACAGAGGAATTAGATGCTAATTCATCTGCAAATATGATTAAACTCTGCAACACTAAGACTTCACTGTTAATTTAGTTGCAGGTCCATGTCATATGTGCAACAAATCATAAACAGGCCTATTAATTTACAACTTTGCATATAATATATTCAGAACATAGCATAAAATAGCAGGAATATAGGCAGTTCCACCTAAAACTCTGCAGTTGGTAAATTAAATCTATTTGCAGCAAAGTAAATTGAAAAACATACTGAACTTATTACTGTGTCTGGTTTAATATCTACAAATGGGTTGGATTTCTCCAGGTGAATATTAGCCATACGCACTGAAAGAAATTTGGCTGTTTTCATCTCTCTGCTCACAATATTGCTCTCATCCTGGAGGGGCTAATCAACCCTGACTGGCACTGGGGCTTGGAGTGAATGATGTGGCACATAAAAGTTTCAAAATTTGACTGTCCTCCAAACATTCATAGGAATAAATATTGTGTTTTCTAAACACATCAGTGCCTTGTAGTGACCCTGCAAGATGTCAGAGGCACAACTGGAAAAACCAAGGTGTTTTGGTCCTTCACAGAAGCATTTAGATGTTTTCATACCCTGGGGACCATCAAACATGCACTCAGGAAGGTCAGGGATGTCCCACAGGCTATTACAGCTGAGGCCTTAGGACACAATGCAGGGCTGAGCTAAAATTTGAGGAGGAAGAAAATACTAATCTAACATGTTTTTTTTCCACCCAAGACAGTCTCTAGTGGTAGGATCCCTTCACTCCCCAGCCAGCAAACCCAAAGACAGTTGGACCAAATGTCTAACCAAGACACCCAGCCTGAGCTGCACAAGTATTTCCTAACTTCAGAAAGAAAATCCAGACCAGTACGTGAGACTGTGCATGAATTTCATTTTCAGAAGAAAAACATCCCCTTTCTCCACCCCCACCACCCTGTCTAATGGGCTTTATTTAAACTGGACTCACCAACAGCTCTGCCCCCTTCCCCCTTAAT
>NW_005054366.1:1464141-1465024 GCF_000277835.1 Geospiza fortis
CCCGGCCCCCTCCCCGGCCCCCCGGACAATGCTGCGGGGCTGTGCCCGGCCAGGCTTGGCCCCAGTGAGGTATTGTTCCCCTGCCGGGGGGGCCTTTGGAAAACAAAGCAAAACAAAAGAATCCCTCACATGCCTAAAAAAGGAGACTTCATGCCAGAGCTAACCTTTGAAGATTTATTCCCCGCTGCCCTTGTGACCCAATTCAACCTCCATTACTCAGGAATTCCCCAGACGAGCCCCGAAAGGCAGGGATGGAATTTCGGACTTTCTAACTCATTTGTTTGTGCAGGACAGGGTGGTCTGGCAACCCCAGGCAGACAGGGAACTCGTGTGCTGGGAGAGGCTTTATATAAATATACATCTGTATTTATAGGTACTTTAGGTATTATATGTCATTATCATGACGATTCCCTCTCCCTCTGCTTAAAATTGCAAATCCTCACCTTGCACAATGTGCCTGGATTGTAATAAGCTTTTGTGTGGTTGCTTCCCTCAAGCCTTAGAATTCACCGCCTACATTTGGAGCTGGAAACTGGAGGGGAAAAAAATAAAGAGAAAGGAAAAAGAGAGACTCATCTACATTATAAAACTGAAGCATGTTTCTCTTGAGAATATCCCTAGTGGGGTGAGAACTTGGGAAATGCTCTTTTGGGACATTTGCTCCAAAACATCTCTTGCAACAAAGCCTTGGGAGGAGGGCTGTGGGGAAGAGTGTGATCCATGATGTGCTGGGCTGGGCAGATCTTAATGCAGGACCAAGAGAAATGCCCACAGAAATGTGTCTGTGCCTGGCAAAAAGTCAGAGAGACCCTAAAGGAAAGACCTATAAAGATCTATAAGACCTATAAAGTCAAGACAGACCCACCCCAGGAGCAGCATCTCT
>NW_005054366.1:1465072-1471640 GCF_000277835.1 Geospiza fortis
ACTAAAAACTTGGAGGAAATAGCTTGGGATGGAGTCATAAAAATGTCACATATGCCCAGTCTCATTAGGCCAGCAAGGGATGTGTCCCCCCCTGGCGTGCCAAGCACAAACCCAGATGCAGAGTGTGATTATCCCAGGTCCAATTTGAGCCTCCCAGTTCGAGCCCTGCTCTGCTGGGTGGTCACAGTCCATGGAAGCAAGGCTGTCATAGCCACTGATGTCTGGGGCAGGAGCTGCACCCCCTTTTCAGAGTCCACTTTGTCTCCCTGCACAGTAACGTGTGTGAGCTTTTTGGCCCGTATTTTGCTCAGGGCTCACTAATCAGCAATGGTTACCCTTGGACCCTTCCTCCAGGATGGCAGGGGGATTTTGCATGCCTCAGGTGCTGGGAACAATGAGATCTCGAACTCTGGAGGAGGGGGGAAATTCTCTCCTCGTGGTTAGTGGTAGGTGACAAAACCTGGCTGGATGGAAAATAACTGCCTGGCCCTCCTGCTGCCCACCCAAACCATGTTCTGCAAAAGCAGCTGCAAGCTGCCTGCAGAATTCCTCAGCTTTGAAAGAGCTCAAGCCAAGCACCTCTGCCTCAAGCCAACATCTCCCAAGGTGGAGAGGGACCTTTCCTAGGAATGCTCCTTACTCCAGTCCCTCTGCATTGTGCTTGGTTGAGGAAAAATAACATTGTTAGAGCTGCTGAACACCTCACAAACTGAGAATCCAACAGAGGTTTATATACAGGAGACCTCAGAGACATTTGTCTTGATGAGACAAGGTGCTCCACACTCCCACAGTACAAAATGCTGTTCCAAAAGACATGATCCTGCCTACCTGGGCAGCAAGGCAGGAGCAGAGAGCTCTCACATGCCATTAAACCATGACATGAAAATATTCTGGACCAAATGGAGTGATACCCCAGCACACATGTAGCTCTTTGGAGAGCAGGGAGTTGTTGCCTGTTTCCAGCACCATCCAACCTCAAGAGCTGGCAACACCCTTCTCTTCACTTACAGCACCAGAAAGATTTCACCAGCTCTGTGACACTCACAAAGTGTTAAATCACTGAAGCTGCTTAAGTGCAATAATTAATGATCTTACTGCCATTTGTGTGTTAAAAAGCATCGAATTAGAATGGGACCTTTTGATGTTGGCTTTGAATGAGCACGAATGACTCCAGCAGAGCAGGTTTGAATTCCTCCCCAGGCAGGGCACGCAGCCCCATCAAGAGACTGCAGGCTTTCACGCTCCACATCAGCTCTGCAGCACAGCTCTGGACTGTCTCAGCAGCATCCCACCCCTCCTGCTCCCTCCTGTCCCCTCTGAAAAAATGACAGTGATACCGTTCACCTGCTCTGCTGGCCCTGCACGAATCCCCTCACTAATCTTGGCGTAGTCCTTTGTAGATGGAGGGCTGTTCTGGGCTGGAGCTGTGCTGATACAGGCCAGCTGGAGCTCTGCTGCATTAAGGGGTAGGTGTTGCTGGGGTCTGTGCTCAATACTTAGGAAACAGGCTTGAGAAATGAGGTTATGCACACAGCGTGGTGCTGCACGTGAACTAGTAAAAAGAGCTTTACTTCTGCCTAGCTGCTGCAGCCCTGAGTGACTGCCTGATTACTCCATCTATATACAGTAAGGCTACACTGTAAATATGTCAGCGTGGTGTCAAACAGACCTCAGAAGTGGTAAGTACAAGGTGAGACTCTGGAATGTAAAAACAATCCCCCGTTTTTGCTCGTGTCTGCTAAGAACATTGGCTAAATGTCTAAACTGTTATAGGCAAGAGCTTCAAAGTGACTGTCGCTCAGCGTGGCACATCTGAGGTGGATGCAACACAGCTCCACACTGGCCAGGGAAAAGTCACCTGCAAAATCCACTATACCATTATCCCAATCATTTACAAAATCACAGCAGACACACCAGAAAGCCTCCTGGATTTATTCTAAGACTGCAGAGGCCCTTGAATCCCATGCAGCAAACCACCCAAGCCAAGCTAAAAAGCCCTGTGGACCTAAAATGCAGAGACATCTCCCAAACAAACACAAAGTAGGCTGAAACACCCTCACTAAGCAAAACTCCATTAAACTCCTGACCCTCCTCATTAAGATAAATGAGGTCTGACTGTCACTTTAACTTGCCACCCTTTCACTTAAAGCTGAGAAGGAAGCAGATGCTTAATTAGCATCCCTCATGGGTGTTCACAGGTCTCAGTGTAAGGAGGAAGCAATCTGCTACTTCTTCAAAATCCTGGGTGACATTCTCCATACACCGACAGCAAAGCACACTGCTGAAGTCCCCGGAGAACAAAAACTCCAGGTGTGAAACTTGGGCTTTGCTAGGAGCCCATCTCTCACCTCCCTGTCCCAAGGCAGCCCAAGTCAAACACCTACAGCTGCAAAGTCTGTGTGGTCTCTGTAGCTGTGGGTAAAATTAAAGATTTGCTTGTTCTTAGCCAAGATAACTCATCCACTCCAGTTACAGACCCAGGAATGGAGTACTGTACAGACAAAAATTGCCATACACTAACAGATGTGCAGTAAAAATAACCCAAACAAACAAACAAATAAATAAACAAAAAACTCCCACCAAACTCCCCAAAATCTGTTTTCAATACTTGTAAAATACCAAGGGTTTAAACCACTTATTTGAAGACCAGCAGCTACAAGGTGACTCTGACACAAACCACAGAACCCAAACAACAAATGATGCGTATGGAACGAGCGGAAAGCTTCAGTGTCTTTTCAATCCTGCAAAGACAACTTGGATTTAACATACTCATGAGTTTCCCTGGGAACTTGCATCTTCCAGTGCTACTCACCCAAATCTCAGGAAGGAATTACTACAAGAAGCACTAAGAAGGAATTAGAAATCCCCAAGGTACCAAACTGTCTAAATAAATTACCCTTTGAAGAGCAATTCAGCCATTCTTGTTCCCACCTGACAAGACACTCAGTGACTTTCTCCAGTGAAAACACAGCAAGTCTCCGAGTCAGAAAGAGCAACAGATTAGACCCCTCAGGAAAAAGATAAAATGGACTATTGGCTGTTAAAGAGTCCTTGATTTGAGGATGGGATTGCAGCTCAATTTTATCAGCTGCTCAGTAGGTACATTTAGTGAACCACATTTGTCAACTCAGACAGGAATTAGCATTAAACTGGGAGCAAACAAAGCAATTTGATATAAAAACACGTGACTGGAGCAAAGTAGGATGGAGACCACTTTGACCTGTACAACATCATGGAAATTTGCAGCTGAACCCATTAAGAAGTCCACAAATGCCCTGGTTTAAAATCCCAAAAAAGTCACCTTTAAGCACTCCCCTCCTTTATTTTCCATTAAAAACTCCTGGTTGTGTAAATTGGATTCAAATGAACGTATTTACATTTGCAGTAGGAACCTGAAGTCAGGCTGTCAAAATGTCACTCTGTCACTCATGTTTTCATCACACCCCGTCACAACACCGAGATGTTTCGCTCACCGCCTCGACAGCCTCCTTGGACACAAGGGAATGAGTGGCAGGAAGGAAGGACGGCTGCTGAGAGGGTGTCTCGGAAGGATGCTCTAGTGGAAAAGTGTTATTTGCCTGTGAATTCTGGCATGCCAGGCTCTTATTGTTGTTGGCTTTCAGCCAAGCACTGCCAGGACACAAAAAGTCAATTTATGTCGGGATTTTCATTGACTCACTCCCGCTCGTTCCTCATGGTTTTGGGGCAACTTATTATGGAAGCTGGCACTGGCTAAAAGAATACTTACTTTTCACATAACTATTCATCCTAATTAACAGCATGCCATGATGGAGAGTAAATTACAGCAGGACAGGATCATCTTCACTGTGAAAAATAGTGTGTTATTAATCTGGGACAATCTATTGTATGTCAAGGATTACATGATTCCTCTCATCTTCATTTAAAAAAAAAGCCCCCGGGGAAAAAAAACCAATTCTCTAAAATCAAACAGTTTAGAGCCATAAAATCCCACTCTTGTACATGAAGTTTCTGAAGGCAGTAGAAATCTCCAGAATGAAAATAAATCCCAAGCAGGACCAAGATTTACTACTTGAGGCTCAGCATTCAAGGAAAAGCATCACTAAATTATTACTTTCTGTTCTGTAACAGGACAGTCATGGTACACTGGACATGAGGATATTTGCATCAGTCCCTACACAAGGACAGGGCAATGATGAAGAACCTAAACCCATTTCTTCCAGTTTGTGTTCCCAGAAGAGTTCTTTCCAGGTTCTCTCTCCAGATCTTTTGGGTAGCAGCTCCCAAACATTTTGGAACCAACTTCAGAAAGCAAGTCAGAGATGCACATGGGATGGTGTGAGACCAGCATTGTAGACAAGACACACACACAACCTAAGGGCAGAAATTCACCTAGTTTTTGGCTACTACCCAACAGATATTCCTGCAGAAAGAAACATCCTGCTGCCTCTCAGGACCCTGGTTTCACTTGTCTTCAGGAAAAATACCACCAATGCCAGAATTGCTGTGATAGGGGGAAGGTTTTTCAGCTCCTGCCTAGTTGCTTACCAAGCCAGAGCAGTCTGCTAGCCTTCCTTGGCCCTACATTGGGAATAAAAGCTGGAAAACAGGATGTTTACAGTCTCCAAAACCAGGACACAACCCAAATTATCTATTAGGAATCACTTCTTAAGCCAACGTTCTGATTTTTTAAACATAGCAGCTCCCAGTCCAGAGGTGGAAGTACAACCCATGTACCAGAATATCCCATGTTTAACTAATATTTTTTTAAATAAAAAATACTTATTCTCAATACCCTTATGTTGCTCTTTTCTCTGAACTAGCTGTTTTGGACCCTGTCAGAATCAGGAGCTTGCATTAACCAGAGCCGATGTACTAACCCATCAATTCTGCACTCCTCTGAGATGTTGCCTTCAAGCTCATTATCCAAAGCCTAAATTGCCAGGAATTAGATACCTTCACTCTGCATATCAGCAGAAAAAGGGGGAAGAAAAAAAAAATCAAATACAATTTACAAGCCCACAATCTAATTAGGAGAAAAACTTCCAGTCCTGAAGCGTTTGTCAGTTTTTCATCCTGCAAAATGCATACTAATCCCCTGTCCCTGCCTGCTGCCTGGGACTGCCATTACTCCACATTACTCCATGCCACAGCATGCCAGGAGTGATCAGCATTAGGCCTTCCTAATGTGTCTCCGAAACAATAGCAATTACAGAGTCGTCCATTCATATCTAAAGGCTTACAGACTACAACTTCCCTCAGGAGGCTAAAGACATTTCATCGAAGCAATTATATTTATGTAGCATTAAAGTACTTTCTTTAGAGCCACGGCAGTCACCTTTTTGCATTCAAAGCAGAGCAGTAACGAGGAGCCCTCTCACCCCATCCAAACTCCTCCAAGCATATTTTTTGCCTGTTTAAAGATTGCTAACACACACACACACCTTGGGGGTTTTGCTACCTTATTTTTAATGTTATTACACTCCTTTCCCCAAGGGATCTGACATGCAGATTGGAGCCTATTTACATGACAAGGGACCAGAATGGAAGAAGCTCATCAGTTTATTCAGCTTTCCCAGCTCTCATCATGTCATCAAGGACCTTCTGATGTCTGGCAATGCCGTGAAGCCCCAACTTCCAGGATTTCACAGTTCTGTCAACCTTAGCTCTCGTTATGCTAAAAGCAAAATGTTTTCAAGCTTCTTTTTTTCTCACGAATCACAAACGCTGGGAACATTTTTTAAGTGCATCAGCTAAAAATCAATAGGCGACCTAAAGGAAATAATAATTTCTTATTTTTTAATATCAAGAACCCAGGGCAAGTGCTACAATTTTGGGAGTGAAGAGACAGCTCAGACCAGGTTTTTAACGCTGGAAGCTGTCAATACAGAACATCATTTACTTTCCACTCTTTCACCTTGCTTCTCCCGCAGGAAGCAAAGCAGCTCCCTAGAAATATTCCACCTATGAATTTCACAGTATGCCTCGCAAAATCAAAACGCGAAGCCTTGGCGTGACGTCTCAAATCTCTGCCATTCAACAGCTGATCATATTTTCCCTTTGAGCAGCACCAGCTGCACTCCACCGGCACGCCTGGCTCGCACGGGGCTGCCCGCGGCAAGTTTGGCATCCTGGCTTGAAAAGACATTTCCTTCCAAGCAAAGGCTGTGCCTAGCTCTGGTACACAGTGGGGATTTTTTTAGTGCTTGAAACGCTAATAAGAGGAAGGGATTCCTAGTGTTTGGCCAACATTTCCTTGGGTCTGGGCTCTCCATCTCCCTTCCTGAGCTTTGTTTTGGAGGGCAAGAGCCATCATGACTCCACACACGGGTGCTGCTCAGATCGTGACCTCAGAAGATCTCCCTGCAGCTCTCCTGTGCTTTTGGGGTAGGGAAACCACCAGCTTTGAATTTTGAAACTGGCAAAGCACCTTGCAGGTGTGAAACCTTATCCCATCCCTCCTGTCTCCCTGAGTTCTGCTGCGGATGCCGCAGGCTGGACCAGCTCCTGGCCGCTTTACCACGCTGCAGCCAAGCGTTGTCCTGGCCTAAGGATGAACTTGTTGCCATGGCAGGAGTCGAGGCATGCG
>NW_005054366.1:1471678-1475335 GCF_000277835.1 Geospiza fortis
CTCACAGTGCTGCCGTCCCCTCTCCATGCTGGAGCAGCCTGGCAAAACCCAGCTGACCGTAAAGCACAGTAGCACCATGGCTGAGGGCCCAACACTGCTTTTCTCTGCTGCAAACTCTGCCTCTTCCCTGCCTGCTGCAGGGCACAGCATGGGAAAGCCAATCCCATGGCACAGGCAAGTGTCCCACTGCAAAGACAGGGCATAACAGGAAGGTGAAGTTTTGAGGCAGGAGCTCTGGCAGACAGAGATTTTAAGAGAGAGGAGATAGCATCATTCCAAAAGGAGGTTGTCCCCAGCTAATGCATTTCCTCACTGCTGCTGGAATGTTTGCACAGGACAGGCTTAGCTTGGCTGCCTTTTAAAACTCCCTTACAGCTTTGATTAGCCTTGCTAAAACTAAGGGCATCTCTCTTTCACACACTAATTAAGGACAGGCTCAGAAGAGGCCGGTATTCCTCATTGCTGCAGATTTTAACAAGAAGAAATACAAAGGTAGACTTAAAATTAAAAGCAATGCTCCTTCCTGAGCAGCGGTTTCAGTGCCTCAGAGATTACAAGCCAGCCCCGCTCTGTGTGTCAGCAAGCCTTTCCAAAATAATGAGCTTGCTTCCGTCCCAAGCAGCTCCTGTTGCACTGGAGAAATGAGCAGAAAGGTATTATGGGCTCACACTCACCAGATGGATGTCCTGCTTTGTTCTCCACTTACTGAAAACCCTACACATACAGTTTGGATTATCTTCATTGTAATTCTAATCACCACCTCTCTGTTAGGGAAGGAGGGAGAAAGGGAGGGATCCTTGCCTCTGTCAGGAGAGCTAATTAAAAGTTGTGAGTCATCCAGACTTCTCCACACATTGGAAATGCTTTTGGAAGTTCAGGTAATCTCTCATTCTTGGGAGAACCTAGTTAGTAAAAGAAAAATTAAGCAGGCTCCCCTTGGGCAGGGAGCTGTAGGAGAACAAATCCATTTTCCCCACGGGATGCGGCACTGTGAATCATCGAGGTGCTTCAAACACATGCAAACCACTAAAGCAGAAAGGCTCATACATGCTCCCCAGCACAACACAAACACTTCCCGTGCACCTACACCATGCCAGCTTTTAAAACTCCTTCTCCAAGAGGCTTTTACGTATGAATATATACCGTGCAGGGACTTCTGTTTTCCCATGAAAGAACTTCTGACCCCTCTGGCTGGTACCCGGGTGGTTAGGCACAAGCTCAAAGGTCTCAGAAAAGTCAGAGCCAGGAGGCTCATGAAAATCGACAGCTGGCAGCGGCGTGAGGTGCAGCAGTGCCCCAACTCCTCAGCCCTGATTAGGCACAGAGCAATCAGCACGGAGCAGCCGCCCGGAGGCACCCGGCTCCCCGGCCCCACTGCGGTGGGAAGGAGCTGCCTGTGCTGGTAATGAGCTCTGACAGCTTCAAGTGGGGTGAGGGTCCCCCACACCAGCCGGGCAAGGACAGTGAGCAGGCAATGGGCCCCCAAACTTAGTGGGGATAGGGAGATCTGGGGAGGACCAATGCCACAATCTCTAATTCCTAGAGAAACACAGTTGTCTGAGATCAGTAGCAACAGCCAGGTTTCCCAAGGCATCAGCCAGCACACTGCTTCGGTAAAACAGTCAAGTCTGGCTCCTTTAAGTGTAGCACCCAGACTCTGTATTTAGGATTTTGACCAGCCCCTGTCACTTAGAGGTGGTGGGTGCCTGCAGAGCTTGAGCCCTTGTGAAGGTCTACAGCACCCATGGATGTCCCAAGGAACAAGAAAGCTGTTTTATCTTTGGTCATGCAAAAAAGCTTTAAAAAAAGGATTATTTCTGCTGTCATCTTTCCAATGGCCAGTCCAGCATGTGAAGACTTTTTCTTCTCTTTCTCCTCCCTTTTTTTTGAGAGACAGTTCAAGCTGACCCCCTTGGGGCCCTGTCTCTTCTCCTGAGCATTAGGATCACTAATGAAAGATGCAGTCAGGACTTTCCCTCCCGCCCCTTTGCACATTGCCGTGGGAAACTATGGTGAGCTGGACACGGCTGCTGCTCTGAGGAAATGAAGTGCCTTGGCAAGCACCCTCACCTCAGACAGAGCTGCCATGCTGGGGCCCAAAGGGATGTGGCTGCACTGCTTGGCCATTCAGGCAATGTCACCACAAGAGCCCAGGACAAGTGCAGACCTGAGGCTGAATGTCCCACTGCCCTCTGGGGAAGATGCTGAGCTGCAGGGAAAAATATGTTTGTGGGCAAACACCACCAAATAACAAGGGAAATTGAGACAGACTGCTGCTTCCTTCTACCTGATAATTTTGGAGATTTGATCAGTACTATAAATCTGTTTGGATTTAAATTCATTTAGGCTTTGCTTCATGGGAACCCCAAAGGCCCTGGAGAACTTCTTGGCAAAAGAATGCTCCAGTTGATGTTCCTACTTTTCTACCCAAGGCACATGCAATCAAAAATACACATAATTTTACCAAAGCCATCTGCAAACTAATTTTAACTGGCACAGCCTGTGCACCTGGACATTTGCAACCAGCCCATCCCAAATATACATTAGCCCTGACTTTTTGTTTTATGTGAAGGCTTAGGAAAACTGGAATCACACTTTTGCAATGCTTAGTGAAGCCATGAATCCAGCTTGTGCAGTCTTGGTTTTCCTCATCCTCCTTTTTGAATCCATGACATTCTCCTTGATGAATGAACGTTCACTGTGTCCCTTCCCTTTCTGACACCCCCAAATCAGTGTTCCTCTGAGTCCCAGCAAACAGTGCAATCCTTGGTAGGGTGAGCTACGGCTTGGGATGAAAATGGGCATCATCCTGCCCAAAGAGCCGGGCAGGGAATGCCATGCACTGCACTCAAAAGCCACCAGGCAACCTGCAGTGCCATGCTCCAAGATGAGCAAGGCGGTTGAAGAAACACAAGCTCCTGCTCCTGGTCAAAAACATCTCACAGGGATCAGCCATTACTTGATCTGGCAGGTTTGCTGTCCCTGCCCTTCCCAGGCACAGCAGGCAGGAAAACACTTGGTTTTTCCTTGATGAATAAGCACAGAAGAATCGATCAAATGCAGCAGAGTACAATGCTACAGCTGAAGTATGCACACACTGAACTTCTCTGCTACTGCAACACCGCCACTCATTTACACATCAGCAGCCTAAAACTATCTCTTTTGTACACCCAAATTGATCCTCAGTCTTAATTAGTGCTCTCAGTTGCAGTAAAATTTCATTTGTTTCTTCCAAATGTGGCCTGATCCATTGTCCCTCTCCCTTGACCTGCGAAAATTAGTCATTGAGCTCAGTGACAGTGGTAAGTGCAAAATGCAGCATCAAAGGGACATAATGGGGCCTCTTAGGACTGACAAAAAAACACCATTAATCAAGGCATGCTCAAGAGGTGCCAGCTTACTTAGGCATGTGAGTGGCTCGCAGGGCAGGAGTGCGGGCCCTCTCTCGGAAGGCAGAATGCAGAGGGATGTGTGGATGCAGGACAATCCCCCTGCCCCAAGAGCTGCAGTCTGCCCCACACACCCAGGCACTGCTGCTTCATGGGCAGATGGTCTCTGTTCTCTATGTCCCAGTCCCAGGCATTTGTACACCTGCTATACAATAGAGGTTATGGAGATGCACTTTTCCAGGCTGCTCCTTTTCTTGGAGAGCAGGAA
>NW_005054366.1:1475352-1492614 GCF_000277835.1 Geospiza fortis
CTGCTTTAGGCTCATCTGTGGCCTCTATCAGGAGTGACGTATGGAACAGACACCAGATCAGGAGGGAGATGTCAGCATCTGCTTTTCCAGAGCTAACACAAGAGTCTGCAGATTCACAGAGGCAAACACATGACACTGTCCATCCAGCAGCACCTTGCAGGGACCCCCTTCTGTGATCCCAGAACCAAGCTAAGGGGGAAGACACAAACTGCACAAGCAGACCAGGGAGCTGTGGAGTTACACCAGGGATCAGGACTCAAGAGGGCTACGGAGAAACCTGCCCAGGTACAAAGATAGGCCAGCCCTGCAGTCAGTGAATCAGCAGCAGGGCTGCTGAAAGGGTAAAGGACCAATTTCAGCTGGTCTGGCAGAGGGAGTTTTAACATCAGAAAACCAAAGCAAAGAGGTAAATATCTTCAAAATTCCAACCTCAGTAGCAAACAGTGTGTTTAAACCCTCTCCTGCAAATCCATGTCATTAAACAGAATAACTTGGACTCAGCAAATCCAAATGACTCTCACTTTCAAGGTCCTGCATTCAGAAGCCCACAATGGAGAACAATGAGGTGGGGAAAAAGCTGAGGATCTTGACGCCGCATTCAGAGGCCATCTGGTCCGGCCAGCACAGCCAGCGCTGGGAACGGGCAGCGTCGTGGGCTGAGATTTAATCCCAGCCACTTATTGGGTGACCTCAGGCGAATCGTTTGACCTCCTTTTGCCTCAGTCAACCCAACTGTAAAATTGGGTTTAAAGCAAGAACCTCTCTGAAAACCATATGCTGTGCCTAGGAGGAGTGGGAGCAGACTCCCTTCCCAGCAACAGGGCTGCCATGGTGGGTAAAGCCAAAACCAGAGCGGAAGAGGAGGTGCATAGTCAGATCCAGCATCCATTGATGTCAGGAAGCTCTGGCTGATGTCTCTCCCGGGTCCCATCCTGCCAGCTCTGGGAAAGCAGCTTTGGCACCTGTGCAGGGACTCACCCACAAGAAGGGATTTGTGAGGTCTGACCTCACCCATATCACACTGCACCCAAAGACCCCAAACATTCAAAGGTTACTCACTAGATCAAGAGCATGGATTGCTCTGGTGAAATGCCCCCCAAAACTGATTCCTACTCACAGTCTTGCCAATGAACAGTGGCAGAAAAGCAGCTCCTCTCTCACCTGGGCCCCAGTCTGGCCCCAACACTGTGCCCTCCTTGGAGAGAAGCAACAGCACAGATGAAACACCATGGTCAGCTAACCTGGGTCCCTGACAAACACAAAACAGCAGTTTGGCCCCCCAGGTGTTCAAAGGAGTGTGCAAATCATGGCACTGACTGTAAACACATCCTGGCTTCAGAGAAGGGAAACTGAGGCACAGTAGGTATATGGATGTCATTGGCCAAACTATAGCCAGCTGGGACCCTTGTAGGGCAAAATAGGAACGCAAGCCATATAAGCAGAGACCTGCCCTCCTGACTAAAATATACAGGACTGTGGCCCAATACTTTGAGGAGAGGCTGGAGCAGAGCAGCAGGCAGAGGGATGAGCAGGGTACAAGCACGCAGGGCTGGGCACTGTGCTATTCCCACAGGACTGCCCACACAGGTATCACAGAGCTTCAACCCACCTTAAAAAAGAAGCAGAGAGCTGCCTCATACTGCAGGTGCAGGCTGCAGAGATGTCAGAACTTCCTCAGCTGTGCTCCAAGAGTTAATTGAGACAAATAACTCAACAGTGCTGCCATTAATGAAATTCTTCTGATATATTTCCCCTGAGCTTTCTATAAATGACTAAGTGACATTACTGCCTGCAGTGCAAACCCCCTATATGAGAGATAACGCTGCCGGAGCTAAGGTTGGCGCATCCACGTTAGAAGCCTTGGAAAGAAGTGCAAGATGATATTTAAATAACTATCACACTGCTAAGAAATGAGCAGCCAAAAGAAATATGGTCTTATAATATGCTCAAGTCTCAGGATGAATCCTGGCTGTTACATGCAGACGCTGAAATGCAGTGGGTGGTAAGTGACAAACTCTTTTAATCCTGCAAATCTACTAAAATTCCCAGTCAAATCTCCAATTTTCCCCTGGTGACTCCTATATTTGTACATTTGTTTTGCAGCACACACAGGGCCAACTGTACTGCAACAGTACAGATGTGAGAGGCAGCGTCACGTGAACCAGCATGTCCTAGGGGCAGCCAAAAGAGCTGATGGAGGGAAATAACCCACTCACCCATCATATCCATCTCCTGGAAACCTCTCACAGTGTTTCTGTTTTACTTAATTTCTTTTGCTTTCATTTTTTTCCTTTAGTAATTCCTCATGGGTATTTTTCCCCTCTGAGACCCACTGCTGCAAGCCCAGGATTTGCTCTGGCCTTGCCATAAGCACTCAAAGCACAGACAATATTGAAACATCACTGGCATTAGGCCTGAGCCCTTCTGCTAAGCTTTGGAGAAGAAAGGGCAATAAATATGAGCAGAGCCACAACAGGGGGGAAAAAATCTAGTTTATGGATGGAGGAAGCTTGGCACATAACACCAAGAGTTAAACTGCAATAAAATTCAAATGACCATTAGCAAAAAAGTTCCTGGGAGTAAAAGAAAGACGTCTCCAGAGCTGTAAATGACACCAGGGCAGACCTTTACCTCCAGCACATTTTGCACAGTAAAACAAGGAGTCACAAAAGCATTCCACCTCCAACTGCAAAAACAGGTTAACTAGTCCTAAGCACAAGCCATAGGTAGGGCTCTGCTGACAACACAGATACTGTACAGGCACAAGAGAAACCAACAGCAAACCCACGTGTTTGAGGTCTGCCTTGATGTTTTGAGCTGAGACTCGCAATCTGCATCCCAACAGTGGCATTGCCCAGGAAATACCTTGGTGACAACTTTGGTGCCACCTTATTTAAACCTTAATTTAAAATGCTAACTTCATAATGAGTGGAACAAAACTGTGTAAAAACATTTCCCACTCTAATCCTGGTTTGATCCCCCCCAGTATGGCCTTCTTTTGTAATTACATCCCTTTGTGATCTCACTCTAATGCCTTGTATTGTGACCCATAAAATAATCAGCCCCCTTTGTCTCTCCCTAATCCTTTTAGACTTCCTTCTTGTCTCTACACTCTTATAAATGCTGCCATTATTTGGGCTCAGCAGCTCTTCCCACCACCCCAGAGCCTGGAAAGGGGGCTGCAGGTTAAACCCTGAATATATTCTGTGCAGAGGAGCTGAAATGATGGGAAGATCTTTGCTGCTTTAAAATCCCTGTTGGATTCCCAACCTCCTCCCCTAGCCACACAGCTTGGCAGGGAAACCAACCTGCAAGTTTGCATATGCACCAGCACTCCCCACTTCTATACCTTGCTGATGACCTGAAGACCTTTGGCCTCGAGGCCACAGTGGCCAGCGTGTTTGTGGGGACAGCATGCTTGTCCCCAGCTTGGGCGAGGGGAGCTGCTGCTGCTGTCTGCAGGGATCAATGCAGAGAGGAATCACAGCATCTGCCTTGCCCAAGCTATCAATCCTGCCCTCCTGCTGGCAGGGTAAGTGCCATGGACAGCCACACACAGTTGGATGCAGGAGCAGAATTTGGGACAGGATGCAGAAGGAAAGGGGGTCAGGGAGAAGAGAAGGGCACAGGGATGTGTGCTGCTATGCTTAACTACAAACCAGTCATCCTGCAGCAAGACATAGGGAAGAAAATGCCTTTACAAGCTCAGATCTGTCCAGAGTTATTATCAGGTCCTGCAGTACTTCAAGTACAGGGCAGGTCCAATTCACCAAACTTCAGGAAATTGGGTGTAAATTGCACCGTTGACTTAATTCCCCTTGCTCCTTTTTTTTTTGGTGTGTTTTTTGTTTGTTTGTTATTTTATTTTGGGGGGGGGTGGGGTGGTTATAGCATCAGATCAAACAGGGAAAATTTCTACTCTCAGGCTGCATACGTGCAGAGCCTGATCCGATACCCAGTTTGATGGTGATTTCCAATTAGTGGTAACTGCTTGTTATTGAGTGATATAATCAATGGGTCTTACTCCACTGGCTGGGCTGTGATTTATGATGATGTGGAGCCAGGTCCATCAAATTACAGCATTGGCAAAAAGAGCTGGAAATGCCATGAGATGACACAATCACAGCAAGTGAGGCCAAGTTAAGCAAAGGGTGGTGATGAGAAGAAAGGTGGCTGTGTTGTGGGGAGCCCACCTTCCTGAGGAGTGGACTCTGGATGTTAAAATTTCTCAGAGGGTATCTTCATCCACATAGAGCCAAAGCATGCTCAGCTTCTGGCATGCATAGGGGAAATCCAGTTCCTCAGAGACCTGTGAAAACACAGCCAAGCGGTGCCTCCAGAGAACACTCTGATATGAAACTGATTTTAATTAAGACAGCTCGGAGTCATGCGAAACTACGAAACTGTCATTGAGAGACAGAAAAGATCTGTATTCAATAACCTGATCAGATTATAAAAACATGTTGCATTCCACAGCCTTTTAAACTAACACACCAGGGTTTGAACAGACACAGAAACAGCAACTGAAAGAATTCCAACCGGGGTATTAGGCAGAGGGTAGAAATGCTGAGGGCCTCCCTGCTGAGCTCAGTCACACGTAGTCTTCTTGCACACTTGTGCTTGTTCAAAAAAAAGTTACACTACAAAAATATTATCAATGTTTTTAGCACCTGGCCAGCCAGTCCACAAACCACCCAAGGTCCGCTTCCTTCCTCTGAGTATCTTTGATTAACAATGGCAACATACAGAAATACCCCAGAATTTAATGAAATCAATTTATTGAGGTAATTTTTAGGAGGAAGGGTTTAAGATGCACCCTCTTGGTGAGAAAACTGCTAGCACCTTGAGCCCATCAGGGCTGCACACGCAGTGGCGGAGAGCAGCATATTCTTCCAGTTAAATTCCACTCAATGCCAAGTGTTGAAGTAAATTTGAAACATAAAAATATGATATCAAGCCCACATTTCCTGAATGCAAATATGTACATTCCTCCAAGCCAAGAAGATTATATTCCAAGCAATAATACAAAGCTGGGGTCTGTAACGGTGATACAAGACTAACAGCCTGCCTTTGAAGACAGCGAAAAGTGCAACAGAGCTCTCGAGGGGCTCCGCTCTGTCAGATCTCTTTTATTCCTCTGTAGCATGGCCCTGATCAACTTTCAAGATTTTTGTTTGTGAAAGGTTTTTATTTCTCCTTTGCTTTTGTGTTCAGATGTCAGGCTCAGAGGGAAGAAGAGATCAGCACTGGGATGAGGTTTTACCCACCGGCAGTATTTACTCTGCTCTGCAAAGGTCTGCTTAGTGCTGGGGTTTTTTCCCTTTCCCTTCCAGGCAGCCAGCACCCATTCCTTCGATGCAAAGGTCCCTAAAATGGTGATAATTACCCTTCTCCTTTGACTTGCTGATTGGGACTTGGAGCAAGGAAAATCACTGTCTCTTGGGTATAACCACCCTGAGACTTGGGGGCTCAGGGTACAACTGTGATGCATTCTCAGGAGATTTCATCTACGATTAAGCAGAGTCCTAAGTGCAAATGTGTGTTCCTGCGGCTCAGGCACAGCAGGGGAGCTTGGCCTGAGCAGCAGGTTACATTTACCCACAACATCCTGTTTTATTCCCATTATCTGCACGCACCTGTGGCATCAAGGCTGGGGCGGGGGGGCTGTTTGTGCTGGCTTCACCCAGACCTCTTCTCAGGGCTGGCAACAAACCAAGCCTGAAGCTAGAATAGACTCCAGAGCATTTTCAACACGATCCCTTTTTCATTTTGATTCATGTGAAACTACGGCTACAAAAGGAAACGCTATTCAGGGACACACAGCACATCACATACATATTGATGCAGGAGCCTAGATAACAGTGTTTATTGACAATCCACAATCTCAAAGGTAATTCCTCTGGCTCTCATGTCTCCAGTTTACAGGTCCAAGAAGTTTGGCATTGTGCTTTTGCATGAGTCGGCTTCCAGCTCATAAATGTCAGAGCCATTCACCAAAAGTGCTCCAAGGTTTAGCACCACAAGACTGACAAGTTTGAGATCCAGCTGCTAATCTGGCAAGGCCCCAAAGCCCTTGGCTCCTGGACAATGTCACTTCTTACGCTCCTGAAAAGCTAGGTTTGCAGATGGCCACTTCATGTACTCAGGAATTGTTATACACAAGGGCTGGAGTGTTCCCTTGGTGGGCTGCCAGCCGGCCCTGGCACTGTGGGGAGCGGGCGGCAGCGTTCCAAAAGGCCCCTAGTTTGGGAAATGCAGACAAGACCTCAGCCTCACACTTTGCCTTAGACTTTTCCTGCTTTGCACCAAAAAATCAGGGTGATATTTGCAATTGCAACAGAAGCATTAGTAAGTTGCTTGCACAGAAGAGCAGTAGCCAAACAAGCTGGAGAACCCTTCAGCAAAACTTAACAAATCAGTGTTCCACCAGGTCTCATGGCTGTACCACATACCCATCCTCACACTCACATAGAAATTGCATCCAGCAGCAACTTCTGGTTGAATGCAAAAAGGATCAGTGGCTGCACTCCCAGAGCACCCAGACAGTCTGTGGGCAAAGAAAGCCACCAACACAACAGGGACAGAAACCACTACAGACCCCCCAGCTCTGCTGGGTGTCAGTCCTGGGACAAACACCAACCAGCAACCAGAGCTGACAAGGGAGAACCAGGAGATCCAACAGGACCCAACTGCTCTGCGCAGGGCAAAGCAATGGGCTAACATCAGGTAATGTGCAGAGCTGGAGTCACAGCCTGCCCTGGAACTCTTCCTCCCCCACCTTTAAATTTCATTCCCTCACTGGCATTTTCATCTCTCTCCTCCTCCTCCTCCTCCAGGCTCCCCCATCAGACAATCTGTCTGGTGTTGTTAGCCTTGCCCCCAAAGGCACTGCCACGCTGGGTAGTAAATAAGACCTTGCTGCCTCTATACTGCCAGCATTAAATAACAAAATGAAAGATACCATGACCTTCAGGAGGTCTTTGCCTGTGGTTTGGGAAGCGCTGCCTGCCAAGCAGAGCCCAGCTGTGCTGCACAGCAAAGGGGCTTCCAAACTCACTGCAGGAGATACATAAACCACAGACTACTTCACCACATGATTTTAATGTAACTTACACCTCCAACACAGAGAATTTGCTGTCGGAAGGTGGCTTTTAGTTTTCTACCCAAGAAAGCTGATGAGTTCTTCTTTCACATTTGGACAGTTACACAGATTAGATGCCAGCCAGATTTTGACACCAGCTCCAGGGTTTTTCTCTCTTCCCTCTCTTTAATCTCTGCTCCATGAAAACCCAGCACCTACCATGCTGCCCTCCTGCCTCCCAAAGCCAGTGCCCCTTGTGGGATTGCCCTGTGAGGTGGGGGTGGGACAGTGTCTGTACTTACTTGCTGCCTGAATCTTTGCCTTCCGGCTCACCAGCAGCCCGTAGTGGTTCTGTGCCATGCAGTCGTACTCGCCTTCATCCGAGGACCCATCTCCCCGCACCCTCTGGAAGCGGGAGACGTAGAGAGACCCGTTGGCCAACATAAAGGCATTCTCACTGTCCACGATCATCACGCCATTCTTCCGCCATGTGATGGTGATGGGCTGGATGCCCTCCACCTGGCAGTAGAGGATCAAGGGTTGCTCCTGCACCACTATGTCATCACTAGGCTCCACAACGAACGCCAGCTCAGAGGAACGGCCAAAATCTAAAATGAAGAGAGTAGGGCAGAGTCAGCAGCATGTCCAGGAGCAGCAGCAAGGGTCAACTGCTATGGCAGGAAAGAGGATGATGGAAACGTTTTGAATGTGCTACAAAGTGCAAGTGTTTCTGAGAAACACAAAACCCACAGGCACGCTTTGCCTCCCAAGAGTCTCTGAACCTCAGGGTGCAATTTCTTAAAGCACAACCACAGGCAAAGTCCTTCAAGGCTGCCTTTGGAGGCTCCAGTGAAGGGGACAGGCAGGCACACCCCTCCAGCAGCTTGCCAAACCCTAGCTCCACTCCATACTGCCCTGAAGATTGTCTTTCACCTCCCATTGCAGGTGCGCAGCATTAGACAATTAAAACTTGCACAAACATAGGGCATCATCCATTCCCCACCCAGGAGCAGAATTGCACACAGTGCTGGGAAGCCATTCCTCTCCCCACATAAGCAGGCAGAGGGGCTGGGCCGTGCCCCAGACCCGTTTGCAGCACAGCCGGTGGGGGTGAAGGGGGGATCAGCAGCTCCCGATCCAGACCATATTGCCACCGGCATCTTCCCGACACTTCTCCCGCTTGGCAGAGCAGGAGGCTGTTTGCCTCTCGCACGCAACACCGTGCCCTTCTGTCGCCTTGGTCTCTCTCACGCTGTAACAGGCAAAGCATGGTGCTATTCAGCCCTTAATGAAGAGCAAGTTAAGCACCAAAATACAAATGCACAGTGTTCCGGCTCAGCCACACAAAAGGTTTCTTGCAAAGCAATTACGCTAAACGATGTCCACGAGAGATAAGTTATTGCAGAATTTGTACCAACAATAGGCAAACCCTCACTTCCCATGACACAGATACGTCCTAATTTACTTCTTTTGCCACAAGAACATTTAAACGCTGTGTCTTTGGCATGTTATGCTTCACTTGGTCACAGCACACCTTTTGAGGGTACAATTTGCCCTGTAGTCATGATCAGACACTACAGAAGATGACAGAAATAGAACTATTGCTTAAAGATTGGCCAAAATATATGCAGACATGAAAGACAAAAAGAGACCAAGAAACGAGAGTTATATAGATATTTGAAGGCTGTAAATGCAGGGATGGAGGTGAACTGGGTTTTTTTAAAGAGAAGCAATGGTGAAGAAATTCCAGCAGAGTAAGAAAACTACAGTTTCATTCAAATATGGAGAGCCTTTCCAACGGTTCACTTCTGCACTGGCCCTTCAAGGTGGGGGTTTCCCAAGCTGTGATACAGTTCTTTCCTCTTTCACAGGCTCAGGGGAACCAACTCCACAGATACTCACAGAATTGGGATGCACACAAGCAATATCTCTTGCCAAACACCAGCCACAGCACAGGTTTTGTAATACCTGTCCCTCATACAGACTCCACCAAGGACAGGATCCCCCCCACACTAGGCTCAAAAGCAGGGTGGAGGGCAGACTGTTAATGCATAGTAAGAATAACAGAGATGAGAAGAGGCAGTTACACTAAAGAAAGAGAAGAAAAAAAGTCTGTCTTTTCTGCTCTGCAAACCCAGTGAGATTTTTTTTTTCTTTCTTTCTGTAAATCCCCACTGCTTTCTACGGCAACTTAAATTGGATTACGGGGGATAAACATTGAGTGCAACCTGAGCCGAGGCAGATGGACGGAGCAGACAAAGACAGCAGTGGTACTGCAGGGCCAGGCCAAAGGTACTGCACTGAGGTATGAGTGTGTGCAAGGAATGGACAAACCCCACTTAGTGACAGGCACCTAAAACACACACTTTATTAACCCATTAAGTCTTAAAACGTCAGGCTAGCTCCAGCCATCTCAGTGATCTATCGCTCACTGTGACTCCTTTTTTATGAGATAGCCCTGGGGTCCTCTCAGCAAGTCAGACTGCAGCCAGCACAAACCCATCAATTACTTTTTTTTGGTGAAAATTAAGGAATTAGATGAATGCTCTGCATTTTTCTGCAAAGTGGCCAGAGCCTCAACACCATGCTGGGGCCCCATTCCCTGTGTAGGTGCTCTGGCGAGTTAGGTAAGATAAGGACCCTTGCATCCTGATACTGAGCCAAGAGGGACGTGTGACTCCAGAAAATTGAAGATTTTAGGATTTAGCCTAATGCGCAATCAGAAAAAAATCCATAATTAAATAAATGCCCCATCTTCCCCCAGCACCCCTGTACTCTTAGATAAAACAGCTTATTATTATATGTACAATAAAAGGAAGAATCAACATAATTACATGCCCTTCCCACAATTGCTGTCATTATAACAACCATCATTAAGGCTTCTGATTGGAGATAATCATGTTTGCCTCCATAAACATTCGGTCTGCATCCTCACTCCAGGCTGCTCGAACTGCAGGAGTGATGACGCTCGTGATTAGGACTGGGCTCCTCAGACACTTGCTGGAGTGGGGACAGGCACTGCTCCTGGGGTCTCCTTGGGCTGCACTCAAGAGCAGGACTGTGCCTTGAGGCGTGACACTGTGCAACTGGTTTGTTACCTGTAGACACCTTGAAGTGTCCAGAAGCACCCAAATTCCAATTTAACTTGGGTTTTTCTCATGGGATGCTTATCAGACCTTGAAGAAATCTTTCTGCCTCCTCCCTGAAGTTTCAGGCCCAGGTGACCAACTAACCAGATGCATGGGGAGAAGCTAGATCACTCCACCTGGAGAGCTGGGAGAAGCCAAGCTCTGTTTATTCCCTGTCTCAAAGGCAGACTCTGAACACAGAGCCCTTTTTTCCCAGGATGCTCAGGATGAGAGACAAAGGGACAGACGCTCCCAGAGGAATCTCCATAGTGGGACAAGAAGATTCCCGGTGTTTGCTCTAGAGATCAGCTCAGAGGAGCCAGAGGGAGAGCACAGACAGGATAAGGAATGGGATAATGGTGGGAGAGAGAAACCCACCCAATTCCATCAGCATAAAGAACTGATTGCAGTTACCAGTGAGGCACAGAAATGATGCTGCAAAGTTGGAAGTAAATGACACTCCAAAGGCACATGGAAATAGTACAAGTGCAATTAATTGAGAGACAGCAAGGAAATTGCTGAGGCTGTGCACATTCACTCAGGGAGTCTGAAAGTCCCATCCCTCTCCAACAGCTGGCTCTGTATCCAAACCCCTCGAATCCCACACAACATCCCAGGTACCTCCCAAAATGGATTGCAAGGCAGCATGGCTCACAGGCACTCCCTGCTTGAGGCAGGAGCTGTACAGCTCTGCTTGTGGCAGCTCGAGTTTGCAGTTGGAGCCGGGGCGTCAGGCAGGCAGCTGAACAGCCCGCTTGTCTCGACACCAGCAGCGCGTCAGGGAAAACTGCTTTGCTTTCTGCAAAGGGATGGAGGGAGGAAGCGTGATTAGCTCTGACATAAAGGCCACAAGAAAATTACTGGAATCCTCATTCTACAAGTCTCTTTTTGAGAAACATTTACCATCTCCCTGAGCAATATAATATGTGACTATATGTGCAAATATTTAACAAAAACTACTTCCCCTATTGATCAAGCAAGCCAGGCATACTCAGAGAAACCAATTAGCACTTGTGCTTTTCAACCAAGAGATTTATTTAGTGCTGAGAGAAAGAACTTCGAATTAATGGGAAGCTTAAAAGACACTTTGAAGTACATTTAAAAAAAAATTAAGTTTAATTATTTTTTACTTGACACTGTGATGCACATTCAGGGCTTCAAAAGAACTTGCTTATACCCCTGTATTGTCCTTTTCCGTTTGAGAAACATGATTTTGGCTTCCCCTCCTGTGCTTCAGTGACTAATGTCACCACTCTAATTAGCGGTGCCATCCATGGCCAAGGACCTCAGTCACATCCTGGCTCATCCTCCTGGAACCCATCCAGACCCGCAGCCAGCAGGGCCATCCCTGCCCTGGGAGCACGTGGTCCTGACAGATGAAGCCTGTATTATTACTCCTGTTCTAGACAGGGAACATTAATCACAGAGGGATGAAATAAACTGCCAACAGCCCGCTCTGAGCTTGTGGCAAGGCGAGATATTGTGGGAGTAGTTGGGTCCACCCTACTTTTCCTGGTGCAGCATCACTGGGAGCACTGCTAGGGAAATCGAGGTAACACCAGCTCCTTCCTCATCTCACCAACAGCACGACATCCACCTGCAAATTGCCTCACATCAGCACAAATTTGCGCCCTTCTAATTTATTGTGTTTATTCCCAGCATAACACAGCCTTAATCAGCAGCATAACCACCACCAAGGATAACCACTCCAGTCCTGGTCCAATTGAACCAAAAGAAGATGCGCAGGACCAGAGGATTTTAGTGGGATTTCATAGGTGAGTATCAGGACCAAAAACCTGGATGCAGATTGGGTCATGAACATGAAAAATAGCTCCCGTTTTTCCAGTGGTGTGTTGTTTTTCATTCAAATCCTTCTGCAAATGGAAGGATATGGAAGGAAGAGATATATGGACCTGAAAGATGTTCTCCAACAGATTATAACAAGCTTCAGGCTGATGAAATTGGCAGTCTAAAAATCCAGCTGGTGCCCTCTTAAATCTCCTTGAGCCTGACCCAGACCCTAAGGAGAAAAGCACTGCACTGCAGTAAAGTGCAAATTGGCTCTTTAGGGCATCCAGAAAATTTACATTTAAAGAAGAGGAGAATAGGCTGTAACAGGCCCCACATCTTGCTGGCAGTAAAGTTTACTAGCTCAGAATTTTTTATTCCCTTTCCTTTTGGACGGGAGGTTATATAAAGCGATTTTTCCATCAGGGAGCATAAACCACCTCCACTCGTTAAACGATTGCAGGAGGTCTCTGACCTCTTAACAGAGAGGGATAACACAACCTACCTCTCAGCCACCTGACGGAGAGCCCAAAAACACCCAGCATTGCTGCCCCCCCTGGGGCCACCGATTTTAGCTGAGGAAGGCAAGGAGCATGAAGAGCCAAAGAAGTTGCCCCAAATAATTTTCAGATGTTTGAGACCAGACTGAGCAATTCCCAGGAGGTCGCTTGTTGAACGCTGAAGAAGCTGGAAGCACTCACAGCACAAAGAGCCTTTCTAGGACAAGCCCCAAGTCCTCATGGGCTCCCCCATATCTAAAGAAGGCAGGACAAAACCTGTTGGTATAGCTGGAAAGGGCAAAGACCTTTCCTGAGCTAATTACCCACAGTAGCTCCATCCACAGCCAGGCATCCTGAGAGCATGGCAGCAAGCCATGTGTAGGATGCACTGTTATTTGCATTCCCCGTATATTCACAGCCCTGACCAGATCACAGCCTCACCACAGAGGGCATCAGCGACACAAACACAGAGCAGGGAACAACCGCACACAAACAGAGAGCAAAGGCACAGCCAAGATGGGAAATGTTGTGCCAGAGCCAGGGTCCCACAGGCTTCAGCTCCCAAGGCTGCTCTAGCACAGGACAGGGGAACAGCCAGTTCATTCCCTGACCCTGCAGGAAAGCATCAGGGAGCTGGCTGTCCCCACAGCCAGGCCCTTGCACAGACCCAGCAGGAAATGGACTGGCCACTCAGTGAGTGATAGTGCCCGTGGAGCAGAGATGGTGGCTGGCAGGATGGCACAAGGCTGCCAAAAGAGCCACAGGTGCCTTGGCATCACAGTGCCAAACCCCACCAGCCAACACAGCCCTGCCACCGAGCCCTTGAATTTCAGCTTGAGTTCTGGCAGGCAGGGATGGCATGCAAGGAAAGGGAAGGGAAGGAAAGGTCTTTCTGCAGGAAAGTTAGTGTGCACATGACAAACTTTGAAACTCTTAATTGTATCTAGGGGATACAATTAGTATCAATACAATTATAAAAAGCAAACTCAGCACTCTCTCCTCCCTGCCGTCCCCTCTGCCTTATCACCTCTCACCCTGAAATTCAGGATGGAGGAAAGAATCTTATTCTTTCAAGGAGCCGAGCACTGCATGGATCCCTGCTTGCTCCAAAAGCAGTGCCTTGAAACACGAGCTCTTCTCTCTCTTTTCACTACTCAGGTTTCAGCAGCAACGACCCTTCTGCAAAAGCATCTTCACAGCTCAGCAGAAGCATTCACCACGACCCACATCCCCCGACTTGCCATCAGCTTCATCAACACAATCTCATGTGCAAGAACAACAAAAAGAACGCAGGCAGCAAATCCTTGACTCCGCTCTGAAACTCTGGTTTTAAATTACCAACACGGAGCAGGTCTGGGTTGTTAAGTGACTGGGCTGCTCTCGAGTGGAGGGTGCGATACAACGGTGACATCTGATATAATAGCAAGGCCAGATCAGGGTGCTCTGTGCTTTCCTCCTGCACTCGCCTATTTGCCTCTCTCGTCTCTTAAAGTACAATTATTGACATGTTCGCCTTCTTAACCATCAGTTTTATAAGCTTGCCAATGACTCCTGAACATGTGTAAACAATTATTTTTATTTTCTTGCAAAACCAAAATGTTGGATATTCTTTTGGATAAGCAGACTCGGGTAGATTTTCATGAGCCCTGCTACACAATTTATTAGTTTCTAAACTCTGTAAAACTAAAAGCTCCACTAAAGTTCAAATAAGTTTGTGATTTCAAAATAATTTTGAATGGACTATTCCTGTTTCTGACTAATGTTACACAATTGATTTAAATGGGAATTCTTAATCTGCAGAGGTAGATTCTTGCATTGTTTTGTTAGTTAAATAAAAGGACAATATCATGGGCCAGGAGTGTAAAGCATGAAACATTGCGGGGAAAAGGGACCAAGAAAAAAGCATCTTCTGTCCCAGATCTGCTGCAGGCTGCAAAATTAAGTACATGGCTTTGGAGCAGAGTCTAAGGGTCTCTGAAGCAAGGGCTGGCATTGCATGGGGTCACTGCTTGGCACTTCACACACTGTGACACAGGACCCTTGAGAAATAAGGAAATCAGAAATAAAAAAGCTCAGGCAGGCAGAAAGAGGGAGAGAGACTTTCTCGTTTGCACAAATAAAATGAGAGCAGTTTTGCAGCTCTCTGTGAGGCAGTGCTGCTGCTAAGCTTAACCATGTTGGCCCGTGCCAGGCTGACAGCACATGGGCCAAACCTGGGATTGAACAGGATGGAGAGGATGAGGAGCCAGGCTGTAATCCTGGATCTGGGATTCTCTGCCCAGATCCTCTCCCCTGGAACCCTCTGCAAGCTCCTAAGCGAGCATTGTACTGCACCAGATCCAGAGCCTGACAGGTAACAAGAAGAAGCACAATTACACCAGCTTAATATTTCTAACTCTCTTCTCAGGGGGTGGTGGGGCAGATTAGAAGGGGAGCAACCTGTCCTGTTGCCCTCTCTCTCACCTTGCTTTATACACTTCCAAAGTTTACTTTTGGCACCATGATGGCCCCAGCAGGCACCTGAGTGCCACGAGCATGGGAGGCTGCACACTCACACCCCTGTGCCAGCTTTGCCCTGAGCACAGGTCCCAAAGGTGGTGCACACTGACACGGCTGTGCAATGCCTGCCCCATTTCATGGGCTGCCTGCTGCCTCCACGCGGGAAAACCACATCCTGAGATTCTCCTGTTGAACTCCCGAGAGAGACGAAGCCCAAACGTGGGCTTGAATTTCATACCAAGGCTCCAAGCGTTACTGGGGAAATGATACCTGATACTCTCTGTGTTTATTAAGAAAAAAGACAGGGTATTACACCAATTTAGTAGAAAGCAATCCTTTTTTTTCGTATGAAAAAAGACGACAAAGCCATACAGAGTAGAAATTAGTGAAAGCTTATAGCTTCAATAATTTAGAAATTAAGCCTACTTAAACATAAATGATGATGCTTAATTCCAAGGCTGTTACTGAGCAGAGCTGGGGAGCCTCTCGTATCCTATGCCTGCCTTTGAATGCCGGGCTCAGCAATAACAGACAAAAGCTGTCCACCACCCAGAACAAAGAGCTCCAGGAAATTAAAAAAAAAAAAAAAGAAAAGAAAAAAAAAAAGAAAATACCTGCTTGCTGCTGAGCCCACTCCCGCAGGCTGACCAGCAGCTCCCAGTGCCTGGTTCACAGTCGCCAGACCAGTATTTTGGGGAGTTTGAAAACCACGGGGCTGGGAGTGGAGCATCGTGTCCCGCACAGCGCGGCGCTGCTCCCACACAGCATCCCCGGCGAGGCTGCTCCGGCGCTGACTGACACTGACGCGGGAGGGTTTATTGAACTCAGCAGAGCGCACAAACACGTTACCTCGCTGTTAACCACGCCGAGAGCACAGAAGCCCACCGAAGGGGGGAAAGACCGTCAGAACCAAAAAACTTTGAAAGTGTAGCCAAACACTCCTCAGCAGGGCCAGCAAAACACACCCCGAAGTCAGGAGCCACTGACCCTCCAAGGCGCAGCATAAACAAACACACGGGGCAATTTGGACAGCAGCAGGCGATAACCCAGCCGCAAATTCAAGTTGCTAAAGTTCTGCTTTCAAATATTCACTTCTTTCCCTTTCCTCCGTCAGAAGAAAACACCCCGAATGCAAAAACCAAAACAAAACAAACTTTTAAAACCATCGTCATTGTACTACTCAGGAATCTTAACATAATAACAAGACCTGCTTCATTACATCCACTTCACAGATCATGTCTATTTTCCGCGAGCTCCACTGGCTTCTCCTCCTCGCGCGGTTGCTACGGACCACGTGGCGAGATTTGTGATACGACTAACCCACAGCTTTGCTTTCCAAACACCCGAGCAGCTAATCTTTGATAAATCTAACACACACTTTTCTCCCTCTGACCATGCTGGGCTGCTTATAGGGCCTTTTTAAAATAATTCATAGAATAAGCACAGAATGGTTTGGATTGCAAGAGATTTTAAAGACCATCCCGTTCCAACCCCCCGATATGGGCAGGGACACCTTACACTAGCCCAGGTTGCTCAGTTTCTACTTTTCCTTATCTAGAAGGCTGTTAAAGAGAGACTAGAACAGGATGCACACGGGTATTTTGCTGCAGAACAGCATCTTTGTCAGATTAGACCCATGCATCACCGGTAGAAGAAAAACACTGCCATTTATCCGCAAGACGTGTGCACAGTAGGTCTAGGGAAAGCTCCTTTTGTAGTCCGGCCAGGTGGACTGTGCTACCAGCGCGGACAGAGCTGGCGTTACAGGAGAGCACAATATACTTGTAGGTCTGAAGTTGCTCGCCCTCATCCCTGCAACTTGTCTCCCAACATCTCTGTCGCTATCACAGCCTTTGCTGACCGAACACGACGCGTCCGTCGGGCGCTGCCTCCCGCTCCCACCCGGTGACGATCCCGGCGGCTCTTACGATCCGGGCACGGGTGGATGGCCAGCCACGCCACTGCCCCGGCAGCCACCACAGCCCTCCCCAGCGCCAGCGGTGGGGGCTCGGGCTCCACAAACACCACCGTCCCTCCCTAGAGCCCCCCGCACAAGGGGTTTCCAATTGGAAGCACAGCTCCTGGGGAGCACTTCGAGATGGGCTGGGGATGAAGGCGTTGGATGGGCTGGTGCGGGACTCCGCAGCCCCAAACCACGACCCGTGCTCGCCCTCCCGGAGGAACGCGCCCCGTTCCCGCGGAGGGATGCTGACCCGCGGGGACCCCCACGCCGCACCGGCGGGCACACGCGGAGCTGCTCGGCCCC
>NW_005054366.1:1493239-1508275 GCF_000277835.1 Geospiza fortis
CGGGACCCGCGGGGAGGGTGTAGGGGGCCTTATGGGTCTGCCTTCACCGGAGCTCCCTCACGGCACTCCCGTCGCAGAGCTCCCGTCACAGAGCACGTCTCAAAACCCACTCACGGGTCGAGCCTCACGGATCTCCCCTCATGTATCTCGCTCACCAGAGCCCCTTCGCGTTTGTCCCTTCACAGGAGCCCTCTCTTCAGAACCCACTCGCGGCTCTCCCCTCACTGGTGCCGCTTCACGGGCTCCCTTCACAGGGCCGCTCTCTCCAGTGCCACCTCACGGAGCTCCCTCACACCGAAGCCCTGTCACCGGTGCCCCCTCACGGCTCTCCCGTCACTGAGGCAGCCCCACAGGTCTCCCCTCACCAGAGCTGCTTCAGGAGTCTCCCGTCACCGGTCTCCCCTCATGTGTCTCAATCACCAGAGACCCCTCAAGAGTGTTTGCTCCCTGTCACCGGAGCCCCCTCACAGATCTCCCCTCGCCGCTTTCACTTCCCAGGGCTCCCTTCACGGAGCTCCAGGGATTACAGGGATACATCAGGAGCCTTCCCCTCACCTGTTTCCCCTCACTGGCGCAACCTCACAGGAACGCAGAAGAACCCGAGTTGTCCCACCTCTGTGCTCCTGATTTTAACGCTATCCTAAGTGACTTACCCAAGTCAGTAATGCAGGTGCAATGTCCCAATGCCTGCTCACCCTGGAAGGTGCCCCAGTGAGGAAGGACCCAGTAAAAGATGAGTCTGCTCCTAAATCCTGCCACAGCAGGATAATTTGTCTGCCCTCCTGGCATGAAATAAGGACAACGTGTTCTTACATGGCTCTCAGCCCCTGTGCCCACCCAGTATTTTCTGCCTTCCAGCTGATCCTACCCTGTCCCTTGGCCCATGTTCTCCACAAACATAACTCATATTGTCACTTTTAGTAGCAAAAGCCATCTCTGCAGGGACAGCTAAATGTTTTGTGGTGTTTGCTTGGCGAAAAGGAACTAAAATGAAATAAAAGTCAATCCTAACTATTTTTTTTTCTTCAGACTAAAACCAGATTTTGTGGACTGGGTTACTAAACCCTGTAACCATTCCTAGAAATCTGGTGAAAAACCCTTTGTGAAGAGGAGCAATGTGAGGCTCCCCTGGATGGTGCACCCTGAGCGTGTCGGAGTCGGCTAACGAGGAAAGAAGACGTCACTACATCTGCTCCACATTAAAGCTTCCTTCGTTTAGCAGAGGGTTGAGCTGTACGAAGGCTCCTTTCAGCTGGGGAAGAATTTGCTCTGGCTCCTCCAGCCTCTCGGTAACATCTGAATTTCTGTGCTGTCCCTGACCTTTTGGCACCAGCCGTGCTCTTGCTCCGACTCCCTGGCTCCTGCCATGGGGCCCCATCAGCATTTATGTAACGCTTGAAGCCATCATGGACTTGTGGCTGCTATTACTGAGGATGGCTTGTAGGAATTAATAATTCCAAGAGAAATTGAGCACGATGTGCTTGACAGGGCTGCTTCCCCTGTGAACCACAGATTTTGTGTGCTTTTGCTGCCAAGTGCCCTGGCAGGACCCAGGGGCTGGGGGAGGTAGGTGCATGTTTAGGGTATCACCAACTTCACCCCTACACCTTGCAAGTGACACTGGTGACAACACTGGTGGCACATTTCAGAAATCATCCACTACTCTAAACAATAGGACTTATAGGAAAAACCATGAGATCTTTTAGGGACTAGGCAGGTTTGGGGCTTTTGGAGCCACCTAAGAGCAGGAACTCAGAGCACTCACGTTTTTCTACGCTCTGTAAGCATGAGGGCTTAGAAAAGTTGCTTTGTACTGGAGGCAGGAATTTGCTTATCACACTGCGAGCAGAAATCGGAGCCCTTGGAAAAGCAGCAGGGTTGCAGGAGTGACGGTGTCCAGCCCAAACTGAGGCTCCAAAAACCTTTCCTGCAGAGCAGTTGAAGGGTTTCCTCTGTCCCCCCTGCTGCTGAGGGGCACAGGATCTGTCTGTCCATCTGCCCTCCCTCTCCACAATGCCCTCTGAGGGCATCACTCACCCCTTGCTCCCTGCACAGCAAATTTCCATCAGCTCCAATCGTGCTCCTGATTTACACCAATTAACTGCAAACTGAGGTCCCCAAGACACCATTAGTAGTTTCAGTGGATGAAGTGGGAGATTAACTTGTCTGAATTCACTCCATTTATTATTCTATGTGTAATTGTGGTTACCCTGCCTGCTAACAGTCTAGGAGCTTTTCCCTTATGTACGTACATGCAGGTTTTAGCATCTGCTTCATGGTCAGTGAACAATGAGGAGTGGGAGCTAAAATAGTGGCACCCACCTTGAGGCACTGAGCCCAGAGCCCACCACCCTGGGACCTGCTTCTGGAAGCAGCAAAAACTGTTTTCTCTGTGTCTGTTGAGAATCTGTGAAGCAATCCTCACTGCATCACACAGCCCATTGTCTTGGGCTGTGCCATGTTCCATGGGGGTGAGCTGGGCCACACACTGCACTGGCAATTGTAACTCCCTCAATTACCTGAGACCAGGAGAAACCCAAGCCCACTGTAGTGTATTTGCAGCTGCATCCTTACACAGTGTGTCAGGTTGACAAAGGTTGGGAAGAGAAAGAAACAAAACCTGACACTTTGCTCTTCACTTCTCTCCTGTAACTGCTGTGTCCGTCCATCTCTGTCCTCCATTCCATCCCACCGTGGCTCCTCTCAGCAGCCTCCAATCAGCATCCTATGAGCTGGGAGCTGGAAGAGTGATTTGCAGTCACCCATCACCCCTCCAAGGTCCTTCCTTGCTTGTTTGTGAGGTTACCTATCATTAGGAGAAAGACTCATCAGAGTTACACAGTCTGACAAAGTTCCCTTTAACCACTATCAGAGAACACTGTGCTAAGTGCAGATTTATTACCTCTGTAATGCAGATAAAATGAGATTTTATGGCTCTGTAGTCGTGGCAGCATAAAGTAATAATGGAAACTATGTACTGAAGTAGAGAATGCATCCCAGGAAGAAGGGAGATGCACGGGAGGTTAATAGTGTGTCCTTGGGCACTGGCAGGTATCCTCTCACGAGTCCTGCTGGACACAAGCCACCAAGTGCTCAGCCCAGTGTGCCATCCAAGAGAATTCTCACCACTCATTGCTAGATGCCTCTGCTTATTTTTACCATAAAAAAATTCCCAGCAAGATAAAGCATGAAACTGGACAAATATTATTTCCTATAGGAATCAGTTCAAAACTGAGGAAGGAGCAAGCATCCAGAAACGCCTAATGAATCCAAACTCTGCTCATGTCTGAAATTCCAGAAGAATCCCTAAGGAACCAGGTACCCAGTATCATCTCACAATTCCAACCTTCACAGTGATGAGCTCTGGTACTGAAGTGGTGTGAGCATGAATCCTGCATTCTGCTCCCACCACTGCTTCTGCCAGCGACGTACAGCCTCACACAGCTGGAACAGACTTAATTGTGAGTAAAATTCCACTCTTTAAAAAAAATTTTTATTAATAACCCATTAGTTAAGGAATATAAGGACAACGTCTTACACTTTAACACTAAAGAGTATTTGTGGAGTAAGAACAGTCTCTGAAGAAAGAAAGTAATAATCAAGTACAGTATGGAACCAAACACAGACACAACCTTCAAACAAGATCAAGTTCTGGTTACACATCTTTATGCACTGTGCAGAAAATGAAATTTAACTTGAAAATACAAGCAAGGGAATACAGTAACAGAAGTAGATGGTAGATTTCTGCTGGTTAAACACTTCCTTTCTAACAAAAGTATTGATTAGAAAAGACACAATGATTCCTTCAAAACACCTATTACTAATGAGATCAAAACCATATACAGTGTTCTAGTAAAATGGTTGTTTTCTTACACAGCAATATTTCATGGGCTGATTGTTATCTAATGTAAAAAAATTCTCAAACTCTAAATTAGAAGTTATCTCATTAAAACTATTTAAACCAGAACTTTGCTGCCTGTTAAGTAAGAAATCAAGTCAACAAAAATCTGATAGAGGTTTTTATCTGAGTTGCATGTTTCACATAACAAGAAATGAAAAGAAATAAAAGGATGAGAATTGTGACTCTCACAGCAGCATGGGGAATATACAGTTGTGTAGCCAAACAGTAACATTAATACTAGAAAATTATGCCAGTGAGACAAACCTGACATTTTAACAATGTAAAACAATATACACCAGCAAAAAATTTGAACAGCAATAATCTTTAGTGTTACTGAAAGGAAGAAAATGGAGAAAGGAGCCTGGGGTACAGGAAGAGATATTAAGCATGATGGGTAATAAAAGGTATCAACAGTTTGTGTGCCTGTGAGAAATCTACAAGAAAGCTACTTATTTCATGATAAAAAAATATATGCACTGGTTGTTTCAGCTTTACACATCAAATGTGTATTATGTGTCTTGTTCAATTCACTTCCAGCTGAGACTGAAAGGTCCCTGCACGTTCAGGGCAGGGGGGACCTGGGGCACAGCTGAGCTGGACAAGGACACCCAGCACTCAGTGTGGATGTGTGTTCATCCAGGGACAGCTTTGGTGCTGCTGGTCAGTGGTGACCTCTTGGCTCCAAGGAAACTATCTGGATTTCTGCAACTCAGGTCTGGCCTACCAGCCCATGGCCACCACAGTTCTTGGACAGCCAAACACTGCCAGCTTCACACCCTGGTACAGTTTGGTGAAGTGTAATGAGATCAGAACAAGCCTCAGCATAAGGTGACAAAAGTGCTTTGGGGATGCATAAACAAAATTGTTTGTGGTCTGCTGCATCTCCCCAAAGCTCTCTGTAAGTGTTGTGGTGGTTTGGTGGGCAGCCAAAGTGATCCAGGGGAATGGTGCCCCACTGCTTGTGTGGGCTGCAGTGACAGGCAGGGACAGCTTTCTCAGGGCTGTAGGATTGCTGAAGGATGTACAGGCAAAGCAGGGGGTGCACATACAAGGGAGCGTCCCTAAAACTGTGGCACACTCCTATATCAGCCTCCGTCCCCTTCCATTCCTCTGGATGGAAAGTGGCAATGGCAATGTGGCTTGTGCAGGGCCTGTTCTGTCACTGAGGAAGGGCAAGGGCTCTTCATGGAACTGGGACCCGAGGGCCACCTGCACAATGTCCCCCGCTCTCCGCAGCGAGCACCTGGCCCTGCCCAGCTGAGGGTTTGTACCTCTGCGACTGCATCCACTCCCAGAGAACTGTGAATTGCCCTGATTGCCTGCAATAACACTTCACTGCTTATCTGTAACCCTGCTAAGTCATGAGTTTCAAAGTCTTGTGGCAGTGGGTTCTGGAGGTTATTTACACACTTCCTCTGCCCAGTTATGTTTCCTTGCCTTTTCCTTGCTCCAGTAGCACACACACAAACTCCTGCCTTTGCCTGCTCACCGGCACTGATCTCCAGTCTCTGTCCCACAGCATTCCAGAGTCATGGCTAGTCACAGCATGGAACAGCACTTATGAGACTCCTCAAGACACCAAGCTGGAGAAACAGAGCAATCACAGTGACTGGAAATACAGCTGGCTACAGAACAGTGTGTCATACTGGGAGGAGATGGTGCCATCTGGGGAGAACTGGAAGCTCCAATATCCTTCCCATCTGAGTACATGGAGGCTTGGAGGTTCTTGTTTGCTGAAAAGCTGGAGGTAAAAGGGTTGCAGCGTGCTGGTGAAGTGAGGTTCTCTATGCTGCAAGCAGTGGTAGCTCCATCCAGTCATCACCAGGAAAAACAAAATCTAAAGTCTTTTACAGGATCTCAAGTTGGCACACAGTTTCCCCATATACCCTGGGGAAAATTTTAGTACGAAAAGAGGAAGGTGGGCATCTTTTCCTTCACTTTTTAAACAAATGGTGAGATGTCTGAATCCCCCAGGAAGGCAGAACATTCACCAAACACCCATGAACAGAATTACTGATCCTTGTTAACTCTGAGCAGCTGGTCCAATCTTGTAGCATTCACAGTCAAACCCTTCAAGCCTGGAGCAGGACAGAGACCAGCTAAAAAAAGTAGAGAAAAGTCCACCCCCAGCAGGGCCAGGCTGAGACATGTCAGCAGTAAGCAAACAGCATCAGGAGGAAGAGTCACTGGATGATTTTCAAGCCAGCCTGACTGGTATGAGCTCTGGTGGTGCTCTGCTCTTCAAAAAAAAAAAAAACAAAAAAACCCACCCAAAAGCACTTTGGGCAGGACTATCAGAAGTGACTGGAAAATTTCACTTGTTCATCCAAAGCTTTCAGCAAGTCCACTGCTTATAGAAGGCTGAGTGCTGCTCTCTGTAAATCAAAACCATCTGAGATGTCTCCACATGGGCACCCAAAAAAAGAGAAAAGCAATACATGTCCCCAGTATCACAAGTTTCTTTTGCAATTGCTGGTTCTTCTTTCTATTTGTTAGTATAAGCTTGTTGAGGAAAGATGGATCGACATCCTGCCAGCTAAAGCAGTCTCCTTTGGCAGCTGCTGCAAAACACAGTCCTACAGAGAGACACAACCCAACTCTCTGGCTGTAGGGAAGGTGTCAAGAAATAAAACAAGAGAGACATCAGATCTGCAGCACTACATGTTAAAGAAAAGTCAACAACCAGTGCAAACATATTCTTTAGAAAAAGGCAGTATAAGAATAAGTTAAAACCTATCATGGACTATAACAAATGAGTAGATCCACTGCTTTTTTTTTTCTCCAACAGACATGAGGTAGTTGTGTTGTTAGGGAGGAAAAAATAAAGAAAGAGAGAAGTAGTAAAAATGCTACTCTATACCACACACTATTCCACTTTATAAAATTAAATAATATAAAGATGTTCCAAGGAAATAAAAATACATGTTGTACATTAAAAGGACAGATGTGTACCTAAAATATTAGGTACAAGAACCTACATAAAACAAAGCCCAGGCTGGTGAAAAGACCCAGACGCTGCAGAAGGTTCTATATCGTACAAGTTGTTAGAGGCACTCGTAGAGTGTGTAATAAAAGGCCACTACATCAGCCTGCTAGTAGTAGTTACTGTGGTAGCATACACAGAGAGCCTGGTAATTCTTCTAACCACGGGAGGGCAGAAAAGGCTGGTGCTTACAGCTCACTGCCTTTGTTTCTGGGGCTTCCACCCGCTCCTGGGACTCCTGTGCCAGAATTCATCCAACACTGCCAGGCAGTCAGTAGTGCCGGGCACTCCCTGGGGAAGAGGCAGCTAAGAAGGATTCCTTGGTGCACTCTGCCACTTCCCAGCATTAAAGGGCGTCCTGCCAGGGCCATGCTGAAGTGACAGCCCCCGCCTAGTGCAGAAGGCTCTGTTCCATCGTGGTTCTGCTCACACTTTGGCAGATGGCTCAGTCCTGCTCCCACCAACACCCAGCACCTGGCTTCCCGAAGGCCTCTGTAGAGCTAACAGGTCCAAGCCCTGCTCTGGTGAGATGCTGCACCTGCCCAGCTCCTGCTGGGCTCAGCCAGCCGAGGGCAGGCAGCACCTCATAGGGACGGGCTCTCCTCTCTGCTGTGATCAAAATCAGATCAGTTCATTCTTTGTGACTGTGGGCATGTGCCATGTTCTCAGATGCTGAGGAGGGACTGGTTAAACCAGAGTTACTACAGAGCAGGGCCTCCTCAGGTGCCAGGGAAAGCAACTGGCACTTGACTGGCTGCACATCACCCCTGCCTTCCTGGGTGGAATCTGAATCTCCACTCTCCTCCGAATCCAGACTTTCTCCATGCCTGTGGAAGCCATTGGTGAGCCCATGGATGCACACAGCCTCAGGTTTGTCAGTCTTTGTGTCAGTACAGAGCAGCTCAGCCTGGGCCTGAGCTTCCAAATTGTCCATGCAGTCCACCAGCACTTGGCCAGTGTCCTGCTGGGAATTGGGATTAGCCAGCTCTGCTGAGGGGAGCTCCTCTGGCTCCCGGTGCTCAATTTCTGTCTCTTCACTCTCCAGGGTGTGCAGCTGGGAGTTGTAGTCTCTGTCAGAGGCTGAAAAATCAGAATGGACGATGACCTCTGCTTCTACTTGGTGGAGGCTGGCTGGCAGGTGGCTTTTCTTTGCTTCATTCTGTTATCAAACAGGAGAGAAATTTAAAAAAAAAGGTAAAGTAAGTGAAATTCAGATAATTGAGGCTGTGGCCAAACCAAGCACTAAAATATATTTATTTTTAATCCCACTGAGTGCAATGGGATGTACATATGCCTCTATTAAGCATTATCTTGATATGTTTCTCAGGGCTTAGGTCTTAAGAAGCAACTCAAATCACCTCAGGATCATTATTTCTATTTTACATTTGAGAAAGCAAGTCCCAAGGGAGAGAAGTGATTTGTTCAGAGTTTCTTGGCAGGCTGGAGCAACCATTCCTCCAAGCCTCTGTCAAAGACCACAATTTTCAAATCTCACCAGTCTGTTTCCATATTAAGGGCCAGATTGCTAGAGGCTGAGTGGGCAGCACTGTAGGAAACTGGTTTCTGAGATGGATAAAGGGGCTCCCTTTACTTTCCTCATTTAATTTTGGCTACATATCACAAAGTGTGTGTTTGTTAAAGCCCTGGTCACAGTCTACAAAAGTCTGTGTAAAGTCAAGCACTTCAAATTCAGAAAGAAAACAATAAGTTCTGCTCTGCAGTGCTTCAGTGGAGTTCAGGCTACAGAGCTCCACAAATCTGGCTGACAAGCAGGTCATTTTGCGAGATTATCACTCAATAATTTACCAGACAAATTATTGTGGAAGCTCACAAAGAGCTCTCCAGGCAATCAACGCTCAGATTGTGGGCTGAGTGTGATGCAGCAGCAAGAAGACAATTCAGAGTATGGAAGTGATATCCCACGTGTAATTTGCACTTTCTGTTGAAGCCAACTTTGAGCATAATTTACATATTTTAACACTTTTCTCTTTTGTTGACAAACTCTGATGGGTAAGCTGTGCTGTAAATGCTGCCCTGTAATTGGGCTGTAAAACATTGTCTTAACTTATCCACAATGTTAATTACATCCTGTGTATAATTGATTTTCACACCACTGCCTAGGAAGGAAACATAGGTAGGCTACTTAGAAGTATTTGCTGAGGAGGGGGAATGAACTTTTTCAAAGAATAACCAAAGAAATCTTCTGCTACAGAGTCAGTCTGAGCAGGTGTCAGCTTGCTTTGCTAAGACAGTTACACACATGTACACTCTCCCAAACACAGGAGTGCATATTTATTCCAGTGATGCAATATCAGAAATAGGATTTCTTCCCAGAACACAAGTGCAGTGAAAATTGCTCTGCCGTATCTGGAGAAGGGAGTTTAAATCAATCCTTGATCTTTGACTCCTTTTACAGCCAAAAATACAATCCCTCTGTCAGGCAAGCATGCTGTAGATCTTAATGACTGTGCTGAGCACTGCAGCTCCTAACTCACTCAGGCTGATTGCTGCACAGCCACAGCAAAAACTCCAAGCAGACTGCTGGTGCCTGGCACCAGGTCCTCAGCAACCAGAACTGCCACAACCCTGCTGACAACCAAGCTGGTGACCCCACCTGACCATCACCAGACCAACAAGCCCGCAGAAAGGGGCTACAAAAAGGAGAAAGGGAGATGGAGAACATAAATAGAAAACCCACATTAGAACACACAAGTCAACAAAGCAGCAAAGATACCCACCATCACAGCATCATAAACCAGGGCTTGTAAGAGAAGCTTCTGCCCTGCACTGGAGGGGAGCTTCAGTGACCCATTGACAGCAGAGAGAGGCTCTTTGGTGATGGTGTCCCCATATCTGGTGATGCTGTTTGTCCAGGCCTGGGTGGTTGATTTATTCCATGAAGACTGCAGGAGAAAAGTGGCAGGAGAAAAGATGCAGTTATCACAGACATGGATTCTTATCCTCAAATGAAATATCCTTAAATGAGAAGCAGCTTGAAAAGTGCAAATTGTGAAAATACCATATATGTGGGGACACTTCTGATAGCATCAAAATAAAAATGCTCTGCAATGAACTTACACAGTCCCTGCCTTAGAACTGGCTTTACTGCTGTTACATGGGCTGATGCAGAGCACAGGGATAAAAGATGCCAGATGGTTCACAACTGGTTGCATAAGGGGCTTTCCACTGATTCTCAAATTGTGAGGCCAGTGGGTAAATCATGGCACAGACATCATTTAGAGGTCCACTAAAATCAACTCCCTGCAAAGCTGCAACAGCCCAGAGCAGAACAAGCCTACTGAGAAATACCACAGAGCTGGGGAGGGACAGGGAAATCTGGAGCTGAGTGACCACAGTCTTTGCTTTGGCAGAAGCCGTGCTCCACAGCACAGAGAAGGACCCTCACCCGTGGGCAGTGCCCTGTGTGCTCCAGTAGGAGCTGGACATCCTGCTAAACTGCTCGCTCTGCAGCACAGACAAGAGTCCTGCTCCAAGCCAGGACTTGGGAAAACACTCTGCCATTCCTCATCAACACAGAGGCACAAAATTGGGGGCTTTAATTTTTTTAATTTTTTTTTTTACAACAGACCACCAAGCAATTCTTTGCTCAGCTTTAAATCCCCTGGGCAACCAGTGTTACCTTGTTTGTAGATCTAATTAAATTATATGGGCTGAACGCAATTTGTTCTGGGTTCTTTCAGCTTCCCCTTGCAATAAACTGTTGAATGCACACCTCTGTGCATGGGAAATGTGTGCCTTTAAGAGCTGAAGTTATTTAACAGCTCAGACTATTAGTTCACAGGCAGAAAAGTATTTTCTTTCCAGGTTTTGATTTTATTGGGCTGTCCTGCATGTACCTGAGCTGAGTCTTGCTAGTACTCACATACATATACACGTAAACACACAACTCAGATTTAAGGACCACACAGGCCCATTATCTCTGGCCTTGTTCCACAGATGCTACATTATTGTGTGGGTACAAGAGAGGCTGATGCAGAGAAGAAAACCCTGACCTGACAACAGCGACTTCACACAGAATACTGGTGATGTGAGCACGATGGCTGTGTAGGGTGAAGATACCCTGCACATCCATTCAAACCCACTGACCCTCTATTGCTCACTGCCAGCAGAAGCCCAGGCTCCTGCTCTGCATTTGTGGCTGCTCCTTAGGCCAAATCTATTCCAAGAACCACCAATGTAGTGTGAGTCCAGCTGAGACAGTGAGGAGATTTCTGACATCAGCCTGACCGTGGGTGAGTCATTTGACCTCCTTGTGCTTCGGTCCATCTGGCTGAAAATTAGGTAGAAATACACCACCAGATGTTGTATGTGAGCCAGGCATTCCTAAGTCAGCTATTTAGCAAGAAGCAAATGCTACCTTGTGCTGCCAGGGCTGGCAGAAGGACATTTGTGTATGCACTGAAGGGCGGCCAGAGCTGCTCCCAAGCCCTCTGTCCACCCTCACTCAGGCACCCAAATGGCTCAACACCTTGTGGGAGGCAGAGCCATGTCACATCCCAGCACCATCCCCAAGTCACAAGGAGCTTTGCTGCTGCCTCAGGAGCAAATTTTTAGCAAACAAATAGTGAAAGGCCTCATTGATATGCCAACACCCTGCAGAACAGTGATGTCCAAGCTCTGCACTGTGGCTATCAAACATTTGCTAATTTAGATGTGGATGCTTGAGGCAGTGTCTTTTCCATTTCTCTCTCTGCAATCCTCAACAATATATTCTGAGCCAAAAGCCTTCCCTAATTGCTCTAAGTGGACAATCATTAAACTACGCTTTAATAGCGAGAAATCAACCAAGCGATCACAGAGAGCTCACAATAAGGAATATCTCCACATGCGAGTGCTCAAGGAGCGTGTTCAATTTGCTTCTGCTGCCATCTGAAAGGCTTTCTGCAGCTACATCCCTGACTGATGGCTTCTGTGCCTCTTCCAAGGAACATACGTTACTGAGCAAATAGTGCCTGGAAATTTCAGCACTGAACCTACACAAATCTGCACACATGCACCAAATGTGTGTCCTGTTAGAGATGCCTGCATGCATATTTGCCATCAGAGAGATCTGAGCATCATACGCAGACACACACACAGAGCAAGCTCGAAAACCTTCTTGCAGGCATCTTGTGAATACCAAAAAACGTGGAAAGAAACAGGCAGCTCTACTGCAATCCCCCATGGACCATCTGTTAGCGGAAATGTCAATCTGCCATGTTTACATAGGTTTTGATGACTCTGGGAACAGCCTGTTCAGCTCTGGCTGAAATTGGCTGCAATGAAGAACAAACTTGTTTTGTACCAGTTTGCAACTTTCAACAAACAGAAAAAACCATCAGCCACACAACATGGCCTGTGTCCCACATGTTGTTTGAGCACATTATGTTTGAGAGGGGGAAAAAACCAGCAAAAGACAAATCCCTCTTGGGCCTTAGCCTCTAAGATTGGGCAGCAGCAATTAACTCAAGGACTGTTTTCATCACAGACCTGAAGAAATGTTGTGTGCCTGAAAGCTTCACTGCTTTTTTAAGCAGCATTTTTTGGTGTAATAAATGATACTATTTCTTTTTACTCAAGGGGAGCTAGTGGGTGGCTGAAGGAAGGAAATATTGTCTTGGTTTTTACAACACAGTAATGAAGGCAAGGAGCAAGGAGTGTCAGTCTAATACTAATATAAAGAGGGAAGAATCTCTTTGTCAGTTCACTGCAAACACAAGAATGAAAACGAATAAAAACATCTTCCAATAAAAGACACTTCCATTACAGCTAAATCCTTATCAAAGCAAACAAGCTTTTTCATTTTAGCCTTTTTATAGAAACTCCAACTGGTAAAAATGTGCCTAGATCGTGTTACCTTCTCAGTGACAAGTCATGATTTCATACAAATATATGAGCTGAGAATGAACATATAGCAAAAGTTCAACTTGAAATCTTCCCTGTTTTTTTAGGATGGTTATTTAAAGTAGCTTGAAGCCCTGTGCAAAACGAGGCTGGGGATGTTTCAATGTGCCCAGCTTTTGAGAGTGGTGTAACAGAGAGAAAGGGTTCACTGCTGAACAGCAGCGGGTGGGAGTGGGAAAGCTCCGTGTCACGCAAACACAGCGACAGCCCTGCCTGCATCTGGGATGCAACACACACAGAGCTCTGCCAGCAGATAAAGGAGTCTCTGCTCGCTGTCACCAGGAGCACAGCTCTTGTCTGAAGCTTCTCAGAAAACATTGGGACTTCTTTTCCACACAGAAAAATTTCAACATGAAAATGACAAACAAGCCGGGTAGATCCAAGTTCCCTGATGTGTTACAGCTTCTGCACTCCCAGTCACAGGGATGCTTCGTGGGAAATGCAGTCCTGCGGGAAGGAGGCCCACAGGGAAGGAGAAGGGCTGCAAGGAAGGCTCCAGCTCACAAGAACGACAACAGCAAACATTTCCAAACCAAAATGCTTGGGTTTGGCTTCATTCAATGAAAAGCTGAAGTTTTCCATGGAAAGCAGATGCTTTTTAACATTCTCCCCCACCCTTTAAATTGCTTGGCCCACAAGCAGCAGTGACAGAGATGTCTGGAGCAGAGCCATTTTATCATCCTCAGTCCATCTGTCAGAGGAGACAGGGCTGCATCACCACAGCCCGTGCATGACTGTGTCATTTATAACAGGGCTACTGAGGGCATCAGTCTGGGGGGTGCTTGCAAGGGGATGAGAGTAAGGGAGGAAAATCACTTGTCAGTGTATTTGGAAATCCTTGTCTGTGACCACTGGAAACACATAAAGGAAGGAAGATGAACCACTGAATGGCCAACTGTACTAATGGAGCTGTGAGCATCCAGAGGGGTCCTGTGCCGACACCTTGACTGCAGTAGCACCTTGCTGTCCTGCAGGCAGGGACAGGGGGTCCAGGAAGTTCCTTTGGGACTGTCCCACCTTCCACTTGCACCATCCTGCACCTCCAGCACTATGTGCAAGAGCTCAAGAAGAATCACAGTCCTACATTTGAAGGAACTGATGATCTTGACCTGAAAATGACCAAGGGGACATCTCACCACCCTTACTCACAAGTTTTTGCAGGAATCAGTTCCAATCTCAGAGATTTTTAAGACTTCCCCCCCTCAGTCTGTTCTCCAGTCCCCACACCTGTAAAATGACATTCACTCACTTCTGACTCCATATGGTATGGGGACAGCCCCTTCTTTGTGTCTATCTAACATGGAGCATCCAACCTCCACTGCAACCTCAGGATGCCACAAGAATGAAAACAATAAAGAATAATCCATGGAATGGTAAGTGATGAGTCAGCATGGGAACAGCCTGCAGGCCCAGAGCAGCCAGTGCAAGTGCCAGCCAGCAAACACAAACCAGGTTTCAGGAGCATAACCTGAGGACAGAGGGACAAGCAGACAACTGGAGGTCACAGCTACACAAATCTGCCCTGCAGTGCCAGCAGCCTCAGCCCAAGGGTCTGTCCCAGCCAACATCCCCAGCTCTGTGGTGACATGATATGCTGCTAAACAAAAGGGACTCTGGAGGCATTTCTCACTCCCTCTCTTCAGTGAATAGAACTGCAAGTCATAGTATCCAACCTAGAACAGAGCTTCCCCTTGCCAGGCTGGATAGGAATTTCCTTCCACAATGATTTTCTCTTTCCTGTGGCTCTCTTGCATTCCTTGCCATGGATTTTCACAGCCCCAACTTCACACAGCATGAGAGAAGAAAAGAGAAGGCAACAAAGGCAGCTGGTCACTGCAGGGTGCAAAACTTCCACAACACTCTGTTCCAGGCAGGGTCCCTGGGGCTTTCCAGTTTTAATGGATGCTGGAGAAAGCTATTTGCAGCACCCAGGACACCCACACCCACTTCACAGCCTCGACTACAGGCATTTTGTGTACAAACAGGGAGATGCACACACTCACAGCTGCTCCTGACTTGGTTTACATCCACTGTGGGCACCAGGCATGTGTGCACCACTCCAGCCATGTACCTGAGACCTGGCCAACTCCCTGACTGCCCAGCCAGGTAACATTTCATCACCATCCATGGGGCCTCTTGGCCACTGCAGCACAATGGCATTTCTTGGCCATATTCTTTTCACATTTGATTATACACACTGGAGTCCAGAAAGGAAGCAGCTGTGCTCAGGTGGCACTTCCAGCAGGAA
>NW_005054366.1:1508285-1520055 GCF_000277835.1 Geospiza fortis
ACCAGCCTGTTCCTGCCGGCCACCGCTCGATCTCCTTCACCTGCCGGGTCACCCTCCTGGTCGGCACGGGTGACAACGCTGCTCTCCGGGTGGCTGCTTCCCAGTGACCCTTGCTTCCCTAGCCACATCCATCAAAAAAAAAAACAACCCTCAGTGAATTTATCTCTCAGTGGCCGTTCCCCATCTAATTATGGAAACTCTACAGCCAGAACAGTCCATCTCCCCCAAAGCTCTGGTCTGTGACTTTAACTCTGTTGCTGGACACTGCCCACTCTGAGGGCCCCAAGCTCTCAGGCTGAGCCTCACATGGCCAGGCCTTGGCACTGCCCTCTCCAGCCCCACTCTGCACATATTCAGATCTTGGTGTAAGCCCTTACAGGCAAGATTGCTGCTCTGGAAGAGGGATCTGGATATGCTGCTCCCAAAAAGGCCTCGCAAAGAAGAAACTTCCCCCCACCCTGACCTGTTCTCAGGGGTAAGTCCCCATCACTGAAAACATTTGTTCCTTATTTAACTGAAGGAGTTGTAGGAAATTCCTCACACTCTTCGGCTTGGGTCCAGACAGGCAGCCACATTCCACCAAAACCCATAGATGTGGCTTGGCTGCAAACAAACAGCCTCTGCTCCAGCTGAGCTCTGATCTGCCACAGCACACAGGGATGGCCACGGGCACGGCTTCAGCTTGTGGGGCAGTGAGGCCAGCAGAGACTTTGTGCTTCCCAAAGATCCCACCTGCACTGCCTCTAGCACACGGACAGGGCTCGTGGTCAGCCAGGTACCTGAGCTCACCTTGCCTCCAGTGACACACGAGTGCATCGTTGATGCAAACATGAAATCCCATGTGCTCACAATGCATTTGTTTTACTGAACCTCCTAATTACTTTACATGCTCTCCCAGGGCTACAAAGAGAGACATAAACAGATTAACTAAATTAGGCCAATTAAAGGTTCCCTAATGGAATGAAATGTTTCAGGCAAGCTTGGAAGAGGAAATGGGCAGGGAGGAATGAAAGACAATGCAGTGTCAGGCAAACCAAGCAGGGCAGGAAAAGACTACTTCAAAAAATAAGGTTCACAAAAACCCCACAATTTCACCTCTTGTTTATCTTCAAGAGTGTTCCAGTGAACACACTATTTATGGAGCCACCTCCTTTTAGTCCAAGCAAAAGAGAATCCTGGAAGGCCACGTGTCTGCTCTAGACATCACACTTCCTCCCACCATCCACATGCCACAGCAACATGAATACCACAGCTTTCTGCAGCACCAAGTTTGGCAGCAGCTTCTCAGATTGAGGGGTCAATTTCCCAGGAGATGAAAAGGGGTGGTAGATGCACAGGGATCCCAAATTATATCCAACAGCCAAGGCTGAGCTAGTTCAAGTTTTACAGAGAGGGGAAATGTGTGACTGTCCAATACCAGCCTGCAGCCAAGACTTCTGGCACTGCAGAGCCAGGACAGGATCCCACCTGGCCTTCCCAGCAGCCACACACCAAACAAAGGCTCTTGCCAAAGATGGGAGCCCAGTCCCCATATGCATGGGTCCTTACCTTCCTCTTCCCATGGAAGATGTCCTCAGGGAGGCTCGTGTGGATGAGGCTGTGCACTTCTGCCAGCTCAGTGATGTCCCCCAGGGGCACGGGTGCATCCTCAGGGAGTGGGGACATGAGGGACTCGAGCTCATGTGAGTCCAAGGTGGCACTGGGAGAGGCCAACCCTTGCCTGCTCCGGTGGTAGTACGTGTGGTTGCCAGCAGCCTGGGAATCCAGGCCTGGCAGGGCCTCCCTGAGGGAAAACAAACAAGAGTTGACATCTCAGCTGGTCCTTGTGCAAGTGACGAGGCCCAGACCATGCCCTGCCACTCCTGGGGATATCCTTTATCATCACATCCCACTGTAACACCTTTCACTGCAGATATATCTCTGCACCACCTTGGTTAATGCCAAAGCTCAGACAATCCCACTGTGGGATGCAAAGCTGTCCCTCTGCCAGCACACCCCAAGGGCAGGAGACACTACGAGTCCCAGCATAAGCAGGTGCTCACCTACCCTGGTCCGTGGGGAGTTGTGTCACTCCTGTCACCTCTGCTTTACAAGTTAGACATGCAACAGGACAGGAAAGTTTAGTGGCCACATTAGGATGAGACTTCAGAAGCTGTTTGTTCCTGGCCCTGAGATGTGCTGTGAGCTCAAAGCTCTTCTGAACAACTGAGCTGTTTTCTGCTCGTGGTCTTTCCAAATGCTTGTGGCTGGATCCAGACCCCTGGGATAGCAGAGGGCTTTGGGCTGTATCCAATCCTCCTTAAACCAGCCTGTCACTCACTGTGAAGTCTTTCATCATTTTCCCAGATGAAGTTAACAAACCATTTCCAAACATCCTTAGAGCTGGCCAACCTCAGAAGCAAAATACTACCCATGTTAACAGACACAGGTAATAAACTGGTTCTTCCATTTTCTTGGGGCTTTTTCTTTCTCTGAAAAAAAAACCCTACTAGTCTAAGAATGCAAATTGAAGAGAAACTACTGAAAAAAATAAATCAGTGAAAAGATTATACTAAATATACTCCTTATCCATCCACAGATCCAAGCTGTGCATTAACTGTCCCCTACACCATATCCCAAGCAGTCCAGCTGAACAGGGGATACAGCTCACAGTGGTTTTGTCTCCTTCCAAGCAGCCTCCTCCTCCTGAGGTGCGCTCACCTGTGCTTGCTGTTGCGGAAGCTGGCACACATGCAGAAGAGAATGCAGAGCAGCCCCAGGCACACCCCCACGATGATCCCTGTCACAGAGTGGATATCCAGGACATCTAGGAGGGGAAGGAATGACAGCCACATCATTTCAACTGCTAGCAGGAAGAGGGTACAAAGTGTCTCACGTTCAGAGAAGCACCAGCTGTACTAAACCAACCAGGTTAAAATAGCCCTTCTAACCCAACTGTTCTGTGGTTCTGATTCTATACACATAAAACAATAAAATTCCTTGGCAGTAACAATTTAGATCAACCTGAAGCAAACTGGCACCTATGCATATTCATTAATGTCACGCCACAGCAAGATGCAGGTTGCCCTTCCAGAGGAACCAGGATGGAGAAGAGGTGAAGTTTGGCTGTGGGATGGGTTCTGGAGCTGCACATCTGAGGGCTCTGCTGTGATCTTCTGCGCTGCCCTGCAGAGAATCCTATCTCACATCCTTCACAGCAACACCAGGCAATTGCTTGGTAAACAGAAATGTCACTGCTGACAAATCAGTCTCCAGCCATGCAATTCCCTTCCTGCCCTGGGGTAAGGAGGAATTCATACCAGACAGCTTCTCCCGAAGGGTGTGCACATCCTTCACGTTGGAATAGGGACCGGATCCCACCACTGTCTTTGCTCCCATCTTGAAGAAGTACCTGGTATCACTTTCCAGGCCATGCACTTCAGTGCTGAAGATGTTTCCTGACCAAAAGCAAATCAAAAGAGATTTAAAATGTTCTGCTTCAAGAGTATTCAGAGGCTACAGAAAAGCAGCTGTGGAATTGCTCGACCCTCAGAAGTGAGGGATTTTGTGGCATTTTTGTGCATTTCATACACCTCTTCAGAAATAATGAACTTCCTGCTTACAGATCCAAAACCACTACTCCTGATGCTGCTGGCACATGTTTTTCTAGGAACTGCTGGCTGCCAGGCTGCATCTGTAGGTTATTTCCTGGATGATAATGCCTATTTCAGCCCCAGACACATATGATTTCATATCTCTCAGTAGCCATGTCCCTGGACTCTCTGCTATGACCAGGTACAGCATATGCTTCAAGAAAACTGCCAGGATGAGCTCTTCAATATTTGTCTGTATGCAAAGTGAGGCAGAAATTAGGGCAGCAGGACTGGGTGACCAGGGCTCCAGAGAGAGGAAAGGAGGCAGGAGGACTGAGGAGTATTACAGTACCTGGAAGAGACTCACCTTCTCGTGTCAGCAAGGTCCACATGTCATCTGGCTGTGTGTTGTTGGCATTGTACAGGATGAGATACTCCACAATGATGCCATTGGGCTCCACAGGTGGGCACCAGTGCACCTGGACAGCGTAAGGGTTGAGAGGGTGCAGCCGCAGGTCAGACGGAGGAGTGGAGGGCCCTGGCAGTGACAAATAAAGAGCCAGCCTGAGCAGGAGGAAGAGGAGCAGAACATTCATCCCCAGAGAGCCTCCCAGCATGGACTCAAGGTCATCAGAGCTTCGAGGGGGTCTGATATCCCATCTCTCAGGGGCTCATTGGGAGGGATCAGACAGAGACTCAAGGAAAGCCAGGAGAAATGAGGATTTGGTTGCCATGAACACTCACGGTCGGGCAGGGTGAAGCGCTCCACCACGCTGCCGAAGGGCCCGTCGATGCCAACGCCATTGGACTGCACAGCAAACTCATACCTGGTGTAGGGCTTCAGCCCACTAATGAGAATGTCTTCATCTGAGCTGGAGAGAGAGGACACAGCACAAGGCTGTGAATACCTGAGGGTTCTCCCATGTCACCCTGACACCCCACCAGGAACACTCTTAAGAGATTATCCTAACTCTGACAGTCTTTGATTTTCCATCTCTTGCAGCCATTTGAATGCAAGAACACTCAGCTCCCAGGGACAGAACAAAACAGTTCCCAGTTTTCAGGACCATTTCTGATGTACTTGCAGGGTCAGGTAGAAAACAGCCTGGTTAGACGCTAAAAATGGGCACAAGTATTCAGATGTAAGATACATCCCCAAATTATTAAAACTGCTTAAACTCTATCAATTTATAGACCAAACCTGTGAGGACCATCTCACAAATAATGAATGCATAATTGCACCTGGCCATGTTGTTAACAAGTGTGTAAGGTCCAACCACAGCAAAAAAGATGCAGACCAGTAAATGATTCCTTGGTATTCAAGTCAAGACAAGTCCCACTGCCACATCTCAGCAGTCCTGAATGTTATCTGTGACCATGGCAGATACTCCCATCATATGGAACACCTAGTTTTTTGCTAAGTTCTGTAAATTCCATGCAACTTCCTCCTGCCCTGTGTTCATTCCTCACATGAGCAACCCAAGGCAGATGAACCCTCTTTACCTGGTGTAGTACGTCACAAGAGAGGCGTTTTTCAGGCCCCAGGGGCTGAAGCGCACGGTGTAGTTGACAATTTTGACTGTTGTGAAGTCAGGTTTCTTCCAGCGGAGCCAGATGGAAGTTGAGCTGTTGGACTCTGCATAGACTTGGACCGGAGGCAGTGGAGGCCCCTTCTGCACAGGGGGATCTACGATGCAGCACAAAGAGAGATATGGAGGTGCACATGACAGTAACACCACTCACACCCAGTGGAAGAACAATCTTAATGAGAAGGGGGACATTTTGCTCCCTTCTGTCCTTCCCAATTCCTCCGATGCATTTTGCAATGACTGTCAAAGGAAGTTCCCTTATGTTATGACCTTCCCTATTTTGGTATTGTCCTTTTTGAAGTTCATCCTCTGTAATCCCTCCACCCCTCCTCTGTCAAGCAGAAGAGACACAACAACTGAAGGGCATTTCTCACCTACTGCTGCCGCAGGTGCCTTTTCTGTTTTGCCCTTCCAGACCGCTGCGTACCCATCCTCGTGCTTATTGAATGCCACCAGCTTCACCTCGTACAGTTTCCCAGGAGCTGGAAAAATCAATCAGGGTTTGCCTTGGGTTATTTTTGTCACCAACCCTCCCTACTCAGACACATTTTCTTTGATCTTGCCAGCTTTTCTCACCATCCAAGAAAGTAGCTTGAACATAATAAATACATTTTTGTTACCTTATACCTAAGTAAATATCACCTAATATCTAAATTACAGCAGGGAGTCTCCCTTCCACTTACAGGCTTCCCACACACAAACACTATCTCACAGCTGGTGTATGTTATCAGCACAGCTGCTCTGTGGTTCTCCCCTCACTTTTCTCAGAAATTAGACCAGTATTCTGGCCTCTAGCAATCTACTCAGGATCTCTAGATCTTTCTCTCTTACAAACTGCTAAAGAAACCTACACATGCTGACTCCTTTCTCTACCATGGAAGTGACTGCTCTGCACTGTTTATTCCTGAGGAGTGAGGACATTCTCTCCTACCCCAAAATGCACCTCCTGTTTCTGAAGTCCTTTCTGATTTTTTCACTGCTGTGAGGGTATTCCTTCCAGCAAGTCCTCAAATGCCCTGTTAAGTCACTGGCAGCCTTTGTTGTATGGTGTCTGTTTTGCCTTCACAGTAGAGCTTCCCAATTTGCAATCAGAAAAGCAACAGTGCATAGAAAACCCACACCAAACCCAAACTAAAAACCTCATTGCATGCTGTTCCCATCAGAGAGCCTCACACTGTGGGGAATCTCAAACTGAGCTGCAGGACAGGGACTTCTGTCTCCAAGCAGTGCTGCCCTGGTCCAAAAACCACTTCTCTCTTTCCTCCAGCCTTTCATCAGCTTCTTCATTTTTAATGGAGATGTTTAATCAAAGAAACGACTTGGGAGATATAAAGTTCTCAAAAAGACATTCCCTGCAGCAGCCAGCCCCTTCAGGAGCTCAGCCAGAGCAGTCCACACTGCCTTTTGTTGCCTTGGCTGCAGCACATTGATGAAGTTTGTTAATTTGGGACATGCCTCTTCATTCCCTGACCTCACAGATCACTGCTCTCTTTGCCAGACAACGTAAGCAGAATGAAACCTTTCTTATTGATGCCAATTTTATTATTACTGCTCTGATTACACTCCCAAAAGCTGATGGTACCAATTACCAAAGGCTTTCTCTGCTCCACAACACACGCTCACGCTCAGAATATAAAAACAGTTCAGCCACATTTTTCTCCCCCAAAGAATCCCAAAAGCAAACAGAGTTTTGTCTGCCTTCAAGACAGCCTGATCTGCATTTCCACACTCTCCAGCCACAGAAAAATGTTTCAAACCCACACAAGGGGGTAAGGCCAAAGGGCACTCAACCTCCAAAGGGCTGAGACCACGGGCTCAGAGGAACAAAGAACACCCAGCCCATCTCTTGCCAGCACCACACTCCCCTTCTGGCTGAGCCTTGGGCTGGGCTTCACTGGGACACGAGCACATCATGGATGGTGCAATCCAAAACGATGAGGAAAAGCTCACAGATGTGAGGCAGCTGTGGGCAGCTCCTGTTGGAGAATGGAGTGAAGGAAAGGACAAGTTCTCTGTCTCCATCCCTGGGCAGGATCAATACAGCAGCGGCTTACACGTGACACCAGGGGAGCTTGACTGCAAGATCAAGCACCTTACATCCTGAAAATAGGGGTATTTTGGATTTCTCAGTCAGAGGATTGGCTTCAATTTTTATACACAGGCCCAGATGTTCAAGCTCTTAGAACAGGCAGACATAAAACTCTATCAAGCTGTCAAGAAGCTGGTAGGCAGCATGAAAACAGATGTATTTCACTGCATTCCATCATACATTAAATATAAGCAGAATAATCTAGTCCAGATCATTTTAAATCACTAATCTGGATGGCTACATAATATATCCAATATGCTAAATATGTTGCTTCACTCAGCGTTTCAAGGTGTTCATATTGGCCAGGCGCCAGAAGCCATACTTTCCTTTAAGTGGGGAAAACACCCTTATTTCCAGAGAGCTACTTCCAAAGGAATGCAATCTTCCTTCATGGGAATGTGGAGGACAGGATCAGATGCCTGCCATTTATTTTTCACATAAATTATGGCCCTGGTAGTTGCACCTCAGTACAGGGAGTAAGTGCTAGAACATCGATGGAAGTCACTAAGAATTTCTCAGGGAAAACCCCTCCTGGTGATTCAGGAAAGCTTCCTTCTGATTTTGTGGACTGATGAAATTGCTGGATTTCCTGTGTGCCCTTGACCAGCTGCCCACCTCTCTCACAGGACTTCAGCATACACCTCTCAGACAAGACACATGGTACCATTAGTGATACCACTCTAAAGAGACATGGTTTGCTCCAGGGATCAGCACGAGATGGGAGAGATCTTCTATTTCAAGCCACACTTCAAACCAAGGCAAGGGACAGAGCGCTGGCTTCAGTGACACTATGGAGCTGTGGAGCCAAGTGACCACTCTGGACCTTGTTTGCACTGACATGGAACACACCACATCTGAGCCCAGCCTGGTATGCCCAGTGCCCAACCTGGGATCTCCTAACACCACCTCAAACACCAGAACAGGCTTCCTAGAGAGATGGTCGGTGCCCCAAGCCTGTCAGTGTCTAAAAGACATTTGGACAGAATTTGCTTTTATTTTTGATTAACACTGAGGTACCCAGGCAGTTGGACTCAATGACTCTTGAAGATAATACGAAGAGACAGTGTTGGATATTTCTTTTTATAGAGGGATCTTAGGAGAGGTTTCAGCACTTAGGAGTGCTGTGCTTTCTAGGCAGACATCCCTGATCTAGGAAATCCCCTCCAGCTAATTCCCCATCAGCCCAGATCATATTAGGGCTGCCAGCCCTTCCTGAGACCACTGCCTGCTCCGCCTACAAGCTGCAGCCCTTAGTGGTACAGGGCAGTTCTGTGCCATAAAACAAAACCCTTCTAAATCCCAACCACTCCTCCTTGTTTCATGTGCAGAGCCCCTCCCTTCCTCAGCACAGCCAGATTCCTGACCCTTCCTTTACTCTATGAGTGCAGGAGCACATCATTCAACAGCCCAAGAGGAGCAGAGGGAACGTCCTGGGCTGGGAGGAACCCGAGCCTGCGCTCCTGACACAGCGATAGCCAATACACAGCTGCCAAATCATACGGAAACCATCAGCGCTTGACGGATGCCCAAATTCAAGGAAGTAATTACGGAAGAACAAGCAACCTTCTCAGCATCATCGTGCCAGAGCATTTGGAACCAATTCAGCCCACTCCCAGCCCCTGCACCAACTGACTTGCCAGTGGTTGGAGCAGCACGTGATGATGTTCACATGTGGTTTCCTTGGCGCAATGATTACAGACCTAAATTCTTCAGAGAAACTCATCACTGTTAACACTCTCAATAGCAAGATGGCTGTGACAGAGCTGGGAGAACCCCACTTAGAGATGGCACAAACAGTCCTTCCAGGTGCTGCAGCCTGACCTTTACACTGTGCATAACATATATGCTACAAGTGTAAGATGAATCAGCACAACAGACACATGCCCTACAGTCTCCACTCACTGGGCAGTAACAGGGTGAAGCATGAAGTGGGGGATGGAAGAACTCTGGGAAGCAGAAAGCCTCTTTCAAGGATGCATCTGCCATGACTCTCTTCTCTCTCCATCCTGTATCAATGGGCAAATCAATTAATTAATACAATCAGATGTTAGGAACACAGTCCCTTGTGGGAAATGCCAAGCACAGTGAGCCAGGCAGGCAGGACTCACTGCTGCTCAGATCTTCTCCAGTCATTGACACTCTTCCATCTCTTTTCCTTTAGTGGGACAGAATACCGGGCTAAAATTAGTATGCTGCGAATTATCCCATCTCTGCATTTTAATACAGAGAGATTTCAAACAGCATGCAATTATAGAGCTCCTTAGAAACAGACAGGGAAGGAGAGATAATTGTCCTGACTGGAGATTTCAATCTTGGCACTCTTTATAGTGACACAATAAAAACACTAATTAAGAACCACTTATTAGCATATACTAAGTATATTGGTAACTTGGTTAAAATCCCTGCTAAATTGGCATTAGAAATTTCTGTGCTTTAAACTCTGCTCAATACAAGCCTAAAGAGCGCCACTCCAGAAAGGATTTTGGATGATCTTAAAACACCTCAGATGGCCCTGGCCCTATGTATCTCCAGTCATGCAAAACACTCTTGGGAGCATCCTGGGATGCTACAAAGTGCAAGAGACAGTCCCTGGGTTTCCACATCAAGGCCTAGGAAGATGCAGCCAGCTAACCTAGTCGAGTCAGCTCATACTGCTTCACTTTCTTCTTTAGTTTTATGGGTCCCACATCCCAGCTCTCATCTTCAGCACCATCCAAAGGGCTCTCATCACTGGACTCCTCTTGGCCCACCTCTCTGTAGTAGAGCTTGTAGCCAGATATCTGGGCATGGTTTGCTGGGGGCTGCCACGTTATCAGGAGAGACTCCATCTTTGCTCGGACCTTTAATTCTGTTGGAGCAAATGGAACTGGAAGAAGAAGAAGACAAGAGAAAAAGATTGAGCCACATGTCTCCATTTCCCCAGTCTACTGAATCCTCCTGGTCCTCAGTAGTGAGGGAAGAGTGTGAGGAAAAGGCTGTCCTGAGTGGGAAGTCTCCATTCCCTGACAGTGGAGTCAGTCACACTCTACGACTGACTTTCCCAGCTGGGTGATACAGGAAACAACAATGTCACAAAGCCACTGTGGGGGTTTCTCTGTGTATGTTCTGAGATATCACCATCTTTAACCACTGCTGGAGTCTGGTATGGCGCAGCTCTGTTTGGCAGAATTGTCACTCCCAAATGCCATTAACATTGGGCTCTGGAGTTCTGTTTGTTTTCTTTTTTTTAAAAGAACTTTCACAGCTGCACATAGAGGGTGCAAAGCCCCATTGCCAGGCAACCAGTGAGACGTACAGGGGCTGCTGAGCAGCAAGGTGAAGGTGAGCACTTTGGTCTGACCCAAACCAATGGTTGCAATTCCCAAAAGAAAGCAAGTATCTCTGAAAATGCCTTAAGCTTCCCACCCTGTCCCAAATCCCAGGCATTCCCCAGCCTCCTACCATGTGTCTGGTTGTCTCTGTCAGGAGTCCGATGCTGGGTCCACTCAGAAGGGGCCCCATATCCCACACTGGTGCTGGCTGCGATCCGAACTTTGTACACTTTGTTGGGATGGAGTGAGTACAGGGTGATCTGGGTCTCATTTCCACCCACTTCGATGGAGGTGACCTGATCTGCTGGAACCAAGGGGACACCACTGAAAACAGGGATTTCCCAGCCCAAGGGAAGTACACCTGAGCAGCCACAAGCCTCGTTACCTCCTCGTGGTCTGCACGCCCTGGGCTGGCTTGGCTTTGCCCAGAGCAGTCTTATGCCATCAGAAAAAAACTGTAAGGCTGGGGAGATATTCTGACTGACAACTCCCTTCATTACATTCCAAATTGCAGGTTGCCTTTAGCACCAGAGCCTGCCCAGAGGGAGCTGTCAGAAACCTTGCTCTGATGATGTGATGGTGGAACATGAGCACAGTTAATAGGAGCTGATGGCATGTTCCAATGCTTCTCACTGTTGTATTTAAACCCTCACCTTAATGTGAACCAGAACTGTCCAGCAGCCCTGCTTTCCGCAAAATTCACACCCTCATCCACACCAGACAGAGGTTTTACTGCTCCCTCTTCAGCCCACCCAAGTTCATAAGGGAGGTAACAGGAAATTTAAACTGAGACTAGCCTGGGATTTTCACTGTATCAGCTTCACTTTTGCTGAAGATTCATGTGGCCTGTTTAGAGTACACAGAGGTCTTGATTTCAACTTCCCTTGGCATTAACTCAGGCAGGAGCACTGTCTCTGCTATGTAACAGCGTACTGCTGAGTGTGATCCCTGGATTGCAAGTGTTTCCAAGGTTTTACGATGCCACTGAGCCATGTGCAGGCTCAAGGCAAAAGAACCAGAGCCAGGAGTCACAGCACAGACTACTAAGCCAGTTCAAATACATGGGAACATGTCCAGCACCTCATCACACTCGCCATCCTTCTCTCAGGAAGAATCATGACCCTGGGAAGTGAGAAGCTGCAGAGCTTTGACAGTTTTAAGAGCAAATACCCAGAAGGATTTGCAAAGCAAGCACACGTGGAATTGGAA
>NW_005054366.1:1520090-1520271 GCF_000277835.1 Geospiza fortis
TGACCCCTGCTTAGTGTGCCTGACAATGTAAATAAAATCAGATAAAACTCCGTAATAGAGCAACACAACCTGGACAGGGTATTTAGGGTTTTTTTTTTCACAAGGATCACTTTGATTAGACTCCATTTTAAGGAAATTGAAAGCACTTACTCCTCTTCCCCATGCAGCACAGAGCTCTTTC
>NW_005054366.1:1520281-1532851 GCF_000277835.1 Geospiza fortis
ATACAGCGCAGATAGCAGTGAAGGGCTGCTCATGCAGACATTTCTGGGACAGCTCAAACATGGGTCAGACCATTCTCCTGGGGACATGGCTCCTCCACAACCACACAAAAAGGCACCTCGAGGTGGTATGAAGTGTCACTGCCATAACCACCAGACAGAGCCAAGCTATGAAAGGGTTCTCCTCCCTTGGGTAAAATGGGTCTCTATTTTCAGCTTTGCACCACCTCCCCTTCACATTACAGGCTGTTAACACCACTAGAGCAGACAACACAACCCCTAAATGGTGTTTCCCTCACCTTCCTTGAGGGTGCAGTAGTCGATCTTGTACTTGGTTATCTTGCCATTACTCAGCTCAGGAGGAGGAGGCAGCCACGTCACACGGATGTCACCAGGAGTCATGCTCGACAGGGACAGCTGAGGGGCTGCACTGGGAACTGGGTAACAACAAAGAGAAGTCAGCAAAGACCACAGCAACACATCAACACATCTCTGCCAGCTCTCTGAGCTGGTTGGAGGCCACTGACTTGGCTCTACCACAGTCACTGGTGACTTGGTGTCTGTCCTGCAGGAACCAACACACCACAGCCCTTTCAGAGGTGTCTGGGGAGGGGACATGCTTGACTGCTCCACTTCCAGGCTGACCAGAGCCTGCTGGCCACAGCCACACTGCTCCCAGGGACCTGTGTCCAGAGCAAACTGGGCAGGGTGGCACACACCACCTCTCAGCTTGAGCTGTACGTGGAGCATGAAGGAAACACTAAAGTAAATGGCTCACAGATCCAAACTGCAGCCTGGGAATCCTCACTCCCTTGAGAACCACAGCTCTGGGCTGCAGGCAGCTTTCATGCTTTCAACTCAGCCTTTCAGGCTTCAGACATACACATGGGACCACGCAGGTCACCATGTCAGGAGCATTAAAAGCACATAATGCACATGAGGTCTGCCAAAACCATCTCTGCTTGCCTCTGTCCTGCAGCCTGTTGAAAGCTGTGCATGGCTTCCCGTTGGGCAGCTGTGCTTCTGGCACTCTGCCTTTACTGCTCACAAAATGCTATGTGATAAATGGTAAGATCAACACAAACTACTGGCTCTTAAGGGGTCTGACCTCAAGGCTCCTCCCACCCCTACAAATTGCAATAGATGTTTCTTCTGAGTTGAAATTCAGTCTGGCCCAGAATAAAGCTTAGAGCAATATCACATGGGTTAGATGAAAGCCCTTGGGAGCTGCCTGCAATTCCCAAAGGATTCTCATGGGCCCCACCATCAGCCAGGGTATTTTCATATCCTTCATCACCCAAGCTGATGATGAGTCCAGGGTGCAGGTTTAGGTTTCTAGGAGCTGCTATCACTCTGTAGCACATTCAGTGCTCACCATCAACCAGGTCAAGAACATTTCCTAGGCACCAGTACCCATCTAATTGAACGCACCATCCTCCAGGGTCTGGACAACGATGGAAGAGGACGTCCGGCTGGCTCCGAGCTGGGAATATGCAACCACATAGAAGACATAGTTGGTGTTTGGTTCCAGATCCTTGACTTGCAGCTCAGTTGTGTCGTTATTGACAGCAAACTGGTATTCCACATTATCAGTTCCTAGAGCCAAGGAAACACTGATCAGCAGGTCAGTGAACTGCCAAGACACTCCTGAAAAAGTCACTTAATTCACAAGGTCTGCGGACTAAATCCACTCTAAAAATCACAATATCTTCTCCAGTTTCCCCAGCACCTGCACAGCCTCATCTCTTATATGACTTCTTTGGGCATAAACTCCAATGTCTTATTGTTGATGTCTCCATTTTGACTCAAACTCCTTAAACCATGCTGAAGCAGCTGCAGTTACCAGTTTAATTTTCGGAGGAGCTCTGGCAACAGTTCAGCAGGAGCATTGGCTTGCTGGCTGTTTGGGAAGACATACCCCAAGAGAGCCAGTGTCTCACTTCAGATTCTGGGTGTGGATAATTTAGTGATTCCCCCTGTACACAATGCAGCTGGTTGATATCACTGTTAGCAATCACACTCTTTGCATACAAAATCAGTATGCATAAAATCAGCAATGCCTGGTCCCATAGAATCCAGACAGCTCAGCTGTGTGGACACACTACTGCCAATCAAGAAGTTAGACTATGTTGGCTAATCCGTAGGCACTGTCAACAGATAATACCGACTCCAGGAGAAAATTCCTTTACCAGAAATGGAAAGGGAATTGCCTCACATTTGTCACTAGCTGGGGAAGAAGGTCAACCTTGTACCTTTGACACAGCTGTGCTGCCCAGGGAGGTGACACCTACCCACAGCCCGCTGGTAGTGCAAGGAGAAGCCAATGATCTGCTCGCTGTTGTGCTCCGGCCGCTCCCAGGACACGAGGACGGTGGTGCTGGACAGGGACACAGCTGAGACCTTCTTGGGAGCGCTGGGCAAACCCTCCCGCACGATCACCGAGAGCTTGGCGGTGGCACAGGCCATGCCCAGGCTGTTCTCAGCCACACACTGGTAGTAGCCAGCATCCTCCAGGCCGATCTGGTTGATGACGAGGCTGCCGCTGCTCTGCACCTTCACACGCCCGTTGGAGAGGATGGGCTCCCCGTTCTTCAGCCAGTGGATGGTGGGGGCTGGCTCTCCCTCTGCCTTGCACACAAACCTGGCCGTGCTGGCTCGGGTGCGGGAGATGGTTTCAGGAGCCTGGGAGATGCTAGGAGTAGCTGGGAGGAGAGAGGAAAAATTAATGCAGGAAGGAGGAGGGAAAAATAGCAAAGCAAATCCCTTCTCCTCCCCACTCGGTGCTATGTTTTATTCAGTAGCAGCTTTGCTTACAAGATGGGATTTGCCAGGCAGACTCTAGAGGCTTAATTTAGACTCTGTCCAAAAGGAAAAATAAATTCTGTATCAATCATGTGCTGCATTCCCTGATCCTAGGCTGTTCTCCCTGCTGGCTTCCAGGATACTGCAAGTTAATTGCTGATAGAGATTTCCAAGGGGGAACCCCGGAGAACAAGAATAAGGCATAAAACGGTTCAGTAAATACCAGGAACTAAACCCCAAATTAAAGAGGTGGCACTCCCACTGAGAGCTATCCCAGCTCAGGTCTCTGGCTCTAACCTGGCTCTCACTTCACCCAGCACGAGCCACAAAGGCCACAAAGCCTTGGGGATCTCCTGGATGTTGATCCATGCAACCCACAGCAAACTGGTCAGCATTTGTGCCTGAGAATTTGCCTGCTCTACTCACCGAGGATGCGGAGCTCAGCTGCGGCGGTGACGAACTGCCGGGTTTGGGGTTTGTTGGCTCGGCAGACGTACACCCCGGAGTGATGGGGCTGGCTGGAAGGAATGAGGAGATTTGTCCGGCCCAGCACAATCACATCTGTGGAAATGGATTTTCCATCTGCAGGAAGAAATGTGCACAAATGTGGGAGGGAGCCCAGGCTGCCCTTTATGAGGGCTTGTTAGCAATGCCAGGATCGCAGCTGGGGAGTGGAGAGATCCCCAGATCCCAAACCCCAGCACAGAGGGAGATTCCTGCAGGACATTCCTCAGTGCTTGACAGCCAGCTCAAGCCAACATTGCCTCAAGGTTTAGTTTAGCCTGTAATAATCCAGAAAGTTCTAGTTTGGATCAAAACAGTCTCTGATGCCTAGGGTGTGCCTGCAATGAGAGCCCTAGGAACAGCACATTCAAGGGAAAGCTGTGCTAACACATGGTTTGGAAAAACTGCTGGATCTGCCTGCTGACCCTTATGAGCACTGACACTCATTCATGCAATGTCAGCAAGCCTGTTGAATCACTGACAACTCAGGGACTCCTCCTCCTCCTCTGTGTTCTGGATGTGAATTCAAATTTACTGAGCTTCCTGATACACTCCTTGCTCACAGCTTGGCTGTGAGGTGTCAGAAAGATACCTGGTGCTCCCTGGGACTCTGGTGTTTATGTCAGAGACATGGGCCATGAGCTGCCTTCTACCCATTCTCCAGGCCAGGCTGCGTGCTCAGCACTACTGAGTAGGGAAGGAGGAAAGGACAGCTCCTTATCACTGGCCAGAAGCCAAGATGTCCTTCTACAACTTCAAGTAGCCCTGGGCGCCTTGGCATCACAGACAGTGCAGAGGCTGGTGCTGGGCACTGCATATTCTCAGCATCACTCTGATGTGAGAATCTCAGGGATATGGCATTGGTACCTCTGAGAGTGTGTGGGAGACAAAGCCAAGAGCTGGGAACAAGCTGAGGAAAGGCTTGGATGGGAGGTGTGACACGAGTCTGCAGACTGGGAGGACCAGCCAATTTGTGTAGTACCTGTGCACCACCAGACCTTGTCCCCCTCCACCTGCAGAAGCACCTCTCCAGCACTGCCTGCCTTTACCTCTCCAGCTTCAGCCGAGCCTGGAGCTCACACAGAACAAACTCCCCACCTCCACTGTGAACAGCTGCACTGACTTAGCACCATCAGCAGGGAATGTAGCTGAGAGCAGATCCTCTGCCCCCTCCTGCACTTTGGGAAGGTCTTCAGATGGCCTCACAGTTCAGTGGCTGCAGACTCAGAGCACACAGTCTGCACACCCCACTGCACTGGGGCAGTTGGTTGGAAAACTGACTCCAGATGGTAGCACTTAGCTGACACCACCACGGCTGGCAAGAGCCAAACTGGCAACCTGGAGGTACATCCTCAGTATTCCCCAGGTGACTGATGGTCTAGTAACCCACTCTGCTCCTAAATGAAAGCTCGGAAATAAACTTGTGTAACTCAGAATGACTTGCACTGTTACTCCATCCTTTTAAATTGAAGAGTCCACATAAGGAAGGAGACTGGGACCAAGCAAACACTTGAAAATAAAGCATGGAAAGAACTGGTTCACCAATCCTTCCCACTCCACCCTTGACTTCCTTCCTCATGAAAAACTCTCCTAATGATAATTAAGTGTAATATTATCTACTTTACCATGGACATCAGCAGCTCTCAGTAAAGCAGTAAGCGATCTAGCATGGGAATGCTGAGCATTTGTAATTGTAAAGCACATGGGATAAACTAGAAACATTTCTGTCACAACATTTAAGCCTTGCTCACTTGATTTCCAAAGTGGTATCCTCTGAGGTTTTTTTGCTCCTTTTTTGTGGGGAAGAGGAAATATTTTTATATGCTAAAATTACCGCCTGTGGACAAATCTGGGCTGAAGACCAACCACAATAAATGGTTACAGGGGAGAGGACTCTTAAATCGTGACCTGGATTTATGAAAATGACTGAGAGCCTTTTCTAGGGGAGAATCAACCTCTGAGCTGAGAATGTCTTCAGTCAGAGCCTCTGAAACACATCTAATGGATGTGACTCTCAGTGAAGTGACACTGGCATCCAACTCATGACTTTGGCTATCAGCCCTAGGTAACATCTGCCAGCCCAGCTCATTCATACACCTCTGACGAGACCTAAGCAGCTCCTCAATCCCTCCATTCAACAAAAACCTCCCAGTAACAGTCCCAGTCACTCCAAGGATTAACAGATCTCATCAAGTTTTATAATGCTGCAAGATAATACAAGCTATTTCTCCAGTGCAATGGCAGATTCCACAGAATCCCCAGTAACCTTGGAGCCCGAGGAGGAGTGGCACCTGACCCCATCTCATGACCTTTACTGCTCCAGTTCACATGAGAAAGACCAATTTAGATCAAAAGGCATCCAGGCACAGGTCAAACAACTATAAATTGAATTGTGTGCTTTGTAACCTTCAAGATTTAATTAATAATTCCACTTTAGCAAGGACACCCCACACCGCGACACCACCTGTGTCATTAGGTATCGACATTACAAGCACTCTTCCTGTCCCAGATTTTCCACTCTTAATAGGTTTTTAGAATGCAGTATCCACAGGTTCCTATGGACAACAGAAATTTAGTCCTGTCCCTCATACTCACCTTGTCGTATCCAGGAGACAAAGGGGGTGGGATCAGCAGCTGCCATGCACTCCATCACCACGCTCTCCCCAGCCACCACCGTGGTGTTCTCTGGAGCAGCGATGATGGTGACATCTCCTCCTGCTGCCTGGGAACCTAATGTCAAAAATTTAAAAAAAATCTGTCCTTCCAAGATGCAAAGTTCCCAGAAAAAAAGAGTAGAGTCCTGGCTCCCTAGCTGTGCTTCCCTGGGCAGTCTCATGTGTGGAAATGGCTCGGGCCCAGCTTGGGGAGAAAAACAGGTCTCGCTTTCATATGACTACAGAATTTTAATAAAGAAACAAACAATCTGCCCAGCAAAATTTACTCTAATCATACGGCTCCTAATAACAGGATTTTCACATGGAAAACAAGTAGAATTTCAGCCCAACACCTTCATGAACTGTTGCTACATGGATGTTTGTTCATTAGATGAAACAAGACACCACTGTCCTCAAACAGAGCAACACCAACACTCACCCTTGCCAAAGCACTGGAGCAGCTCAGAAAGAATCCAGTCACTTGGCAAAAGAAATTCTAATAGCCAGATGCTGGACTGTAAACTGCAACACAGAGAGGTCATGGCTGCATCCTGGCCTTCACCTGACAGCACAAAGACTGATCAGTCATCCCACATCTGGAGGAGACAGTGCTGTGTAGCTTGTACGTGCACAGACCCAGAGCCAACACTTAAATCAAGCAAGGTTTACAGGAAGGTCTCCAGGCTGCATTGCACAATGCCTTGAGAATGGGATGGGGATATTCTGCTTGAAATGAACCTTCTGCCTGTGTCTGCCCACTGCTGAGCAGAGGTTAAAGGAAGGTTAAGGAAATGCCTTTGCAGCAGCCAAATTTCTGTTGTCAGATGAAAACAACCGGAGCACTCTTGAGCAGACCAGAGTGTTCATGACCCTCACCAGTTCCTCCAGCTCTCTCAAATACCCCTAACTCTGGGGGACACTTTTGTTGTCGTCCTCATGAAGGGAGAAATAACTGTAGAGGAGTCACATAGTGCCAGTAACAATTAAGCCTGCAATGAAAGTTATTGGCAGCGGTTCTCAAACAAATAAAAGCAGGACCTTTCTGAACTCAGTGTATCAAGATGCTGCAGAGTTCAAAACCCAAGAGATTCACACAAGCTCAAAAAGGACACATTTACCAGGACTGTTAAATATGGTCTCATTGCAGTCCCCAGCCCAAAATGCTCCTGACTGGGATACTCTGACTGGGACTCTGATTGTCAGATGCTGAGGGAGATGTCCAAGGAAAGCACCATGTCCTCCCTGCCCAGTTTCTTTACATGCTGTCCTCTAGCACCTGCTCTGGTCACTTCTGCAGACCCTCACTGGCCATTCATGCAGCATCCAACCAATTCACTCATATCTGAATTCCTTGGGGATATAAACCAGAGGAGCTTCAGCCTCACAGGCAGAGCTGCCCGCATGGCAGGAGGCCCACAGGGCTGCACTGAATGTGCTGTGCTCAGCCCAGCCCCAGGCTCAGTGCCAGTCAATCTAGGCAGGGCAGTCTTGCCAAAGCATTGGTTCCACACCGAAATGTTCTCGCAGTCCATACGTGCATGAAAGGGATTTCCATCTCTAGAATTACATGAGCACAGTCAAGAGGAGCCAGCAGAATCCCTGAGGCACCAAAGGAAACCAGGAGTGAGCAGGAGCCAGTGCTTGTCCAGCAGATGGAAGCAGAGACCGAGGAGCGCCCACAGTGCCTGACCTGGGGCAGTGGCCTGACCACGCTGACCTGCAATCCCAGCCCTGGGCAAACACCAGCAAGAAGAGCTGCCCTGGGGCAGGGAAGAGCCAAGCCAGCTGTCCTCCTTCCAGTGGACTGAGTACCCTACACAGAGGGGTTGGTGTGGACAGGCAAACCCAGTTTCCTTCTGGGCTGGCCAGGGCTTTGCTCCATCAAATCCACTGCTGCACCCATCGTCCACATCCACAGACACCTTCAGCCTCACAGCCAGCACACCTGGCTGCAGCAGGACAACCTGGGGGACAGCACAGGGATAGGATATGGGTTCTGAGAACTCAGTGACAATCAGATAAAAATCCTGGTCACTCTGAAATACCGAGACAGAAAATGGGCTTAATGCAAAAACTGGCTTGAGAGCTTCCACCCCAGGCACGTAAGCTCAAGGATCAGAGAAACTCAGGCTCTCTGCAACAGCAGCTTTCTTTAACTCCAGCTCTAGTTCAACAAAGCACTAAAATCCACAAGTAATCATTAGTCCTGCACAAGAACTGAGCACAGGGACTTCAGGGAGGCCCAGCTTGATGGGTGAGGCTGCTCTGCACATTGTTAATGTGAGGTGTTTACCCCATATGGCACAGAGGGATGAGGCAATGTCAGAGAAAGAACAAGGAGGAGCTTTCCAGCCAGGATTTGGAAGGAAACACATGAAAGAGCATCAGAAACAAAGGCAAAGGGTTTTACAGCTGCCATTCAAGAGAAGGCCACAGTGCTGGAAAGACACTGGAGAACCCAATAAGTTGTGCTGAATGAGCTGGGGGAAGTGGGGCAAAGGAGCCAGGTGAGGAGCTGCTCTGTGCTTAGCAGGGCTGGATGTGGTCACACATCTCCACACAGCCCAGGCTCAGGCTCAGCTCACCCTGCACAGGGCTCAGCAAACCCAATATGCCCACCCTGGACACCAATCACTGCCTGCAGGGCCACGGCAGCTTCTGAAGAAAAGGAGCAGGGCAGCAGCTGGCACCACATATCCTGGGAGCAGGAATGTCCACGGTAGGATGTCCATCCTACCCTGAGAGTGAGATTCTTTACCCAGCACCACTGGCTGCCACATACCTGCTGGGCAGGACGTGGCTGAGGCACGTCTGTGTGCAAAAAGCTGTCTTTTTCTGCACTGCTGGGGGAAAAAATAAATCTAGAGTAAAAAAAAAAATAACACCAGCCAGATGGTAATATATTCCCTGCCAGATTTCCAAGCAGCTTTCTCTACCAACTTAGAGCAGAGAAAGAGAGAAAGCTGCTCAAACCTGACTTAAACACTCATCTGCTTCATCAGGTGCCCAGGTGTTGACTGGCAAAGGCACCTTACAGGTTACAGAGGCTTCACCTGAAGGCACTTGTCCTGTGTCACTTGGTCCCTGACAGCTGCCTGGTAGTGCTGTCAGTCAATAGGAGAGAGGTTTTAGCTTAGTTTCAGCCTCGAAAAACTATTGGGAAAATATATTAGTCCAGGCCCCATATCTGATTATTACTGAAAATTATATTACAAACATAAACAGTTCTGCTTGCTTTCTCAGTGCATTCCTGGGTGTGTGCATGGATGAATGCCCCTCACACTTCTTGCACAAACACATTTCTCTCTAGCTTTGTATTCCATTGTGGGTGTGTCAGAGCAAGTCCACAAGTCAAGTTTCTCTTCAAACTGAGCCCCTTTGGAGTACTTTTTCCCCCTGCCACCTCTCTAGGCCAGTTGGACACAATGGATCACAAGTTCACCCCCACAAACTCTGTTTCAGTGAGGAGTTCCCAAGAACAGTACTCAGCTAACCAGGGAAACTTCCACACAGGGGATTCCAACACACATCGAAGAGTAAAACCAACGTGAGGCTTTTTGTCTCTGCTGCCATTAAGACAATTTCAGGTCAAGAGGGAATTATCAGAACCAAAGGAAAAAAAGAGCTGCAGTTTCCAAGACATCTTTCACTGCCTGAACAAAACAGGTCACTGAATGCACCTGCGCCGTGCTGGCTGCTCTGGGGCATGAAAAGCTTTCACAGAGCTGCTATTTAAAACTTGGGCTTTGAGATTTCTCCCACTCTGCCAGCTTTGTTTTGTCTCTCCAAGCAGCAGAGCTGCTCCAGCCAAAAGCTTTGCACAGCCCAAGGCACAACCCATGGATTCACATCAAAACTCTCCATCACTGAGGCCTTTGTGGACTTTCTGCCCTTCTGAATCAGATGGATCAATTTTACCCTCTTTTCACATATGGGTGCCAGGAATGGCTCTGGGATCACTGTGAGTAGTGCACAGAACTGAGGGAAATTCTTAGGGCACTGAAAGAGTTTGAGAAGGCAGCCCTCTTCCTGCACAGTTTGTTAACCCCCTGCACAGGGAGACAACAAAGGTGCTACCACAGGCCAAGAGCCCAGACTTACTTATCAGCTGCAGAAATATTTCAAAATATTGCTTGCAGTTTATTGTCTCCAAATGACTGACTCACTACAGAGGACTTCTCAGCATATGTGTTTTTCTACTTTCCTGTCACGAGACAGGGGAGTCAGGCCAAACCTGGGTGCTCCACTTTGTTGTACCACTGCTCTCACAGGCACCCCTCAGTGCCTGGAGCTGGGCAGGCACAGAGGAAATGTAACAAAGCATTTAGGATGATGTGTTTTAAATTGAAAAGGAGGTGGGGAGGGAAGCACAGGGAACCTGTGAGTGAGCTAGTGGCCAGACACACTTCAGCACACTCCTGAGGTTGCCCAATCTCCACAAATCCAATTGTGTCATTTCACAGTGAAGGTGAACTCTGAGCAGGGATGTCAAGGGAGGCACCAAGGGGAGCTGATTGGGACAAAGCTCAAAATGTTTATTTGAGCTTATGGCTTGAGTTATAATATCCATCAGTGACTTCCATCTCCAAGAGTTCATAACTTGGCTCTGCCTCTAATGCATCCATGATTCAAGAGTGATCCTCTCCCACCTCCCTGCTCTTGTTAGTGCAGAGTATCAGCAAAGAATTCAGGCAGTGCAACAGGAGGAAAATGCTTTTTGTTCAGCCAATTTGTGATGGCCGTTTGCAGTGACAAGGGGACGACTTCTTGGATGGGAACTGACACCTCTCTCCCGATTCTATGAACACCCTGCCTTGGCAAAAGTGCTGGAAGGTTAAACATGACTTGCATGGCGACACATTCAGCTCTCAGCTGTCAGCAGGTCAAGATTTGGAGATCTCTGACAATCAAGCAACAATCTTCTGTTCTGCGAACTTTCTCACCCTCTCTGGAGGAGGAGCATGAAACCTTATTCATCCCTGCGAGCCTCCTCCGGGAATAGATCCTAGCACTGAGCAGCTGTTCATTAGAGAAAGTCAATGCTGTCACTGCTGTTATTCTGCAGACAATAGAGGAGCAAATTACCCATTGCAAAGCACACACCTTCAAAAATGCGGGCGCTGTGTTTGCAGAGCATGTCCTACTCCCACTCCCCAGCTCTCTCCCTTTTCCTGGATAACTCACAGACCTCCTGGACTGTTAGGGAAGAAGCTGACAGCAACTGTGGAGGAGAAAAACATCCTCCAGACCTGCCTTTCTCCTCCCGTTACACTGCCCTGGAAATTTATCTGTAATTTATTTCAACTTCAGGACAGGATAACTAGCATGTAAAATCTCTAGGCAAAACTCTTGCCCAGTTGTATCCAAACACATGGAATATTTGCTTTTAGGGCAATATAAACAATGTCAGATCTCCCACCTGAGCATGTTTAGCAATAGGCATTTCTTATTTTCTAACTGTTCTAACCTGAAAATGCCAAGGCACAGCTTTGTGAACAGGAAAGCATAAAGAACTGGGACAAGGAAGTTTTCATAAGTGACTAAAGAAGGTGAGTGGTGACCTTTTAACACCCTAAATCAGGTGTTCCCAAGTGTCTTAAGTCAAAAACTGCCTCCTCTTATCCCCAAATGCAAGCACATATCCTTTCTGAAACTTACCATTTACTTTTTGGAGTTTTTCTCCCATCTTTGCTATATCAGTGTCTGTGGCAGCTTGGATCCAAGTTTTCCTGTCATTGAAGGGATGGGACGACTTTTGGTTACAAGGTTATGGACTCAATTCCTCAACTTTAGTGCTCTCAGAACTCCTTCTCTGCAGCCTTTGGTCCCCAAGCCTTGCAGGATCTTTTAGGTGTGTGCCTCAGCAGAAACCACAGCAAGGACGGTGCTTTGGTACTGGGACTGCAGATATGTTCCTTTCCTTTCCCTTCCCAGGCACCTGTGGAGTGTCTGGGTCAGCACACAAGTCATCCAGGGAGGCTGAAAACGAACTGGGCTTCCATTGCTCAGTGTATTGGAGTAATAGGTTATTTCTGCCCAACAATACAGATGAGCTCAATAAATCAGTTTTGTATTGTCTTTTTACCTCATGTCTTCCAAACGTTTTGTAAGCAATTATGCATTTGTCAATACAAACACTGAACTGAAAAGCTGAACAGGGAAGAATTTATCTCCATGTTTTGGAATGTCTCTCTTTGGAGTCTCTCTTCCTCCTTACTAAGATGGTGCTGCAGCAGAGCAGTGACATCCTGTCATCTTTAAAGCAGCACACAAAGAAACATGTGGGATTAAAACACAGAAGTTCAATCATTTTTCAGTGCTATTAAAAGACCTGCACACACAGCACTTGTATCTCAAACTATGATCCCAAAATCCCCCAAGAAATAAGTCAGCAAACAGATCCTAAAATATATGGTCCAACCTACACATTACTAAACTTGCTCCTCTGCTGTTTGCATATACATGAAAAACAGAGAATGTAACAGATTAAATACACTTCTCTGATTAAAAAAAGATGCAGAGAGATTAATCAGTTTGGACGAGGACTGTCCATTTACTACCTGGATGTACTCCTCAGATCACCACCTGCCACAGCTTCTGGGGTCTCTCCACA
>NW_005054366.1:1532941-1578754 GCF_000277835.1 Geospiza fortis
TGGGGGTGCTCCCCAACGGGGGGTGGCAGGAGAAGCTGCTCTAGGAACAGCTTCTCCTTTGGCTTCAGAAACAGCCTGTCCAACATTTTCCCCAGTTCCATGTCTGTGTCTGGAAGCCCTGGGAGGGAGCACATGGATCCCAGTCCAGACAAGCAAATGGGCCATCAGGCAGTCCTCTTTCATTCCTTTCAACTTCTTTATACAGCTGACAGATTTCAGCTCAGAAATTAAATCCACTAATGTACTAGCTCAGCCACAGGCTGACACCCTGAACTCTCTGTAACCAGAAGCCCAGGAAGAGTGGCAGGTTTCCAGAAATTGCCTTGGATTTTTAGGGGGGCTCTTCCCCCACTCCCCCAATCCTTGATCCTTCAGGCTATGGAGTTTTATACATCCACGGTACATAGCTGTGCTGCAAAGCAGTCAGAGTGTGCTTTGCCCACCACTCCAGCTCTTGTAAAGCTGTCAACATTGGCTCTCTGTTTGCGTACACGCATTTGGAACCGCTCCTGATCACGCCAAAAGGGACGGGAGCCAGCCAGACTGCAGGCGCCTCCATTTGCACCGCTCCGAGCCACAGCCAGGCAAAATAAACAGGAGGGGCTGTGCCGGCAGCTGCACAGAGCTCTGAGAGCTGGGCCTCTTCTGCTTCTGCCACAGCCCAAAGGGTGGCACACCTCAGGCCTTCAGGCATCTCAGACCTCAGAAGCCTGAAGATGCATCACAGAGAGTTTCTGGGAGGCAGAAGCAGCAGCTCATGGAGCTGGAATGTGGCAGAGGCAATAGGAAACCCCAGCTCAGGGCACAGTAGGTGCTGAGACCTAACAGAAAGACTGTGTTGTAGCAGCATTGACAGTGTCATCATTTTAGACAGTAACTACTGATTAATAAGTCTGTCTTGGCACACTTTCACAGACTTCCGTGCAAACAAATTCCCTGTAAGTTACTCAGTGTACAGAAGGAGTTGAGCCTCTAGATCAGGTGAGAGGCCAACAAGAAGTGAAGAAAGGAGCAGAGGTACCTCAGAGTCTTTGTGTGGAGAACAGAGCAGCCTCCCTGCCCTAACCCTAAGACCCAGACAGCTTATGTTGCTCAAGCTGAGGCCTTGAAGCACTGCAAACTCCAGCCATTCCTATGCAGCTGCCAAACCCAGGGACTAGAAAAACAAGGGCTGCAAGAGGCTGTTTTGTAAAGTCACCACTGCAACAGGAACCTCCTCAGTATACCAGAATGTTCCATGGCTGACAACCAGTCAGGATGATGTCCCATCTTCTGGTCCAGTGGCTCGACAGTCTTCCATGGTCTCTGTCACTAACCCACTGTGCTGTTCTGGGTACATCTCTCAGCATCTCTGGGACTCATCTGCTCACAGTTCATAACACAGCTATTCACAGAAGTGAAGGTGCAAAAGTAATAGCCAGAGAGCATCAGAAGACCCTTAACAAAAGCCACAGTATCCCTGATTTAAATATAAACACCCCCAAATCAGTAAATATGAGATAGTCCTAGGGACATAAGCTTGCCAGCCTCTGGGATTCAGTGGGAACACCCTCATGCCTTTTTAACCACCATTATACCAGCTCTCTTTGTCATTATCCTAGGGCAGCACACCACTTTCCAGAATGATACATGAGGAACCTCCAAGGAGAAAAAAAAAAGCCATAAGTCCTATTTTCTTACCTCTTGCAGAGCAATGACACAGAGATGTGGTGAACAGAAGACCATTCTGGCTCACAAGTGACCCTAAAACTCCTCCTTACTCACCCTGCCTCAGTGACTGGAGCCATTTCACTCCAGTCACTTCCTCCTTGAGCTCTGAGGCTGATGTTTCCCAGGGGCTGACACCTATTTCATCAGACCTATTTGCATTTCAGATTTATTTGTAATATCAGATCCAGCTGCAATTCAGGCACATGCAGAGACAGCAGAGAGGGATGAGGCTGGAGGCCCTGGATCGTGCAGGAGGGCACAACCTGCTTCCTCTGTGACCATGGCTCCTGCTCTGCCCCATGCCCTCTGCCAGAGCAGCCATCCACTGTCCTGAGCAGCTCTGAAAAGAGGAACATTTTGGGAAGGGATCTTGCAGAGGGCTCTCCCTGATGCCAGGTACACAGAATGCTTCCCACAAGTGACGCTGCGAACACACAACACGCTGGGAGCCCACAGTAAAACAGTCTGGCAGCAAACTGAGACTGCCAACTTGGAAGGGAGAGAACTAAAAGCAGATGGATGCATCTGCATTCACTCAGGACAATGCAAATCTGTTTTTCTAGGAAAAGTCCGGAAGAAAAGCTGGCTTTCCATGGGGAAAGATCATCGCTGATATCCACAGATTCTGTCAGAGCCCTTTGCCTGGACACTTGCTGGGTGCCACAGAGAACCCTGATGTAAGGCTGTGCATTAGGACAGTGTTTGGTAACACCATCTGCCCCTCCTTATCCCATCCTTCCTCTCTCTTCCTGCTCCTCTTTTTTTGTCCACAATCCACTTGGCATTGCCCCCTGGTTGCACCAGAAACAGAGATGGGCAAGAACACCTCTGATACCAAAGGCAAACTCCCAGCTGTGTTCTGAGTGATCCCTAGTACCCAAGACATCCAAGTGAGGGCTCAGAGCAGCCCAGCTCTGCTCCTGACTCAGCCTCCCCTGTGGCTCAGGCCCACTCCTCCCACTCCTGGTCCTCAGCACCCCTGTAGCTACTGGTGGGTCTTAGAGACAGGGACACGTCTGTCCTGTGTCAAAAGTAATGGGATTAGACACCTCCATGAGCTTTGCTATGCCTCCAGACACTTCCAACATCCTCACTCCAGCTGCTGGACGCTGTCAGTGCCAGAGGGCACCGCCAGCCCTCGACCTCAGAGAGCTGATGAGGCACAGCTGTAACACCAATGATTAATAATTAACTAGTGTCATCAGGAGCCCAAGCACATCAACCTTCCTGTCCCGCAGCCCACTGCAAGCTGCTGACCTAATTATGGTCTCTATTCCTAGCTCCTTTCCAGCCTCTCCACACAGTATTAGCCTATCCCACATCCTCCAGGGCAGGCTAGGTGTGATCCCTGTAGTGCAGATGTGCTGATGCACCACAGGATTGCACCACCACCAAGGGACTCAGAGGAGAACTGAATGGAGTCTATTGCTTAAAACGTGCTTCAGTCCAAGCCTTACCAAACACCAGCTGTTATTTCAGGAAGCCTCAGAAGTGCAGCAGACCTGAATTAGTAAGGGATGCATGTGGAGAACACCAGAGGACCATAAACCATGCCTGAATCCAGACATCCCTCGTCTGCAGGAGCTGAAGGCAGAGTAACACAGGAGCCTGGCCACATCTGACAGCTCTAAACGTCATGCACAGCTACCACTGCACGTGGATTAGAGCAGTTTCCCCTTAGGACCTGGAAACAGCTCACCTATTCCCAGCTGTACATCCCTGGTTCTGCTCTATTATCCTTGACACCTCTGTTGCCACTCACTTCGGTGCCATCCCCAGGCTTAGCTGTTGTGCTTAATGGGAGGTGAGGGCTCTGCATTTTGTATCAAACCCTCTGTCACTGCGGGCTGCTGGAGCTGTCAGGAGTGTGGCACATCATAGCCCCATGGAAGTTCACAGACAGCTGAGCTGGAACTCCCCTTGGGCTCCCAGAGCAGGCTGCTGACACTGGAGCTATGAGAAGCTTTCCCTCAGCAATGCGAGGGGTGTGATGCTTCTTGGCCCTGTAGGAACCCCAGCCAAGCAGAGCTGTTTGGCTGGAAGGGTGCCTGACACACATCTGCACCAGCCTTTCACAAGTTTCACCCAATATCAATCCTGCTCCATGCGTGCCTGAAACCCACCAGCAGTGACAGGCTCAGTAAAGTGAGATGGAGTTTAAGTTTACAGCTTGTTAGGCAAAAGGTCACTTCTAGCTTTAAAGATCTATTTATTAAGCAGAAAGTGTTGTGTACCTCCTCCTTGATCTTGCCATCCTCTGAATTCACACTTGCCATGGCTTGCTTAGCACCTTCTGCCACAGGCAGGAGCAACAGTGTTTTACAGACTCCATCAGATGCATTATGCAAACAGCTTCAGATACCTGCTTCCCAGGAAACCAGAGCTGTGAAACACTCGTAAACAGAGTCCTCATGGCTGAGCTTTGGGGATGTCAAGTGAAGTTCCCTGCTTAACTGCTAGTGAAGTGAGAGACCAGAGGGCAAAGGAAAACAGAAGGATGCTAAAAGGAGAGAGGGAAAAGTGACAGTTCTGTGTCCTGCACAGGAGGCACATGGAACAGGAACATGGCAATTGCAGGTTGGAACCAGGATGTCTCTCTCTCCAGAGGTGATGCATCACTTGCACATTATGCCAACAACTCACAGCAAAAATGTAATTGTGTTATCCCACCCCACACTTTCTCTACCTACATATGCCCACAACTCATGCCTCCCAGAAGAAGTGTGCCATGCCCACACACAGCTGTGGATAGCTCTACCCCCACAACCATACAGGGCCCTGCTGCCCCTGCAATGGGTTCCTGCTGGAGGAGGACCACCCTAATCCAGGTTGGACCATCCCTCCACTCTGGTTAAAGCTGCCCTTCACTGTCGCTGGCAGCACACACAGGATCAATGCCCAGCTGCAGTCAGGGAGGCCAGCCCAGAGCAGCACTGACCCAAATCCAAAGTTCCCTGTCCCCTGGCTGCCCAGTACCTGTGTTGGAAGCCGCGAGGGGAGCAGAGCACGTGGCCAGGGCTCAGGCTGAGTGCCAAGCCAGCATCCAGCACGTCATTCGCACATGCAGGGACTGAAAATCCACTTGTGGTAACAGCACGTCTGTTTCTGCGAGGTGGTGGCCAACTGCGAGTGTTGCTCACTTCATCACCACCTTCCCCTCCATCCCTAAAGCTCATCCCAGTCAAGAGCTCTATTTTCCTACAGCCCTCTGGAGCAGGAACCATCCCAGGCTCTATGTTGGTACCTGCAAGCCACTGCAGCACAAACACCAAAAGAACAAAAAAACCTGAAGGTGCTTCAGCTGCCTCCAAGCTGTTATCACATTCATACAAATATTTGGCTGAAAAATCCATTTCCTGGGACACTGCTGCAGCAAGCTGCTACAACTGTCAGCGTAAATGATGTTCTGCCAACGGCAATCTCACAGTGTCATCTCTAATAACACGGCACTAAATCCCAGCTCGCGGGGGATGTGCTCAGCTGCTGGGAGACTCCTCCGTGGTTTGCTCAGCCCAGACCTCCACCCACCACCCTGCTCTGTTCTCCAATTCCTGCATTATTGCAGCACAGGGAGATTCTGATTCTTGCCTATCTGGTTTAAGGCAGAGGTTTTTCCCACACATGTCACAGCAGTCACGACCACCCCACATGCACAGACCAGGAACAGAGTCCAGAGGACACGATAAGGGAAATCCCACACCCACAATGAGATACATGCCCACACCTCTCTTGTATGTGCCCCTAGATGCCCTCCAGCACCAAATGTCTATAATGATTCTCCAGACTGACCCACCCCTTCCAAGAGGGCAACTCCAAGGCTATTTATTACATTATCCCTATTTACAGAAATTTCCAGTTGAGGAACTGTTCTCCTCTGCAGCCCAATAACAGAGAGGGAGAGAGAAGCAAGGAGTCCTGGCTCCCAGGACCATGCTTTGACAATCCTTCTGCAATAAGCAATAAATATGAAAAGACACAAACACTGAGATCTTCATGAAGGAGCTCTGGGGTCAGGATCTCAAATTTGTTTCTCCCACTCCAGTGAGAGAAAACTATTCTATACTAAAATTGCCAAGATTTTTAACTTTCTTTAGGTCACTTGGGAGACCATACTGCTTATACATACTCAAAGGGATTAAAAAATAAGGAGGAATGACAATTTTTTCAAGATTCCCAATGCTCTGCAACTAAAACTAACAGGATGAATTGCAGGGAAGGGAAATTTGGGTTAGCTGTGGAGAAAAGATTCCAGAATTCATTCAATGGGGAAGATGCAATGGAAATTAGGGGGAGCTACATTCCTTGTGGCATTTAAAAACAGAATAGATCAAATCTTTGTAAAAATCTACTGTTCTTGCAGCAGCACAGCTTCTGACTGTTATTTGTGCTACCTTGCGCCAGTTGTGGGGCAAATACACAGCAAGAGGGAGTCCCTATTCCCATGAAAACACACGGAGCAGGCATGTGCATGACATGGAGGGGAAAGCGAAGTGACAGGCAAAGTGACCTGCTGAGACCACACGTCACGTTCCCCAAGCCCTTCTCCCCAAGCTATTATTCTTTGAGAGCTGCTTTATGAAGCATGGCAACACTTCTGTGTGTATGTCAAGAACCTGGGAACACGACCAGGACACACAAGGAATTAGTTCTTTATCTACAAGTTCAGAGTAGGGCTCCAGAGCCTGCTTCCAGGAAAAGGAGCTACAAGGAACAAGACACAGCTGACCCCAAGGAAAGGCAGCACGCACAGCCAGAGCCTGGGAAAGCATCCCACAGCCAGCTCCTAATGCCCTTTTGGCAGAGAGAGACACAGGGTTCATTCATCACCTGTCCAGGTGAGGGATGAAGGGACAGAGCTGCCAGATGTGCACTGGGAAGCAGTGGAGATCCAAGGGGAGAACCCAAGCTATCCCTGTTTCAGCAGCAGGCTCTGTTTCAGGGCTGCATGACTGTATCCTGCTGTCCCATCTGCTCTCTCCCCTTCCAGCTCCAAACGCCGCTTCCCCAGGGAAGGTCTGGAAATTTGCACCATGAAGTCTGCACAGCCAAAACATCTGCAGCCCCGCCTGCCCTCCCTAGCCACGGCCAGCATGTGCTCAACCATGGACACACAGCACAACCCAAATTCCCTCCAGGACAGGGAAGTCACACTGCCCAGGGAAATGACACTTTTGGGGTTTTTAGACTGTGCAGATATGACAGAAAGCGGTCATGTTAATTGCTGTTTTTTACTGGGGAAAGGCCTTTAACAAGGGAGAGGGAACAATTCCCAGCCATCGTACAAGGAACAGGGAGGGAGGGGGAAGGAACAGGACAACTGGGCAGAAGAGCTACAGGGAAACTGATTCTTTTGCTATGCACAGCTCAAATCCAGCCCTGTCTGGAAGGCAGAGGCATGAACACAAAATGTTCCCAGACCTGATCCTTGGAAGCATTTGCATTATCACCAGCAAGACCCCAAAATCTACCAGGAACACAACCTCCAGCATCATAACACAGCACTGCCAGTGCTGCCAGTGGGACAGCAAATAAGGAGACACAAGGTCCCACTGCACAAACCTTTTGCAGGGGCCCTGGCAGTGCAGTGGGACTGAAAGGCTGGATTGTCACCTTATCTTGGCACAAAGGAGTCCCTTGCCAGGAGCAGGGAGGGAAGAAGCAGTTTAGTTGCTCCTGTCTGCAGACACACAGGAGTTTGGTCCCTAAAATTTCCAAATAAGCAACACTAAATAACTGTACTTCAGTCTATTGTTCTTTTGTTGTCTGTCTTTCAGTTTATTTGGGCTTTTTTTTTCCCCTAGGATTCTTTGTTTTGGTTTAGTTTCGTTTTATTTTTCACAACCAGGAAAGGATTTCTGCCTGACCAGTTCACTCCAACTATTATCAGCTGCTTCTGAACAGGGAGGAAAAGACTCCTCAAGCCAGTCCAGGCATCCAAAAATGTGCTTTGATGGTGAAGTGCTGAAACAAAAAAGGATCAATACCATGCCAGTCACTCATGGAGGAGTTTACAGCCTGCACAGGTCACTGCAGTTTCCCATCTGTCTCAGAGATACTTCTCCCCAATTATAAAAAACCCCAGAGATTTAACAGGCATGTTTTTCATCACTATCAGCTCAATCTGGTGAAAAACTCAACCTCACATATTTGTTTTAGCAGCCAGCGGGTGGTGTGGTGCTGCGGAAGAGAGATTTGGGTGAGAACTCCAGGCAGAAATCTGCTCGGGCCGGCTGGTGCTCCAGAAGGAACGCTTCCCATTTAACCTCTTCCATTGCCTCCATTTGCAAAGCAGATTAAACATTGCAGAGCTACAAGATGCAATTATGCAGAATGAGTTATGATGCCAAGGACATCAAATTCACCTTTGCAGCTTGATCGATATTAGTTATCAATAGCACACCAGAGCCAACACAGGACCTGTCTCTGGAGCTGGAACTGCCCATAGGAAGTGCTCCCCTCGGCTCCCAGCTTCATTAAACACGCAGAGGATCTGGCAGGGGCTGGCAATTAGATACAGAGCATTCAACCGCTCACGAATTCTCTGCAGATTCCACCCAGATTACCTCCATGACACAATCCATTGATCAGAGGTGTGTTCTCAGGCTCCACAGTTAATTACACTCCCTGCTGATGGATGAACAGCAAAGCCATCACTGGGAAAATACACTGGGAGCAGAATGCCAAGCAACACAATCCTAAACAAAGACGAAAGGGGCTGGGAAGGATTTCAGAGCTTTCAAGGTTAAAGCTGCCTGCAAGATACACCGGGGTCAGCATCAACAGGAGACGGATGTGGCAGGGGGCACTGTCCAGAGAGAAGGGACAGCTCAGCCAGACTCCCAGCCCTGGTGAGTTTGTCCATTTGCAGGACAGGGATGATACAAAGCTGGGGAGGCAGCCAGGCATGCTGGGAAGGATGCTGGAGCCTGGAGACCCCCACTGCACTCAGGCTCTCAGCTATGTCCTCATGTCCAGACTTGCCCACTGCACTCTTGGCTTACAAAGGAAAATGCACTCAAGAGGCTGAGGCCCAGATTGGGAGGTGAAGAACAGCTCACAGCCAAAGCTTTGCTCCAAAGGCCTGTATCACCAGGAGAAATCCCAGCTGGGGCTGTTCCCAAATACCACATAAAGATCTCTGGAGCTCAGCAGAGCACCAGCAATATGGACACAGAACACAAGTTGGATGTCACTGTGCTCAGCCTCCTCTGGACTGTGCTGGGCACCCTGGATAAACACTGTCCTGCCAGCTACTCCAGCCTCCAGCTATTTCTCTCCCTTGCTTGGGAAGCACCTTCATCTGTCCATGCCAGCCCTTGCTTCTCTTGCTATCCAATGCCACTGCAGAGAACACCACCAAAAATGCTGCCCTCCCCAAGAAGTAAATGGGCTGCCTCATCCCTTCTAATCACCCCAGAGCACAAAGGAGTCCTCCCAACACAGTCTCCTTATCCCATCACCAGCAAAGAGAAACCTTTCATGAAATGCTTCTCTGCAGGTTTTAACCAAAGATGGCCATGTGCAGAGTCACACCAGGAGGGGAGATGGTCACTGGTATTTGAGCCCAGCTCTCCCACCACACACAATGATTACCTGGCAGACCTGTACCCAGCCCAAGAGGCTGCTGGCAGCACCTCACCTTTCACCACGCTGAGGGTGGCATCGTTGCTGTAGCGCTTTCGGGCGGCGTTGGTTGCCACGCAGTGGTAAATCCCGGCATCGCTCTCCTGCACATCCACGATTTGGAGGACACCATTGGGAAGAGTTATAAACCTGAGTAACCAAAAGGAAGAGTGTGAGACAGACTATGCCTTACCCCAGATATTCATCACCCCAAAGTCCTTTTATCCCTTCTTTTTCTCCTGAAAAATCTCTCATGTGAACGTCCTGGTAATGACAGCAGAATGGGATCAGGGGACCTCTGAGCAACCCAACCTGTCATTCTCAAAAAGCAGCAGGTACAGACCTATCCATCACCTCGGGGTCTTCCAAATTTAATAGCTGCTTTTGGGAGACCAGACTAACAGGACTTTGCTGACACAAACCAACTGACCAGTACAAACCAAGTCCATACTCTCGCGCTTCTACATACACATTTGTAGATGTCCCCAAGCTTGAGCACATGCTACAGCCATTTTCAGCTCTTGCTTTTTACAAAGGTTTGTTTGCCAGACCAAAAACACACTGCAAAGAAGTCTGAACATCATCTTTTTCTTGCTGCACCTCAAGTACATGAAAAGGCACCAGCTGATACACAGCTGCACCTCCATGGGCCAAAGCAGCCATGATACAGCCACCTGAACCTGCATCATTTCTGCCGCTCCTTTCCTTCTTCGAGTTTCTGGCTTTCACAAGGTGACAAATTCACAGCTGGGCATTCAGTATCCTCTGATTTGCCCATGGGATGCTACTGGGAAACACTTCCACAGAGTGAAATGGCTACACTGCTCACGACATGAACACAATCCTTGCTGCATTACACTGAACAAAGCAGATGATTAGCAATTAGCATAAAAGTAGGAGCAGGCTGTCAGCATCTCCATTTTCTGCCTGGATTCCTAGATGGCAGCCTCTTTATTCTTGAATGCAAGGCGCAAAGCCTACGTGATCCTTTTTAATTATATATGAGATCCATTTTTAATTGCAAGCCTCTATAAACAGAGCTGCCGAGGTTTGACAGGCAGCTCTGGGTTATCAGTCTTCATTATGAAGAGGACACATTCAAAGGCAATTGTTAAGGGGAGGGATAGCAGCTATTCCACAGGAACAGCACAAAGGCAAGTTATAACCATGAATGCCAGTCCTGCCATCCACAAAGATCACAGTAAGTCAAACTGTGTTTCTCCAGGTGCTGAGACAGCTGGAGTGCCATGAGTGAGGATCATGGAGCCAGGGAGACCTTAACAGGTCACTCATCCTGCATTCAAGCTATGGTCACCCACAGTATGCCTGCTCCTGCAGACATTTATCCTAAATCTGCACTCATGGAAACACCTCCCTTGCCCTAAGCAGTCTGTTCCAGAGACAAATATCCCTGCTGTGAGTCTTGCATCGATCCTGGACCTCAGCTCTTGCAGTTGAGCTCATCATGTTGTGTCCTTCACAGCTGATGAAGAAGGAAGAGCTACAAGAGCTCCTCCAGTGACCGTTCTGTCTCCACTGAAACAATCCTACAGCCTGATCCATGGACATAGACTGGCTGAAGCTTCCCACGTACACAAATGCAATGCCTTACATCCCTAAAGCCACGTTCCTGCTACTTACAAAGACATTTTGCTAAGGATCAAGCTCCAAAAGACCTCAGAGGAGGTGATACCCAAAAGCCCTCATCAGGATGCCTCATCAGGACTCAGGAGAAGGATGACAAATATTTGCATCCTCTCAGCTCCATGGAGGGAAAGCCTCCCACTGCGATAATATTTATTTTTGTCGTGCATCTGCTATTTGAGTCTGTAATTAATATCAACATATTTCAAACACCAGGCAAGGCATCTCCCAGCCACAAAAAGACACTTCAGCAATGTATCACAGATTCACTGAGGCTAGGACAGACCTCTGGTCTCTGGCCTTTCTTCTCTCAGAGCAGGGTCACTGCACCAGGGCATTCAGGACCCGGCTTCTCTTGGGGGCACAAAACAAGTCACTGTGTCTCTAAACAGAGCAGGAGCTGGAAACAAGGGAGTTGAATGGGGAGACTTCATCAAAAGAGTTTGAGACAGTCTCTTCAGTACCAGTGGTAGAGATCTACTCAGTGCAGTATATCCTGTTGGGAAAACATGGCAGCGGTGAGGATCGCTCTGCTGGGGAAGCAAGAAGGGAAGAAAAGCATATTTCTCTATCCACCATTTCTCCGAGCTGCTCACAAAGCCTCCAGCTCTTCAGGGTCCCAGCAGCCCTGAACTAGAAGCCTTCAGGCAGCCTGCAAGGGCATTTGCTCCATCCCCAGGCTCCCTGTAAGGAAATTTGCCTGATGACTCAGAGCAGACAGTTGTCAGAGCTTTTCTTCCACACAAAGCGCAAATCTTTTTGTCTGTTCACCTTCACCAAGGATTAAGCAGGAAACAAAAGCTAAAGGACAGACAGACAAAGGCCCTGGAAGCAACAGAAACCCCGAACCTTGGCAGTCCCAGGAGTTTTGCTGTTGATAGCTGCAGTGCCAGGATCTCAGAGAAGCTTGCCTCGATGGGGGCGAAAGGCAAGTCCCCACCTGGATTACCCTGAAAGACAGCACACTCAGAGCAGGGCGAACGGCCACGGCTCCAAAGGCAGCAAGAACAGCAGGGCACACCCACAGAGCTCTTCCTGTCAGCACTGAGGGGCTCAGGGCTCACCAGGGCAGTGCCCAAGAGCTGAAATCAAGCACCACTGCCTCGTGTTCAAACCCTGCAGCCCTACAGCTCAGACTGACAGCCCTATTCCCCTTCTTACCTTCTCTCTAGTAAACTGCCAGCACACCCTACCTTCCGCCTTTTAAAGGTGCCTAGGACAGCCCAAAGCTGCAGAACCTGCAGCTCTGTTGCAGGCTCAGTTTGGAAGCCCTTTTGCTCACAGCTCCAGAGTCCTGTACATGAACATGAGCCATGTCAAGTCATTCCTGACACAACACAGAAAGACAACTCTACACACAGAAATAAAACCCTCACTTAGCCAAAATGTGGACAAATATACTGTGATTGCAGAGCACGTGGTCTCTAGGTTATGGATTTGCTGTGCAGACCTCTAAAGACCTCCAGTTCCCAGCAAGTGCTCATCTTGGCTCAAGAGAAAATAAACAGAATTTTGGAGCCTGATGTGAAACCCAGCCAGCACCTAAACCAGAGATTATGCCAAGAGATGTTACACACACCCCAAATCAACTGCAATCTAGAGAAATCCTGTGAGCCACCTTTCAGCAGCTGCTGCAGATTTAAGACTGTGTTTACTCAATGTGCTTCAGAGCCAGAACTGCAAAATAATCTGTGTCTTACTCACATAGGTAATTTAGAATTTTGTCCTGAAGACGGACAGGAAAGGTATTCCAAAAACACCAGTCAGCACTTTGGTACCCTGTAGGTTGTTTAAATATGTTTTTAAGATCAGCTCTCAGTACCTAGAGAGAACCTGCATCCAGGCAAAGGCTGAAAAGAGTGCCCAGAGGTAAGAACAACAAAGAAAAGTGGAGGGGGAAGAGTTAAAAAGAGGGGGAAAGGAAGAAAAGAGAGGGGAAAAGGAAAAGCAAGAAAAGGGAAAAGCAATGTGAGTTTAACATGATTATTCTATCCCTCTTAAATCACAAACACTCATGTAGCAATACTCCAGGGCTGTACGTCCAGACCCTGAGCCTGATTTGCACACCCTCCCAGCCCTGCTATTCTGGAGTATGAAATCATCACCCTGACACCTGCCCAGCCAAAGGGTTGCATTTTCACAGGCTCATCCCAAGTGTGCACAGGAGGGAGCCCACAGTAATCAGGCCAGCCTGAGATCCCATCCTTAGGCACAATGCAGGGAGGATAACAGAGAGCTCTGGTAGGCAGCCAACATTTCCTGGAATTCACTTAATTCCTTCGAAAGCCGGTTATATTAAATCCAACAACAACTAGACAACAACAAAAAAAGCAAATCCTTCTGAAAAAGCATATTAGCTAGAACATGATTTAAAAAGCAAGATCTGCAGATAGAGATTATGGCCTGGCTTTTACAAGGAAAACAATTTTCAGGCTGCCTGTGATGAAAGCAATCTCTGAGCAAGTAATTTCACAATCTCCATCGAGCTGTCTCATTAAAAAGCCATTGTATCTGTGACACACTTCTCCCTGCAATCCCTTATTTTCTGGGGTTTTTTTCCTTCCTTTTTTATTAATTTTCTTCTCAACAGCCTCCTATGAACTTTTAGAGGCCATACTCCAGACTCAAGGATATAAGTGGGTATTCTTACAGAAATAGCCACTGCTTCAAAAGTATTTCTAAACTTCCCCCCCAACACCTCCCTCTTTTTTTCCTCTTCTGCCACTTGGATTAACTTCCCCAGGAGGGAAACACCACCTTCTAAAGAACAGAAAAGGAGTTTTTAAGAACTAAAGGACAATTCAGTTACAGATCCCCTGCAGAAGTGATGTCTACAGACAAACACCTAATGGTTCATCCCCTCCTCTGTAACTTTCATGAAGGAAAAAGTATCATGCTTCAGGACTCTCCTCTTTTCTCCAGAAAAAGAAAATTCAGCGCCTTTTACTGGATGGTGTCTAAACATGGGAGTAAGACAAAGGAAAAGGCCTCCCATTAAAACCATAACCAAAATCAAAGAAAATCCACAAAATGGAGTTCAGTTGGATACGCCCAGGTCAATACTCCTCACTCCAGGCCCCAATAACCCAGCGAATTCCATGTCATTTCACACAAGAGGACAAGCCAAAGCATCCACGCCTTGCCATGCCCCATCCTGGGTACACACAGGCCTTTGCAGGGTGCAGGTTCTGCACTGTAATAACTAGCACAGTATCAAGAGTTGTTTTTCCTTTGTGGTTTGAATATATGGGGGAAAGTTCATTTTATTTGGATGTTTATGGAACTTTTTTCCTCAGCCCCTTTAATACTTCTTATATCAATTAGTTATCAGGTCCAAACCTGGTATCACTTCTCTATCACCTGTCTATCACTTCTCTCGTCATGCTACCATTTTATAGAATGATTTCCACATCCTAAATGGTCAGGCTTTGCTTTGCTCTTTTTCAAGCTGACCCAAGAAAGCAAGCAGAGAATCACCTGGGTTCTGCTGGAACAGCTTCATGGTCCTTCTCCCAGGTGATGACAGGGGAGGGCAGCCCCTCGATCCGGCACTCAAACCGGGCCATGCCATTTTCTTCCACTGTCTGCGACTCCGGCTGCTGGAAAAAGCGTGATAATGCTGGGGAAAGAAGAAGGTAAGGAAAGTTAATAACTCAGTGTTTCTGCTGAGAAATGTAAACTTGTCATGATGTATGAGCTAAGAGAAAGGCTTTTCTCTCCTGAAGACAGCCTGAAATGTAATTCCTCCCTTTCCTGCGCTCCTACAGACCCTCAGCAACCCTAACAACAGTAACTGAAAGGTTTCAATGTGTAAATTTGCTTCTTGCCTCATTTTCTACCTTAAGGCAACAGTGTGAGAGAAAGACGCAATTTGGCAGCTTCAGCAGTTACCTTCCTAAATTGCTTCCTTGTATGTTCACTTGCTCCATTTGGGAAGGACACAGAATGAGAAACAGAGGGGAAATGCCACAACCCCAGAGATGAGAGTTTCCCCCTTGCCTTGTAGCATTCCTGCAGCCACAGGAAATTAAAACAAGGCAAGTGGAAGAACGAGCCAGATGTCAAGTTACACAAAACAACTGCCCACGGACTGGCAGTGCTGGAGACCAGAGGCAGAGCTCATAAGAGTTTTGACCCTCCTTCTCCTACCTGCAAAAATCAATTTCATCCTACTCAAGCAGATGGGAGGTAGCCAAGGGGATCCAGACACTCTACTAAGAGGAGGATGGATTTCATACATACCAGGATACTTGCTTGCTCTCCAAGGCTCACCTCTCTCTATATACGTCTTTCCATAGTAAAGAGGCTGGACTGCTTCGGAGACAAAGCACTGCAGTTTGGAACTGCTCTTGGACCACAATCCACAGCTGCCTCTTCTTCCAACCTTTCCATGCACACAGCAAAACCCTGCAGCAGAAATCCTCCCCCAGGGCTGTCAGCATCTGTCCCACCAACAGCATAACCCGAAGGCATCCCAGTCACAGGCAGAGTTTTGAATATTCATGCAGGCTCCTGGATGGGGGCAGAAAGCTCCCAGAAGAAATGGATTCTGCTTTATCCATCTCTGTTAAACTGCCTTTGCTGTGAAACCTACCCTGCTGGACAAATCCATCCAACAATGCTGTAACGTAAGTCCCAGAAACCACACACGTGGAACAAGAAACATCAATTTCAGCCAAGAATCCACACTTGAATGCTGGGCTGAGCACAGCACTGTGCTCAGAAGGACCCTGAGCGACCTCCTGGCCCTCCAACACAATTATGTGTTTGTCTCACCCCCGCTTTCCAAGAACATCCATCATTGCTTTGGATTTTGTAGGACTCCAAACTTGAAGTTTTTCTTTGCATCTCTCACACACACAAACATCCATGCACACATATACATGCCTTATTACAGTGTGAGCTTGAGAAAATATGTACAGTTGGGAAAATGAAATGCTTTTGCATGACCCATTTTAACCTCGGCATATTCTCAGCTGTCATTAGTGTTTTTCTTTAATTTAAATAGTTATCACATGTTTCAAGCAACTCATTGCTCTCCGCAGCAGCTACAGACCAAATTCTCCCACCAGCTGTCTGCCACGTTTCATTTTTCAATTCAATACAAATGGAATGAAAAATGTTTTCCTGGAAAATTTTGAAAAATACATTAATATGTAAGGCCTTAATTCAGCCAACTGCTTTAGTATTCTCAAATATACACTGCAGACCACTTCACCACAGAGTAATTTCTACAAATTACAAAACCTTTTAAGCTCATGTTAATAAAACTTGCTGAATCCAAGAGTTTAAAAGAAAATCCATCAAATCCCAGTGCATATTCAGGATGGCACCATCAAAGCAACCTTCTCCTGACAGCAGATACCCTTAATCCTCTTTCCCATTATTCTCTTCTCATCCTACAGGTGTCAATGAGAATATTTTGGCAGGCTCTGGAGGGCCATGTACCCAGGAAGATCATGATGGGAGGCAGGATTCCTAAAAAATGAAATTTGCTAGCATTTCTGTTTCTTCCACCTCACACAGCATCACCTGTTTCTCTGCTCCTCATTATTAAGTGGCATCAGCTTGGTGTACAAAAGATGACAGACCCTCCTGGGCTCCCTGGCTTATCAGGCAATAACCTGTCCTGGTTATTTGTGGCTATCACCTGCCAGACCTGGTCCTGCAAGCTTTAAATTCCCAGCTGAGAACCAAATCCTGCCCTTCACCTCCACCCAGCCCCATCTGCCCACTGTGCTAGAATGGCTCTTCAAAAGCCAAGAAAAGCACCCCTGACAGAACCTCCCTAGGATGTGGAAGAGTGTGACCAAACAGTGCCCCTGATTAGGGAGCACAGTGTCCCTCTTGCTCGGAGCACACAGGAACTGCCACACTTCCCAAGGGGAGTCACAGCTCCGGGCAAAGCCACGGCTTTGTCTCACGGCAGGCTCAGAGCTCCGTGGGGGCTGGGGGCTCTACCAGAAGCAAACCTTCTCAGAACTCTTGGGGTGGGCTTCAGAGGCTGAGCAGCTCCATCATATTCCTTTCACAGCACAAGGTTAGGGATAGTGGGGATAGGGATGGGCTGGAAAAAATCACCCCTGAAAGCTCTGAAAGAAGCAGCCTGCAGAGTCCTCCATGAAGGAGAGGACAGGCAACTTCAACTGGGATCTTAGTAACACCAAATCAAAGCAAGAGAAGTGAGAAAGTTCCTTTGATGCAGAACTGAGCAAGACCCCTGGATGTCAGCCCTGAAAGGGTCAGGCAGAGACAGACTTGCTGGCTGGGCTCATCACTGCTCCACAAGCATCTGCACCAGCTTGGGGCCAACACCACAGCATGCTGTGATCCCTCGCACTCCACTTTTCTCATCCTCAGGAGTACCAGGGTGGAATGGATGAGGCAGGACACGTACAGCACCTCTAGTGTGACTCAGAGCTGTGCTGCAAACAGATGGGGCTGGGAGGAAAAAGAGTCAGGCAAGGGAGGAGAGGACTGGAGAGCAGGTCCTGCCACTTGGACACGCTGCACGGACGTGTGTGCAGGTCACAGCAAGTGCAGGACAGGCTCCAACACACTGCTCACCCTGGGGCCACAGGATCCTTGCAGGGGCTGTTCTCCTCCCACAAACAAATTCTGGGCACAATTCTGCTGCTGCAGAAGTGCTGCAAAGTGAGAGGTTTTCCCACAGGGAGGCAGCGAAAGGAGATGCTTCAGGGGAAAAGGCAGACAAAGACGACACATACTCAACATTATTTTCAACTTCTCAGCTGAGGTTTAGCTTGCAAAGCCATCCTGAGCCACAAAACCTCCCAGCCCCGTTGCACTGATTATCCTGAACACCTTAATAGGCCACTCAGTAAAAATTACCCATGGCAGGTGAGAAGGTGAAGAGCATTACAGCAAATTGCCCTCAGCGACAGCCAAAGCACCGGGCTCTGCACCTCCAGGAGCGGGACAGGCAGCTCCCTCCCCACTGACATGTTAAACCCAGCTGGAGCCAAGCCGTGTGTGCCAAGGCTTTTAGCTCTGAGCCCAGGGGTGACTGCAGGATGGCGAAACACAGCACCCTCCCCCTCTCCCAGCAGCAAGATCCGTGCAGGAGGCTGTGGGCTTGGAAAGGCTGCCAGCCAGCAACACTACACCCCAGGCAGAAAATGCAGTCTATGCAAGGAATTCAGCCTTCTGAAAGGGGCTCGCTGCTCTCTCCCACAGCGCTTTGCCCCCAGACTCTCCGTGTGCTCGTCCTCTTTGGACCTTATACAATTATTAGGAGGTATTTCCACAGTGGGGGCAACATCAGCCCCCACTCAGATCTCATACACCACCCAGGCTACCCCTCTCTGAACAACTCACCTCTGAACAGGCTGGGGGTGGAAGGGAAACACGCTAACAAAGTCGTGGGAGCAATTTGCCACGGCCCCCCCCAGCACGGCGCAGGCACAGCCAGCACAGCGCTTGTCTGCAGGGCCATATGGCAGCACAGGATTGCTCCTGCTCTCCACAGGAGCCAGCTCCCCACCTACCCAAAACAGCATCTAAATCCACATCTAATCTAAAGTCATGGATGGTCCAGGGCTTGTGCATTCATCTGCAGGAAGTTTTTCTGCCCAGCGTGGCTCTGCCTACAGTCCCTGGCCTTCACTCACCTATGTCCCTAATTCACAAAATAAATAGGATAAAATCTATAAAATAAATCCTTAAAGTAAGAACAAATCCTAGTGTGCTATTCCTCAAATCCCAGACATGCAGGGCACCACAGAGAAGACACACTGTCCATGTGGAGAGAGGATGATGAGGGATCCTGTTAATTCCTGTGTTGGCCTGTCCCTCCAGGTGCAGGAACACTCCAAACCTCTCCCGTGCTCCCTGCCAGCAGCCATGCAATGCTGGCCCATTCCCTCCAGGCACAGCAAATGTCTTCATCTGACAGGCACAATTACTGTAATTTTCTACAACCTCCCTTGCATAAAATGTTTAAGCTAAATTAAAAGCTTTAACAAATCTTCATCAATGTAGTTATTAACAGGTAGAAAGCTACACCTTCCCACAACTACAATAACGCCCCTGGTACTCCCATGTGGGAGCACGTGGGGCTCAGGAAAACCTGCAAACCCAATTTATCAGCCTGAGCAGCTGCTTGTTTAACAGGCACACAGAGCCTGCACAGCCTTGCTCCTCCCCCTCTGCGATGGCCACCACTGCCACGAGGTGTGGACAGGGACCATGGCATGGGTCCCCTGGTGGCACACATGGTGCCAGGGAACAGTGGGGCAGTGAGCCATATGTTTATCCAAGAAAATGCCAACAAGCTGAGTTCCTGGATCATGGTGGCAGGATGGAAGCCCTCACACTGTCACAGTCTTCACATGCCATTCAACCTCCACCACTCTAGCCTGACTGCTCCAAAAGGCTTCCTCCAGCCTGTGGGCTCACTGCTGCCCGGAGCATCCCCTCCCTCCACTGGGAAGCTGGCAGCCCTTACACAGATGTGCCAGAGCTGCTCTTGGGACTCCCAGGGGGAGAAGTGGACTCCCACAAGCCTGAAACACAGCAGATGACACCAAGAGCATGAAAACAATACTGAGCAAGGGAGGTGCTATGAATACCCAATGCTCCTAGTTGTTACTGCAAGACTCAGTAGCACAGAGAGCCCCACAGCCCTGCATGGGAACCCCATTCCAGGGAAGGAAAGGACTTGCAGGTCAGAAGGACAAGCTCATGGCAGGAATAACACATCCCGCCTGCTAAACAGGTTTTCTTCTACTGCCCTGTCCTGACTAGCAGTCCCCAAGGCAAGCAGTACAAAGAATAAGTCCATCCACTCCATCCAGCTTTGGATAGACCATGTTCAGTAGCAGGGGAAAAAAAGAAAAAACCTAAGCCTTTACAATCCTCACTTGCTCCAGCTGAATGCTAATGGAGCAAGTGCTTCTGCCCAGCCCTCGGAACAAATCGAAGTGAGAGATGCATTTCATTAATCAATTCCCTCGCTGCTCCCTGCTCAGAAATGGATAGGTTATGGCAGGTGCATGTGTGTGCCACGGAAGCAGCATTTTCCCCGTGCAGATGGTAATAAAAGAAGACCTATGAGTACACACAAGGAAAGAGTTCACCTGAAATTTCCCATTTCTGGGACAAACACAGAAGGGGATGGAGAGAGGCATCACCCATCTATGCTCTTCTGGAAAAATCCAGGAGGAGAGAAGGGCAGTTTAAGTCAGCCTCCCCCTTTTGAGATGTCTCCACTGTTCTAACTCATAAGACGCCGAACAATAAACCCAGGACCATAATAGAGACACAGCCCATTGCCACTGGGCAAGAGACACAGCACACACTTCAACATAAGTCACCCCTGAAAGGGAATAAATATATCCTAACTAAGGCTGTCTGGGACTGAGGCAGGGACACCTAAATAAATCCATCTGGACTAATGACAGCTCCTCCCAAACAATACCTGTGTGCAGGATCCCTGACTGCATGCTAAACATTTTCTGAGCAGAAAAGGAGGACATGTTGCAAAAGTCAAAGATTTTCCCCTCACCAGCAGTTCTGGTTTCTACAGCACAGTGCTCACAGACTGAAACACCCCCTTGGCCAAACCTGGATGGCCCTGTCTGGGGTACCAGAGCCTAAAAACATCCCAAAGTAAAGGAGGTGTCAGGACATTATCTCTGCACCTTCACCCCCCCACAACTCACATGGTGTGCCTGTGCAGCTGTTTTTAGCTACATTTAACATACACAAGTCACTGTACTAGAGAGAAGTGTTACTGTATTTGCATTATTTTCTAGCCTCACCTATTTGGCAGGTCAAGGAATTGTTTATTTGCACTCACTTAAAATAGCCCCCAGCAGTCGAGCGTGAATAGAAAGGAATTTTATTCTTGAACTCTGTGCAGAAATTCAGCAGTTCAGATCTTGGAGTGTCTTTCTGAATCCAAACAAAAACTGCCCTGAAGAACCTTTTCTTTCATCTCTTCCATACAAAGAGATATTCACCTCACAAGCTGCCACAGCCAGACCCCCCCACAGCCACCTCTCCATGCACAGGGTGCTGCACTCAGGGCTCTGAAGTTCTCTGCAAAAACAAGCACTGTCTTTCAGAAAGAGGAGGGCTCTGTTTTTAATTCATAGCTGATGGCACTTACCTGGGAGAGTTACACAGGATGTTAATAGTGGGATAACAAGACACCACTGCTTATTTATGGACTATCTCCAGTCCCATCTATACATCATTATTATGATTTTATTTCACAGACATTTTATCTCAAGCTCCTGGGGAAGCAGATTTCTGTACAAGTACCAGGAGGGGAAGGAAAGAAAATGAACAAACCCCCCAGAACACTTACTTGAAAATCTGACTGCAGCTGTTTGACTGGTGACAGTCCCTAGGGAGGTGTGAGACACACAGGAGTAATTGCCCTCAGCACCATCCCTCTCAGGATATTTACTGTCCTTTGCCACAGCCTGGGATGAGATGAAGAGCGATCCATTTGGAAGCACATGGAGATGTTCTTGCTCCACTAATGGAAACCCATTCTTCTTCCATGTGATATTGATCACTTGCTCAACAGGGGTCAGGTTACAGTCCAAAATTACCACCTGGTTTGGCTCCAGAATCACCTTTGCAGGACCAGCACTACAGCTCAGCTCCAGAGAATCCCCTTCTGACAGCCTCCCTGCAAAGAAAAAACAGTGTGGCAGTGGGGTTACTTTCCTTGATTGAATGACATCCCAGTTTTACACAGCAAAGGAACCATGGCTGGAGGTGCCAGGTAAAATTCAGCCTTGTTGGGAGACCAGCACAGTCCATGACTCTTGTGCACTGCATTCTCTATCCCCCATCCTATGGCTGTACAACCTGCACCATTTCTGCCATTCTCAATGGGCCCAGCAGCCACCCCCTGCTGCCCACATTTGTTTCCATGCTGGATTCAAGCAGAAGGCAGCTGGAAGAAGGTGAAAAGGTGGTAACAGTAAGAGCAAGCACAGAAGATGCAGTACCATGGCTGGCCGTGGCAGGCTCCCCTCTCACCTGCACATCAGAGCCTCCTCCGAGGCTGATCAACCCCCACAAGACAATTAAGTACAAGTAAAAGTATCCAAACCCCATGTGGCACTGCAATGCCAATGACCACGACCTAGTTAGAGCAGCTCCCCCTCTTACTGGCAGTAAGAGCTCAAGTCCAGCTGAGAAAGCAACAACTCCCACTGATGTTCATGTTCTGGGAAACACATTTCAAAGGAAAGACAATAAAAGAACAGTTAAAAACATGACCTGCTGTCTCTGAGCATTTTATCCCATACAGGTGAATCCAGAGCAAGAATGGATGGATGCATTTTCTGCACTAGAAAAGGATATTCCAATTGTTAGCAGACAGTACCCTGCACATGCCCTTAGGCAACCTTCCTGCTGCAGCCAGAGGCCAGAGCAGTGACCAGCAACAAGCTCAGCTGAACAGATCTTGGTCTGGCTGATTTCCAAACCCACGTACTCGAGGGGGCTCCACCTCTGAAACAATGCTCAGCATTTCCTAAAAGAATATTGCCATTAATAAAATGCATTTGCTGTTAGAGTTCTCCAGAGACACTAAGTCAATGTTAGCTGGCAGCGCTGCTTCCACACACCAGCAATTTCAATCTCTGCTGTGCTCAAACCATCACCATCCACTCTTTTTATGGCTCCGCTCCAAATTATTTTGTCACTGCTCCAATCAGAAATGTTTCCTGCCTCTATAACAAGTTTATCAACACTGGATATGAACCACATGGCTCCCTGCCCGTCTCCTATCGCAGAAGGCTACAGATTAATTTTATAGGAATGCAAACACCCTATTAAACCTGCTACTACCTACTGCTGATAAAAGGGCTGCACTTTAAAAAGAGTGTGTGTTAAGCATGCAATTAGGGGCAATGACACGCAAAATTACATATGCAGGGAGATGGAATTATTTCGAGGCGTGTGCTGGAAACCACAGGTGCCCCTGGAAGGAAGGGCCTAACCCTGCCCCATGTGTGGCCAACTCGGTGCCCATGGGGACGGGAACTTGTCAGGTTTGTCATTGCTGCGGGGCTGTACAGCAACCACTGAGAACTTGGTGTTGTCCAGCTCTGTCTCTTCAATGACAAGGAGGCCACAGAAAAACCCTGGCTGTTGACTGCCACTGTTATGGGATAGAACAGACCCTCTTCTGTCACCTTCTCTAGGACATCCAGGGGGCAATCTCCCAGAGACAAATCCAGCAGGATACAGAGATGCCCATGTCACAGTCAGGCACTGTACTCCGTGACAAAGGGGCAGCCATTGCCAACACAGAGCTACCTGCAAGCCCCTGGATTTAGGGTTTTCCACATGGATGCTTCCACCATGCTGCAATCTCTCACTCTGCAAGGAGAAAGCACAGGCAGAAGCAGCAGACATCCCTGAGCTCCAGTGTGTACACACCACAACGGAATTCCTAGATTTGTCAGCCAGCACAGCCCTGGCAGGTCCAGGTCAGGCAAATGTCACCAAGTGCCCTCCTGTAGGGGCAATTCTGCCCATTCATGTCTCCTAGGGCAGATTGGTCCTTTGAGGATCACAGCAAGGTAAAGAACTCAGTGGCTCCCTGGGAGGATGGATGGTTCCCAGGGGAACATGAGGCTGAAAGGCTGCCCAGGATGTACTGGAAAGACACTGCCTCTGGAAGCCTTTCATGCAAGACAGCTGGTACTAAAAAACTGTACGAGTAGTGAGAAATTCAGTGCACCAAATAGCTGTGCAGGTGCCATGGACAAGCACAGGAGAGGGTTAACAGCAGGAGAAAACTCAGCTGAGCTCAGGACAGGAGGCATGCTCAGATGCTGTCATGAGAACCCCCATCCCTGAGAATCCTCATCCACAGAGGAGCAGTGGCACAGACACTTCTCTGAAGGGATGTCCCCGTAGCAGCTGCTGCTGGCAGCATGTCACCAGGGCTCAGGCAGCCTGTGTGCACACACCACCTCTGTGGAGGCAGGGCTGCTATGGCAAAGGCTGAGCTGTGTGACACAGAGCTTATTCCAAAAGATTTGAAACTTTGTTGGGTAAAGTCTTCGTTCTTTGCCCTTCCTTACATTTGTCATCTTTAGAAGCTCCTGTTCATCACTTGGGAAAACAGCCTGTATATCTGTCCTATTTTCTAGTTTCTTCAGACAGCAATTAGAATGGCATTTTGCTGAAAATACCCCTCCTCTTCCAAAGGTGAAGTGCAAGGGGACAGCCAGGAATAGAGAAGGGATCTGCAGTGCAGCTTCCCACAGTAAGAAGCAATTATCAGCCTCTCAAACTTCAACTCCTTAAAAAGTCAACTCAACCTGCTTGTAGCAGATTAGGAACAGAACACATTTTCCATCACAGAAAAAAAAGTATTTGCTTTTCAAAAATATGTGGTGATGTTTCTGTACCCCTAAATCACCCAGTTCTTTTCCACAAAGTCAAAATCTACCAGGATCCAAGCTTCTACTTGGTTGGTCAAACATGTGTGACCACCCCTCCTTGTTTATTATTTACACAGCCTGCTGGGAAGGCCTCCAGCTGGGCAAATGAAGTTCCCACCCAACACCAGACTGCTCTGACCTGTCCCAAATCATTCAGCCCTCCTTCCTGCCCTTTTGGCCCCAAAATACTGCAAGTTTTTGGTGACAAGCCATTTGCACATACAGAGGTTGAGCAGCAGGGTCCAGAGTGCAGACCTGGAATTGCAAAAAGCCCCAGTATGACTTTTGTCCCAAGATGTTCAAAGAACTGCATAAACACTCCCTGATTAAGGAAAAAAATACCTTCCAGGCTCTGGAAACGTAGGAGGAGGTCTGGTTCAAAACACCGCACTAAATTAGCAAGCCTGACAATGAGATAAAAGCCCCTTCAAGGGAAGGGATCAGAAGAGAGTAAAATTAGTCCAAGTGAGATCAAAGACAAATGAAATCAGGAATGTTAAGTGCTTACAGAAGCTGCTGACTATTTCCAACCTCCATTCTTCATCCTGTAGTGACAGAAATGGATAGGACCCCGGTTAAGCACAGAGCCACGTGCTCGTGCAGCCTCCTGCTCACCTCCACCCTCTTACCTGCCAGAGGTGATGCTGTAATGAAGGTAGTCAAGTTGGGCTTCCAAGACAGGAGCCAGAAGGGCTTTTTACACATCAGTCCTAGGCAGGTGTTCCAGCTACAGACCTGTGCTTTGGAGACGAACAGCTTTTTGCTTTTGACTCCTGCTGGAAGCAGTTTCAGCTGCTGAGCTATTCCAAGGTGGGCAGTAATAGCTTTCAGATCATAAATGTATGTGCAAGTGCACACTCACATGTAGATACACATGACATACTTGTGCATTCACATACAGAGTTCAGGGGGAATGCAGATGTATTCAAACACAGAGAATGCTCTGGAATGGAGGGTCTTTGATGTAGGAAGTTAAAAGCATTTTGTTCCCATGAAAATTATATTTTCTGACCCAGGCTCTGCAGGGTTTTTCACTCTCCCCTGTGTTGCTAACCCCTGGGCTATATTGTGCATAAAAACACCAGGAGAAAATGTTCTTTTTCTCCCATCTATTTCCTCACTTCCATCAGCCATCCATCCACCTCCGGCATCCAGGCCCAGTGAAGTAAATTAAAAAGTCTCCTGTTGAGTGGCATAAAAAAACAGGGCGTTTCAAATGAACAAAGGTCATCAAATCTTCAAGGCACAAAGCTGTCCTCTGCCCTCCATGAGAGCACAGCCCCTGCCAGCCTGAGTTCAGATCCAAGGCAGGCATCTGAAAATCCACATTAAACCAGCCAACAGCCCTTCCCCAGTCGCACATCTCAGCGTCCAGCCAAACCCCACTCCTATTATCTCCTCTCCCCCACATCAAAGGGAGGCAGGAATAGCCCAACGTACCACTGAGTAAAGGGGAAAAAGAATGGATTCTGTTGGGTTTTAATTTCAAATCTATAACTAAGCAGGTGAAATGTGAGCGAGCAACACACCAAGGTCTGACAGATTGCTGACAATGCAATTACTTGGGCAGAGGTGAGACCCTCACAGCAGCGTTTTTACAGCCAGGACATGCAGTAGTCCAAACCCATGGAGTTGGGAGCTTTCACTCCACGACTAAGAACAGCACAAACCCCCACTTGTATCCTTGCACATAAGGCTATTTCCCATCCCTTCCCTGAGATTTAACCACTTAAATCAAGGTGGAAAAACCTAGACAAGGGAGAAGCTTGTTCTGGTGAAATTTTGGCTATCATTAGTAAACATGTCCTTGAGCTCTGCTACACAGCACAAGCAAATAAAAGGTTACTGTTCAACAGGAGACAAATGGCTTTGTGCAGAGGAGAATGAGTCGTGGTTAAGTAATTACTGTGAAAACAAAACATTCAGGCATAAACCAAAAGGGATTCAGTGCACTGGCATATCTGTGTTCCTTTTCTAGCACAGCTGAAATCACCTGATCCACAACTCCTAAATAAGGCCCATAAGACTGACAGCACATCTCTATCAATTCTATCTTCTCTTCAGGAAACTCATTCAGCTGGGGAAAGCCAAAGACATTTAGGCACACACAAGATCCCAAGGCACAACCACTCCTACAAACCCCAGCCCAATCAACAATTCCAAGGCTCAGACCTTCACTTCAAGGCAGGGGAGGCCCATCTTTAGCATAGCTGAGTGAGGCCCTGGGAGCAGCTCAATGACACCCAGCCCAAAGCAGCCAAACCACTGACAGCCTCCAGTGCCTTCCTGCGAAACCCCTCCAACACTCCCAGCCCAAAACAAAGAGAGCTGAGCCAAGCCAGACTGGACCCATTACGGCACAGGCCTTGGGAGATTAATACTTCACAGGGAGCAAAGTACAAGGGTTTCTAATCTGACACACTTCCAGAGCTGACATCACTTCTAGTTCTTGGCAGCCAGAGATTTTCCTGGGGAGCTGCTGTTGTGCTGCAGGTCCCACAGCCTGGAGCCCAGCCAGCATGTTTCCTATTCCACACACATCTGGCACTTTGAAACTGGCTTGTGCACCTTGCAGAGAGCCAGCCAAAGAAAACCTTCCCAGGAGCAAGAAAGTGGCTCAGGCAAGGAGAGCAGAGCGCTCGGTCGTCGTGTGTGTTCTGTGGGATATCAGGCAGTAAGAGGAAAGGGCTCCTCTCTCCCCTCCACATCCCACAGGAGGTGGCAGGAATTCAAACTGCATTTGAGCCTCTGCACTGTCGCCTGCCTTAATTTATGTATTTATTTTGGATGTTGAACTCCTGGAACTCAACAGCACAATTAATCTTATTTAATTGGGAGCGAACAGCACTGAAGAAAAGTGAAGTTACTCCTTCCAAAGGGTTTTCCTACCTCTCAGCAAGCCAACTACTGTGCCATTGTTCTGCTTAATGTAACCTTCTGCCGATGCTCTTCAGAGGCTCTTAGGAGCTGTAGAAAATCTTTACGTTCCCATTGTCTAATTCAAAGAGTGACTATACTTCAGTGTGTCCCCATTAAAGCCACACAAAGCTCTCTTTCTTCTTGGAAACTTTATGCATTGACAATTACAAGTCAATAGCTTGGTCTCAGTCTGTTTTTAGGGCAATTGCACTTGGCAAGTGGTGACCCAGAAAGAAATCTGGATGAAGGTCTCTGACAGTCTGCATGCTGGGTGCTCGGCAACGCCAGCACTGAAAGCAGAACCGGAGGAGCTCTGGGCTTGGAGCACCCCACTCCCATGATCTCTAGAGAATGGAAGGCTGAAAGAGGAGCTGGACACCTAAATCCCCTTGTGCATCACTTGTTCAGCCTCCCCACGGCACAATAAAATAGAAAGCATTCTTCCAACTAAACCGTAAGGAGGCCTATGAGACAGAAGGGTCAAGATCCCTACATTCCCTACTTAGTTACCAGATGTTACTGGAACTTTCCACCTTTTAATAGCAACAGGACTAAGAAAGTTACACCTTCAACACCCATTAAGCCTCTCTGGAACAGAAGGCTCCTAAAATTAATCTCCAGAGCTGCTGAAAAGACCATTTTATCCACACTTGATATCCAGGCACAGCGGAGCAGTTCCAGTGCTGAGCAGTGCTCACCAGTGGGAAGCCAACCTTATCCTAATTCTGCATATAAGCAACCTGGATGGTTTATTTAATAATGCAGCATCTCCCACTGCTGCAGGAGTATTTATCCAGCTGGCAGCAAGGGACTCTCAGATCATCCCCTGTCACTAAGCTGATCCCAGCCTTTCATGAGCAGCTGGGTGCCCGCCCGGCACTGCAGGCAGCAAGAGGCGGCATGCGGAGAGTGTCACATTGTCCCCACATCAAGGGGCCGGGTAGGAGGCTGTGCCAAGAGCAATCCCCTCACACCCTGCACACATCCAGCTGCAGCCATGCTGTATGTACAGTGTCCTGGTCACCCCTCAGCTTGGGCCCGGGTGCACATTGGTGCTCCTCAAGTCCTGGCACGCATCCGAACCTAGGATGAGCACTGGCAGGGAAAGTTGGAGCATGCAACTCTCCCCAAAGAACAATGCTGGGCATGAGCCTCTGGCCTTTGTCCTGTTCAAATCCCCAGTTCAAAACAAAAGAGCAGAAGGGATGGCATGAAAGAAACACCTAAAACACATGCAACGCTGTTTATGGGCCATACCTGGAAAGAATGATATCATCTAAAGCTGTAATTACAGTAAACAGATGTGCTGGTTTGGGCTGGGATTGAATTAAGTTTTTTCACATGGGGAAGTGAATACCGTTGTGTATAAATGCAACATACACCAAGGAAAACACCAAGGAAAAAGAACAGCTGAGAATGTCTGCGTGGAAGTATTTTTGAAGATGCTCCTAACACTGAAGTCAACTGAAGCTGTTCATTTCAGCCACCCAAGACCATGAAAACCACCAACCCACACAGCCCTGGAAACTCCAACCTAGTAAAATGCCAACTGATTTCTACAAAGGACTAAGTGCTCTCCTGCTTCCACAGAAGCACCAGATTTGCACAAATATCTGTCTACAGATGATGCCAAACAGACAGGAACAAACACCACATCAGCTCTCAAGATTGAGTTCCTTCTCATTGAGACTGTGTTATTCTGATGTATCCTCTATAACACATGGTCCAGAAAGATGAAACAAATCAATAGCAGTAATAATTTATTCATTGTGTTGAATTGTCAATGGCAATATAACAGTAAAGTGCTTGACTTTCACAAAGGTTAAGTGTTCACATTTCTCCCCTCTGACCCCAGAAGGGTTTCTGAAGGCAAAGGAAGCCTAGAATTTCAAAATCCAGATTTGCTAAACTCAGCCTTTATCAGGTCCTCTCCCCAAGGTGTCTCACAGTGGAACAGGGAGAGGTGCCCCATGTAGAGCAATATAAACGTGAGCCTCCTTGCACTGAAGGATGCTCAAAGTGCCCAAGTGACTTAAACACTAAAATCCCTGAAAGCCTTTCCACAATCCCCACATTGCCTGATCCAGGGAGGACTGAGCTGTTCCTGTGCCTTTCCCAGCCACTCCACACCCAGAACATAGAGCACCAAACCTCAGCCTTTGCTCTACAAACATCTCCAAGGCAATGTCCATCTCCTGGGTCCTCATCTTTCCCTTCTTAAAAAGCCAATGAGGAACAGCTGAGACGATCCCCACAGAAGCTGCTGCAAACATGGGACACATGGGGAACTCAGGACAGAGCCCTGGGTTTGCATTCAGAGATTTACAGTGTGAAGGCACATTAAAATTACAAGCTTGAACAAGAGCACTGGAACAATAACACATCACAGTCCTGTAATTGGGCCCTGAAATACACTTAGTGAAAAATACAGACCAGCTGCAATGCTGGAAATGCTCCTAATGCAATCCAAGGTAATTATTGGTAACAGACCATCAAACAAGTGCATTAATATGCTCTGATCAGAGACAGAATCAGATGGACAGTCTGGCACAGCAGCTTGTACCTGAAAATTATGTAAATGATTTGAAAGAGCAAAGCCCCAAAGCCTTAGAAACACTAACTCTAATGAAAGTTATTAAATGCTATTTTTGTTATCTGCTGGTGTTAACATCAGAAGGCCTATTTGCTGCAGTGACTGTAATTGTGCTGCTGAGGATCCAGGCTGAATAAGCCTGAGATTTGTAGACTAAAACAACTGCCTTGGATTTGCATGATCTCACCGACACCCGTTTAAACACATAATGACTTCCTGCATTTTGCACTGATGCAGGAAAGGAAACCCAGTTATTTTGCTTTTGTGAGACGCACAGGTTCCTGATTTTACTTCATCATACATACACTTTATCTGCAAAGGACACAGAGGAGCCTGAAAGAAGATCTCCTGTTACAACATTACCTATTTTTATACTTCAACTGTTTCAGTTTAGCATACTTTTAGGATACACTTTCATCTCTTCATGCCTGAGAAAGCTAAAAGTATGCAGTATGATACAAGCTTCAGTATCGCCCCTCTTGGGAATAGTCACTTAACCAGAAACTAATATTGCCAAATAAATACACAAAAATCCTTCACCTGTGGGCTACAGTTTAAGAGTGTTTTGTAGCTCTTTCCCCCTAGGTTAATGGCTTTGCATATTCCAAAGATACAAATATAAATACATTAAATTGAAAAATGCTCAGTTCCAACAGTGAATATTTTATCAGTCAAGTTCTCACCACCCGACAGCATTAAAAAAAAAACCACAACAACAACAAAAAAAGGCAGCATACCCAATGCTAAAGCTTGAAAAAGTTGAAGAGGAATGAAACATGTCCTCACTCCAAGTCCGAATCCAGCAGCCAAACTTCCCAGCTAATACATTCTGTCCTCTCTATCAGACAATTCTTTAGCCTTTGTAACTCAAAATTTTACACACAAAACACAGTGCATAGCTGTGGAGCAAGCAGACAGAGCCCATCCTGCTTCTCATTTTAAAGATCTCCAGAAACTTGGGCTATACATCACAATTTCAAAAGAAACACACCACCTGTAATCTTATTTTCTTTTTTTCACATTGCAAGACAGGCACACTTCCAGCTTTAATGGTGCACCCAAAGACACATCTACCTCCAGTGAGAGTCAGTGGCACCTCCATTGAATTTCATGGCCTGGTTCACTGTCCATCTCGCTTCCCAGCATGTCAGGCGTGTTGCATGTCACCAAGGACAGCAAGAAAGCTCAGCAGCAAAGGAAAGAGGAAGAGTATGTTACAGAGAAAATACAGAAGCCCTTTGACTCTACCTCTGCTTGGGTGGACAAAGCTTGTGCTTGGAGTGCCAGCTCGGCCCCAGAGCCCCAGTTCCCCCACCCTGGCTCTCTGCAAAGGAGGCAGGAGTGACAGCAGCTGCTGTAATTTATTAGTTGTGTCTGTTCACGCTCACCAGCCCTCCCTAGGACGCACCGCTCCGATCGCAGCCAGACGGAAATGGCGAGTGTGACTCCAGGCAGCGGGAAAAACACTTCTCCATCACGTGTGCTTCCCTTCACAGGCTCCACTTCCAGTTGTCTTGCCTGTCATTAAAAGGAACTTACAACCTGCTGCTGAACGATGTACTGTAATCAATACAAACAGCCACAAGATCCCCTGGAAAGGATGTGGGAGCACTGCTCAGCAGCGATATTTATGAGCGCAGGATCCCACAGATCAGAGCAGTCCCAACTCTCCTGAGTATTTCCACTATTTACACTGAGATCAGAAAATTAAAATGATATTTTACGCTTAATGGTTTGAACAAGACCTGTGAAGTCCTTCTCTGGGTCCCATTTACAACACAAACGCCAATGACAGAGCAGCAGATGGTCAGAAACACTCCCCTAGAATATTCAGGCGATTCAACTTGAATCTGTGCCCAAATCATTTAACTTTAATGGATTCTTTCATTAACAACCAAAGAAAGGGAATATGGTTGCCAGGACATTAAAATCACTTTTTCAATTATACTGTTATAAAATCGAACAAATTAGCTGTAATTCTTAGCTGAAGCTTAAATGGAAGCATGACTTTATGAAAGAAATTAAAATTGATTTGGATTAGTGGGCATCAAGGGCTTTTTAAAAATTAACAAGATTCTTATGACTTCATAGCATGGATGGATTAGCTGGAGGTTTTGCTGCCCTGTGCTTGCTACCTGCCAAAGCATGGCAGCTGGCTTCACAGCATTTGTTACAGTGGGGTTTAATTAGACTGAGGGGAGAGAACACAAGGATTGAAGCTGGAAACAAAGTTCTAGCGAAGCAGGGTGGTGTCTGAATTCACCTTTTGGACCCAGCCCAGCAGTGTCTTGGCAAAACTCAGGGAAATCATAACCTCTAAGCTTTAGCAGGACAAGGTCTATAGGCTGTAGTGCTTAGCTTGGGATGGGCTTACAAAACTGTACTGGATGCTTTACAAATAAATTAAAAAAAAAAAATCAAGCCCAAGATGTCTGCTGTAAAGAACACTTTAAAGAACTTTAATAACTTTAATGCAGGCTACTGAAAAAAAAAAAAAAGAAAGAGCCAACATACCACAAAAACCCAGAGCAAGCACGGATTAACAATGGGAGCAGCAGAAAGAGCAATTCAAAAAGGAAACAGGAACTGTAACACTGGGCACCAAGATGCAAGCTACCTACAACACAGAGCAATGGGGTCACACCAGGAAGAAAAATGCCCTTTATATTGTATAATATGAACTTAATGAAAGAGACCTTCACTGAACACACCTTGCATTGATCCTAAAGACCAGGAACCCTAAGATGTACTTTAGAGAGCCATCCCCCTGCCAGGGAAGGGAGTGATTTGGAACTGTTGCCCAGAAAAAAAGAGACTGAAACCAAGCTGGAGACTTTTATACCTGCACTGGACAAAACCTTTTAACATTTATTTATTAAAAAAAAAGAAAAAAGGAAAAAAGGCACTAGTGGGAACAATCCTGTTTTGACCCCTGCGAGCTGGACGGGATGTTCCAGCACTCAGGCTCCACCCTGAACAGCTCCAGGATGAGGCACTGCCGAGAGCACCTGCCAGCTGGCACAACTGCCCTCTCTGTAAGGTAAATGCAGCAGAACATTTCAAAACCATTTTCATGAAATCTTGCAACACAAAGCACTTTAGATGACTCCCCTTTACGAGTCAGCATTTCATATTTAGTTATTTCTGCTCTTTATTGCAACACAGCGGGTGGCAATTTGCATCAGTAAAAAGTTAATCTTTCTTTGGACAATCCTGAATATTACTTCTTTGCCATAATCCTGCTGGTTTGTCACCCTGTATCTGGCTTTCAGATATGCCACAGAGTAATGTTCTCCAATAAATCAAGAAGAGCTTTACCCTTTGAACCAAGCTTTGAATTGTAATCGCTGTGGGTCTCCACGTGCTTGTTAGCAGGTCTTATATTTAAGAAAACAGAAGAACACATTTTAATCCAGAACCTTTCAAGATCCATGTGTCTTTGAGTTCTTTTAATGATTTAAAAATCAGGGCACCCTCTGGTTTTCTGTTAGAACTAATGGCAAGATTTGGCCTAGTAGGGTGGCAACTATGCACACATAACACACACAACCAAGACCTTTATCTCATCTAGGGCAGCAATCTGAAAAGCCTGGAGTTTGTAAGAAAGGAGACCCCTGGATGAGACTGTCACTGACAGTGATCTCTTTGCAGGGCAAAGCAGAATAAGCTTCTGCAAACCAATGTTTTAGGCTGAGGGTGACTTTTACTTTTGCACCACTGCAATGGCACAAGAGCAGGCACATCAAATTCAGGTGCTTCTGCTGAACGGCAGCAAATGCCAGGGTAGGGATGGTAATTTCCAGCCAAGAGCATAGGAACCTCCCAACCCAAACTGCCTGAACCCCACCAAGCAGCACAGACAGCAACAGTACCTGTGAAATCTGGCCTCCAGGCTGACATTACTCCCACGCAGGAGCAGGTAGAGGAACTGCCACTTCTCACCACACTGCAGGCATCAGCACCTCTGTCCATGAACTGTGGGTTAGAAGTACCTACAGGGACTTTTGAATATCCATTTTGACTTGTCTACCAGTAGAAGCTTATTATTATCATAATTATTAGTAACAATTATACAACTATTATATATGTTAATATATGTCAACAGAATAAGAATATTAATATATTCTCTACAGGGTATTTCACAGAATTAATGAGATCTCATAATGAGCCTAACCTCTCTGACATCTTGCTGATACTTATTTCTAAGCAAGCTACTAAATTCAGTGTGCATCTGCTCCAGCATTGAACTGGCTTGCAACTCGATACCCATAGCTGAAAAGGACATGAATGCTGATAAAGGGAGGTTTCTGCCTTGCTGGGGGCAGTGATGGAAGAGGCAGATGTACATTTACTCCTGTTGCCTTTGTTATCAATCTGGTTCCCTCTACTACAGGGAGCTCTGAGCAGCCAAGTTTTAAATCACCCTAGCTCCTGCTGCAGTGAATGGCAGCAAGTCCCCAAGAGCTCTTTGCCATTGACACATCAATTCAAGCACATCACAGAGCTGTCTCTATCTCCAGTCCCAACAGCTCCCCAAGACCTTCAAAGTCAACTCCAGCAAGGCTGAGGCTGCTGCTCACAACTCTGGTTTTTTTCCTAGTGGTGTTAGCTGGCACGAAGGGCTTCACACCCTCTGACACCTTCCCAGCATGTTCAGGTGCCACGGAAAGGGAAGAAAGCACTCTGCCATGCACTCGGAAAGAAACCACAGGGCAGTCCTACAGTCAGTGAAATGTGCCCTCAGCATCCTCAGAGCCAGACACACTGGTACACCCAGGGGCACACAAGGCACCTCTTGTGTTCATCTGCATCCTACCTCCTGCACAAGCTGAGATTTGGGAACTAGAGGTAACTCATTTCAGCACCAGATCCTAAAAGCCCTAATTCTCTGGTAGTGAATTCAGCAGTAAAATTCCCACAGAGAGGAGGATTTAGCCCTCCAGAAGTCCAAAACAAAAGCAGCATCTGTGACTCACCCATGAGACCCACAGCAATAACAGTGTAAAAATTACATTCACATGGACTTGATGCTACTCATGGAAAACAATTCTGAAGCCTTTCTGCTGGCAGACCCCACCTCTGAACACTCTTCTTCCTCTCTTTTGTTCTTTATGGGATATTTGCATGGAAACAAGAGCCCTGTTTCTCAGTTGCTCATCTCGTCCTGCTGTCTGCCCTTCCTTAACAGAAGACAGACTTTTCTGAGAGGCTGTTTTCAGGCAAATAGCCTGGAATGACAGAAGAACAGAGCACATGAGCACCTCCCAGAGCCAGAGTGCCAGTACCAAGCCAGGGATACCCCCTGTGCACAGCCTCCCACCCTTTTGGTGATGAAAGCTGTTGGGTACATGGGAAGAGTTCACTGGGAGATCTTCAGAGCATCTTCCATGGAAAACAAGTCTCTTACTTCAAGACCATGCTGAGAAAGTCCAGTTGTGCAGGATGCAACATCAATCACCAGCCAGGAAAAGCCCTGCTAGCCCAAGGTACCCCCAAACTCAGCACTGACATGTGGCACCATCAATATGAGACTCAGGCTCCTTCAAAAAAACCAACCCAACAGTAACGGCAGGTTCAGATTCTGTCCTTGCCCCTGAATCTTCCTGTAATTTTTGCTCTTTTGTAAGAATATTATTGTTGTTCCAGTGGGGTTGCCTGTGTGGAAAGTCTAACCAAAGAGGGGGGGAAAGCTGACAGTGACCTGCTCCGTGTATCTAACTCGGAGTGTGAGCCAGACAGCGCTGTCAAAGGGCAAAGAATACACTCTGGAAACAAAACCTCTTTGTTCCTCTAATTTTGTTCCAGTTAAGTCAGTTCAGCTGTTCCATATAACCAGTCAAAAACATTCAGCATTTCCCAAAGTATTTTAAGACTTCAAAGTTGTAGGTTTTATTTTGACAGTTTTAAAGCGCATAGCTTTTTTTTTCCTTTACAGATTTTTTTGCATTAAAAACAAGGCTGTTTAATAAATTAAGCTTTACAACAACCACTGCCACTCGGCTTTTATCATGGCTTCAATTAAAATATTGTTTCTTGAAGACAGCTAACGGCTTCTGAGAAAAAAAAATTAGGGTGTTTCACTGAGAATATTTTCAATAGACTCAATCTGTTAAAACTTGTGATTAAAACCAAACTCCAAGTAGGGCAGGCTCAAAACCAGGGGGGTTTAAAGCTGTCCAAGTTGCTGATATGAACTCAAAACTTCACAGCCTTAAATGAGCATACCTAAAAAGTAAATTCTTCAACACCCAACAATGGAATATTTAGGAAAAAGTGATCTCTCCAACATGCACTGATTAGGAAAATGTAGGAAAAACACTGTTTAGAGCAGTGTCTGGCAGCTCAGTAGAGATGGGAGTTCATCAGGAGCAGGCTGTTCCAGAACAAAACCTTTCTACATAACCCAGGCAACAGATCTGACCTTTACATCTACAAAAAACAGTCAGCCCACCACTGAACTCATTACTGGGGGAGATCTGCCCCTCAAACCTCATTTTTTTTTCAGTCTCAGGGCCAAACCTGTTCTGACACCGATTGCCTCCTGTCAGGAAAGTGCTGGAACAGCTCAGGGACAAGACCTGTACTGAAACCAAACCTGCCTGAACTCTCCCCACGTAACCTGAGCCTCACACAGCCGCGCTGACATTGTCACCACAGCGAACAGGAGCCAGGCAAGCAAACCAAGGACTCGTGTCTTCAAAAGCAAACAAAAGAGCGTTATAAAAACTAATTAGCTGTTTGTGCTCGCTGCTGCTCCTCTCTGCAAAGCTGTAACCACAGCGAGTACATCTCTGAGGGCTTCTCAACAGCAGCTCTGGGATGGCCCGGGCTGGGCCAGCTTCACGGTGCCAGCAGCAAAGGCCCTAATCCCACAGTTTTGAGGTCAAAGCTCCACTCACACAGTTCACAGTACAGCCCACAACCAGCTGTGTCAGCACAACTGAGAAAGCAGGATCAAGCAGCCGTGGGGACGAGGCTTTTAAGCCGGCGATGCTGCCAAATGCTTCGTATCACAGCCCTGCCTATTTGCATTTCTGCCTTGGGCCCCATCTGTAGCTTCCCATCCATGTAAAAGCTGTCCCCAGGGAGAAGAAAGGCTACTGTCCATTTGTTCGACACATCTCAAGTGCATCCAGCTTCAAATGAAATAGGTGGTAAAACTCTTTTCCATGCAGTTCTGACTGTCTTGTTGTCTGGGGGCAGGGAAGACCAGAAGTGGAAGTAGCTGGTCCAGTGGCTTTGATCAGTGAGCACCAGGCACCAGTGCAGCTCCCAAGCCCTCCCAGCCTTCCATGCCAGCACCACATCCTCACTATCAGAAACACACACACTTAATTTTTTACTCATTTCCACTTCAGATAAGAAATCCTTCAAAGTAGGTCTCCAAATGCAGCATCAGTTAAATCACTTTGTAATAACACACAGGAATATCTTTAAAATATGGTTGCATCCTGTTACAGAAGGCTTAATGAGCCATATTTTTAGCCCAGGAATAACCTGAAAACCAGCAGAGACACACTGCAGCACTAAAACTAAGTCACTGTAAAGCTATTTCATTACAAGCCATGGCTTTCTTTGCACAGATAATTTCGTCCAAGAGCCCAAGTAAGCTGTTACAAGGTTTTCCAGCAGGCACATATGTAGACCAGCCAGAAATAAGCCTAATCTACCAGGCAAAAGTTGAGAACCAGGAGAAAGAAAGGAATAAACAAGAAAGAAAGAAAGAAGGAATAAACACAGGAGATGGGTCCCTTTCAACACACGTGTCTCAGCAGAGGTCACTGCAATGACTGGGAGCTGGAGAAGGGCCAGGGCACCATGCATGCATCTGTCAGGGATCCCACCCAGGCTCCAGGCAGGCATCCTCACACACAAGGGAACTGCAAGGCTGGAGAAAGCAGGAGCTCCAGCTGAGACCACCCAGCCTCTCGTGCCTCGCACTCACTACCTGCAGGGACAAAGTGTCTGGCACAGCCACAGCTGGCAGAGCTGCACGAGGGAGCACAGACACGTGCACCATCTTCAACACCCAGATGGGACAGACACATGGAAGACAGGGGCAAGGCCACGCATCCGGCACCCCAACTTGCTCAAGCTTCATGTGAGAAGCAAGGAGTAGATGAAGTCCAAACAGGATGCAGACATGACAGTGGCAGGCACTGCAAGGACGTTTCTGCTCATAGCCAGGGGTTTGAAGAATTCAGCAGCACCCACAGCTCGTTCCCAAAGCCCTGGCCTGAACAGTGCACTGCCTGGGAGTCCTGCATGGCTTGTGACCTCAGACAGGGCTGGGGAGAGGCCTGGACACAGCCCCCATCATCCAAGGTTCTGGGGAGAATGCATGGCTCTCCCACTTCCTCTACAGAGAAAACAAGTTACAAAGACACCCCAAGCAAATGCTGGTGGATTGACACCCAGCCTAACTCAGAGGGACAATGTGACACTCCAGTGACTCTCAGGCTCTAGAAAAGAAACCTGAATTGCTTCTCTGGAAGCTGCACCTTTCCTGATCCTGGAAGAAAGCTGGGGTAAGGGAATACCCATATACTCCATATCTCCTTAACACGAGGAAAATAAAATCTAAAATGGGCTTGTCCTCTGAATCAGCTCCAAAACTATCTTAGAAAAGCCAGGTTATCTCCCAGCAGCCCAAACCACTCCTATTTGTTACAGAATAATAAAGTCATTACTACTGAGCAATCACACTATTACACTGTTGTTTTACATGGCTATAATTTAACAGTTCTTCACTGTTTGCTTTAGAAAATCTGTTCTTGAAAGGTCTATAGAATTATGAACTCTTGCTCCAGTTTGAAAACATAGGCATGAGAAGGGATTTCTGTTTTCTAATAAATCACATACCCCTACTAGTAAACACCAGCTTATAAGAAACATCTTTTGTTTATTGAAAGTAAATAGCATGTGGACATTTTAAACAAAAAGAAGGTGGGAGGCGGAGGGGGACAGACAGATTATGTTTTTCACTTTCATTTTGCCTTGTGTCTAAACAAACAGTTCCTAACAGCTTTGTTTTCCAAACCAACTTTCTCCCAGCTGCTATCTGGAACCACAGAAAGGGAAAGCAGTACTCAAGATGTACAAAGATTACTTGACTTTGCACACTCATTTTACTCAGCAATCAGTGATCTGGCTACACAAGCCACAGGGAGAGTTGCTAGGAATAAGCAGGCTTCACAACAGATCAGTACTGGGAGGGTTCACTCAGACCCTCACACCATGACAGGGGGAACCAACATTTTGCCAAGCTTTTGTGACAGGTCCCAGTTTTGCTACAGGAACTGATCCGCTGCCTTCACTGAGCCACAACCACACAAACTTGGAAGATGACTCTGAACCACAGCTTAGGGAGGAGGTCAGAGAAAACAGCTCCTACAGACCCCACAGGGACAGCTACCTGTAGCATCTGAAAACAAACTATCACCCAGATCCTTTTTAGCCATGGTTTCTACTGTTTCCATTAGGTACAGGAAACACAGGATACTGACCCAAAAAGACACAAGAAATTATACCAGGATGGAGCATACTGTAATGTTTCTGAATTTTTCATCATCTTCAAGATCAAAGACATTAATCTTCAAAGATCTTTCTCATCCCTCTGCCTTCAACTGATGATCAAGGCACCAAATATTCCCACACTCCTTTTTCTTGCCTTCTTGCTACACAGTTTACTGTTACTTAGACCACGTCTACCTCACAAGTTCCTTGCCCACAAGAGATGTAGCAACACTTCATTACAGTTGCAGGGTGGGAATAGCTAGAGTTAATATTTTTATTCGTTTCACTCCGACAGCAGAAGATTCCTTATATCCAGGCATAAATACAGAGCCATGACTCTAAGAGAGTCTCAGAAATTATGTGCAAATACATGGCTCTATCACAGCTCTCACACACTACAGAAACTTGCTATATTTAACCACTTTCTTCATTACACATCATGCCAGAACCAAGCAGCCCCTCCATAGACAGTGGTCCAGCCCCTTCTGAGCTGGACCTTCAAGAACATTACCCAAAAAAGGCATTGGAAGGGCCTCAGATGGAGTCCAGAAGGTGGTAACTCCTCACTTATACCTCATTCACCCCATCCAGGTCTTGCAGGAAAGCACCTGTTCAGCCTGGAATATGCAGGGAGCCTGAGCCAGCCTGCACTGTGGGAAGCAAACCCTCTGCACGAGGCCTTTCTCTCCCACTGCTGCATAGCTGCCACAACAGCAAAGTCCCCCTAACAGCACATGGATTTTACAGCTACTCACAGTGCAAAGGAGATAATTAGGTCAGAAATCTTCAAAGCCCTACCACTGCCATGGGTAATGAGATTTTGCAGTTCACCTGAAAATAAAAATGGAAGGAGGAGGGCAGGTAAAGCTCCTTCTCCACCAACAGCCTGAAGTCTAGCTGAGAAGCCATCCAGGAAACAGCTTAGTCCAGCTTCCATCAAGAAGAGGTCCCTCCTAGCAGCTGGGAAGTCAATGCATGAATACAACACTTTAAAAAGTGGAGCGTTCATATGGGAAAACCAGGGGCACAACAGATTTGCCAATAAAACACAAGGTACAAGCAGACAAACTGCTGCATTTTAATCAGTGACAGCCCTCTTATCTTGCTGAGTGATGGCAGAAAGGGACCAGATCACATCTCTGTTCTTACCTGAAATACTGTGTCCAAAAAAAGGGGGCAAAGAACCCTTCTGCAGGGGTGTCACTTCAGTGACAACCCAAGACACACGCACTCCTCAGACTGAGCTGAGTTTTCACAACAAACAAAATCCCCTGGCTTGTGTTCAGAATTATTTATGGTACAATTCTGTCTTTTAAAGTTAAGCAAAGAGCCTTCCTTGTTCACTCTTGATAGGCTGCATTCAAGACTGGAGTGTGTCTTCAGGGCAGGGTGTAAAGTGCCATAAATGCAGAGCAGCTACAGAATGTCAAAGAACAGCTCTGGTTTCAGTCCTACCAGGTACACAAGGAAATACACATACAGACCCTCTCCCTGCTCCTTGTGCTTTCCAGCTCCCTGCAAACAGCCAATCTGTCCTGCAAAGCCCCTGCAGAAAGGCCTGGATGTGCAACTTGTCACTCAGAGAGGACAAGACCCAACGCTCCCGTGCTGCATTGGAAAAAAGTCATCTACTTCCAAGAAGGAAAGTCAGGCTCATCAAATTCCTGACAACTCTCCTGCACTTCCCAGGTAATTGCACAAACCATGAATTAATAAGAAATAATGAGCCAGCACACAGGGGAAGAAAAGACAATTCAGAACAGCAACAAAGAGAACTAATGGAAAAGTACATTTTAATAGCTCAGTGCAGACAACTGTCACTGCAAGCCTGCATTGCCCCAAGAGAGGTGTCACCTCCCTGGGAGGACACAAGGATACACACAGCCCCCACAAAGCACAGGAACAAGGCAAAGGTGAGGGGGGCTCAGGGCAGAGTTAATTTTGCAGAGAACAGACAGTGTGGGCAGTCCTGACACAGCACCAGCCCGTCCAGGGATGGCCTTGTCACCACACACCACTTGTCCTTCGGGAAGTCACAAAACCCATCTGGGCTTCACTGCCTGGCTACAGCTGCAGTGTCTGACACCAGCTCCCTCCATGGGTGTGGACCACCCCTGCTTTATCTAGACCTGCTCTGCTTCTTTCTGTTATCACCTAACCCCACAGGTATGTTATCAATGCAGCCAGCCAGCCTTGCTGGGACAATAGCAGATAAAAGGGCAGGTTTGACAGAGAAAATAATAAAATGGGGGATGATAAAATGAAAATGATAAAATGGGGGATGTTAAGTCCAAGGGGTGCTCATAGCTAGACATGCATGATCTTACCAAGGACTTGACCACCTTGGGACTTTCATCCTCCTGGCTTAACTTCTTACCTAGTCCTGTTTGAAAAGACAGTATCTGGTTGTGATCTGGAAACTCATTTAGTATTGAAAGAGCAAAGTGACTTTTAGAGCTCAGGGATTGTATTAGGAAAAATAGCAACATAACAGCCATATCTGTGGCTACAAGGATGCACCTAAAGGTGGAGGAAAACAAGGAGCAGCACAAACTTTTGAACATGGTTAGGACTGAGGGTCAGAATGGGTGCAAATCTGCCCTCCCATTTCCAAACTTAAACTTACATCTATCATAACAACAGGAGGAAAATATATTTCACAACCTACTTCAAAAATGCCTCACACCTACTTGGCTGTTTAACTTTCCAGCATCTCCAGTGCATTTACCCACTGTCAGCGAAAGTTTCTCTTCAGAGTACATAAATCTTTCTGTTTTCCAAAGCTGCAGCCAGCTGAAACCTGACAGTTTGAGGACAAAGCAGTAAAAGGCCCAGGTCTGCTTCCAAATGGTGAAGGACACACTTCTGACACACAGTATCCGAGCAGCAGAATTCCTGTGGGGACTGTCACACCACTTTGGGGCCCTCCTGGATCAATGGGGGTCCAGGCTCGGATGTGATGCTTCTCCCTGGCTGTCTCTGGGCTTCTGCTTATCTCACCAAAACACATCTAAAAACAACACCTGGACTTACACTGAGATTTCAATAAAAACACCCCAGATCACCCACTTTTCTCAGCAGTGAGGAGAGTTTTGCCTCTGTGCATCCAACTGCTAGAGGAACACTATAGATGGTGGCTGTTTTGGACCAAGGAATCCAACCTCATTTATTACTAAAACCAGATTTATTTCCATTAATCTAGACTAATTACTGCTGCTCCTCCTTTAACAAGGTCCGTTGTGCCCAAGCACATAACACCAGCACAGGAGAAATCCTCATCTTCATAACCAGGCAATTTTGGGCCACTTTGAATAGCTCCTTCTCTAGTGTTAGAAACAAATGATGAGAATGATGTCTCTTCCAGAGAGCCAGTTTGATTTCAGAGAATGCTGTGTGATCATTCTCACGTTCAGATCAACAACCGCCTTGCAAAATCTCCTTTATCCAACTTTTACTACTGTTGAGCAGGGATTAACATTAATTGAGCCCAACCCATATTAGCCAAGGATTATTTGTTAGTCACCAGCCTATAATCACCTGCATTTTCCAGCAGAAACCTTTACATTGCTCAGATAACTTGCAGGATAATCCAAGTCACCTTTTTAATGAAATCTATATAAAAATACACACCCACATCATTGTCTTCCTCCTTCCAAAACACACAATTAGTTCAGCTTAGAAAATACTATAAAAATTAGTTCTGTCAAATTTGCAGTCCAACAAGTTTCTGGTGACAAGAAAAGACTCCCTATGAGGGCAGCATTTTTTTAAACCTCACAAACTTTAAAACACACAAAAAAGTACTCAGGAATTTTCATTTACAGGTCTGCACATACCAAATACCAACTTAGCCCTTCTGTTTAAAATCTAAATGGAAGTTACACAAATGGGCCCCATCCTGATGCTTCCTCTGGTTTCCTGCACGTGAGCCTCCTGCTGCAATGCCCCAAATCTGCCTCAGCAACGGCTCAGCTGCACTGCAAAGAGACACTCTGGGAGATGAAGGTTTCTTTACTTTTCCCTCAGCTGGCTCTGATCCCATCACATCTGGAAAGCCACATTCAGCACTGGTTGTCTGAGCTGAATGGCAGCTCTGAACTAAGCTGGGGGGGAACTGGTGCCCTAGGGACCTGCACAGTCCAGATCCAAGAAGTCAGGCTCTGAACTGAAGCAGTAAAAGACTTCCCCAGCAGAGCAAACACCTGACTGCTGAGAAAAGCAGGGCTGGCTTACTACTGTTACTATAGAAGGCTGAGATTATGGATGGAAAACAGGTGAAAGACTCAAGGATCTGCATGTACAAGAAACGTCTCAGCTTGCCACAGTACACAAGAAGGCAGCACAATGTACTGCTTGCCTTAAACATACTATCCCAAGTGTCTTCACTGGTATTAAAAACAAAGAATGATCTGACAGCTCAGCCTCATGCCCAGATGCTGAAGTGTTGCTGAAGCCTTTCACCCCTCACTTAACTCCTCTGCTGCTAAACAGCAAATCCCGGCAGCAGCCATAAGCATGAAGTAAATGGGAAGCTCTTCTCTGCCAGCAGCTGGGAGAACTTCCATCTCTGCCCACTTTGCATGTAAAGAAAACTCCACAATAGTACTTGTGGTAATGCTGCTCGCCAGATTTTCCACTGACAGACTCTTGAGGAAAGCCTCCAGATAGGAAGCCTGCTCCTAAGGACCTTCTTCAAGTGGATGACTTTTGACTTTGGGAACGTATGGCTCATCTTCTTGAGGAACAGTTCCTTTTGTTTTCAGTACAGAGAAAAAGAGCACAAAGGAAAAGAAAGAAAAGTTACATTTACTGTGACCTAGGGAACACAGAGCTAAATAAATTTGATCAATATTTTGATTTCTCTGACAAAAGCCGCAATCAGCACTGACACAAACAACTGGTTAGCAAGCTGGGGGACAGGAGGGGTAAATCAAACCAGAGTTTCAAGATACTTATCTTTCCATCACAACAACTGCCACCAATGACAGTAATTTACATGGCTAATAGGCAGTATTATGTTTACAAATCCATTCTTGGGAGGGAAAATCTAAACAACTTTTGCCAACCCAGCAAAGGAGCTGGTGTTGGATCAGATCCTGGGATTCTTTTTCCCCTTTTGTCTTATCTGATGGTATTTTGCCAAGGTGCCTTGCTATGGAATAACACAAAGTGCCTTCAGAAGTGTCTTTGCAAGCCACACAGACCCATGGAGGATATGAGCACCCTCCTGTCACAGCCTGAATTCTCCAACAGCAGGGCTGCCCCAGCCTCTGTAACAAGGGGAAATACATATCAAGCAGAAAAACAATGGAGCCAAGCCAGCAGCCCCAGCTCCTCCACCCCACACCACACTCTGGACCTCTCTGCTGCAGATAACCTCCAACTAGCCCCTTATCTCCCACACAGGGCCAGGTCCCATCCCCAAACCACAGGCTGACCCCCCCAACATCAGCCTGAACACCTGCTAATTCTCTGCCCTCCCCAGCCCTTGGTTTGGTTTGGTTTTTCTTTCCATGAAAAGCTCCCTGTCCCTTTGTTACAAGTTCTTTCAAGGCTTTGCCACAGACAGACAGACAGACAGGACTGTGAGGGCACAGAAATGGGCTCCAACAGGCTCAGTCCCTCTGGGTCTATATAATTAGGAGGACTATGCTCACCTATCCTTTAAAGCAGCACAGATAATCCCAGAAAGGCAAGAGCACATTTTCTCTAGACCATCAGCTAAAAAGAGACAAAAATTTCCAAAAGAACATAAAAGCCTTCTCACGTGAGCAGAAAAAAATAATCAGTGAAATCTTGACTAGTTTTAATACAGGGAAAATTCCACTTTTGTCTGGAAAATACGTGCCCCCATTCTGCAGCTGTACCCAACAGCCAGCCAGGAGCCACAGAGAGGACAGTCCTGCCTTAAGTGCAAAACCTGAGGTAATTTTGGAACCTGTAATCACTGATGATGCTTCTGAAAAAAGAAGATTTATCAAAGCCCTGAGTGCATGGACAGTCAGATTTTGCCAAAACTCCCAGTGCATTGACAGGGCATGGGAAATCCATTTCATTAAGTAATGACCTTTTGGTCACACCAATTAACCTGATCATCTATCGACAGTCAATTTAGAAACGATCAAGGATGCACACTTCCCAGCACACAGTGAAACACACAAAGGACTTTATCACACCCCTGCCGCCAGCCTGGCAGCACTTCCACATCCCAGGTTTGCTCCACCAAGTTCTGCCATCCCAGCACCATTTTAACTGTTTAATTTCCCAAAGTCTTGCATTTAACAAGGTGCTAAGCCATCTCAACTCCAAAGGGAATGTGGTTCAAAGACCTGAGCAGGAAATGAGAGCAGGGAAGGCTGTTGGAAC
>NW_005054366.1:1578772-1583080 GCF_000277835.1 Geospiza fortis
GCTAGATTTTAATTCTCCCACCAATCTGGGCTGAGAGCAAACCTTGAGGATGCTCACATTAATACACTTTAATACTAATGACCTGTCCTCAAGAACTCCATGAAAGATCTGGAAAAATAATTAAAACATGAAAAAAACAAAAAAAAAAGATAGAATAAACCAGGTTATTCCATAGCTCAGCTGAATTTCATAAGGCAATAACACGCAATTGTGTTTAAAATGCTGATAAAGATTTTTAAATAATTTGAGAACATCTGATATGAAAGTTTCCCTGGAACACAGTAATTGCTTATCATAACCACAACAAAGTATGTTTATTACCCACGGAGATAAGACACAGCAGCTGCTGGACTTCTCAGATAAAGCAAGCCCATATCACAACAGCAGGATCACATGGATTAGGAGCAGGAGAGGATCTGACTCAAACAGAGACAGCAATGGGCATCACTGACATGAACAAAAACACGTCCAAGGGAGAAGCTCCAACACCTACACACTCACAAAGTGTCCTGACACCTGCAAACAGGACAGTGTCAGACAGACACCTGGTTTGGATCTCCCATGGAATTTCCCTTCTCAGCAGCTACAACTCCAGCAGATTTTTACCTTCCTGCAAGGAAACATTGATCAGCTCTTTCTCTTCCTTGAAGCGTCCATTATTCTTCAGAATTAGGAAATTCAATGGTGTTTCAAGGATGACTTCAGCATACTAGTGATAGTCAGACAAATTAGAAGCTCCTCAGACTTCCCCCCATGTCTGGTGGAGGGTTTGGCAGCTCTAGAAGGGCTTGTGAGAATACAGCTTAATGCTGCTTTCTATGAAAGTGGCAGATTCAGTTTTAGCAACTGGGGATCCTCTCACCAACAAGCTGTTAAGTCAGAAAAGCACAAGCAGCACTTGGAGGCCACTTACTCAAGGGATTTAATAAATGCAAGAAGGGTACTTAGAGTGATGGTGTTCTTCATGTTTACAGTGTGCAACAGCATCCTCTGCTCAGTGGGAACAAGTGGGGAGACTGAGGCAGAGACAGCAAGTGACCAACACAAAGACAATGAAAAGAGCCAAAGTCACAGCAGCTCCAAATCCTGTGTTTTGAAGTGCTTTCCCAAAAAAAGAGAGGAAAGCAAAACAGACACCAAGCCCCATAATATGTACGTTGATGTAATCATAAGTCATGTTCTACAGCAGAACAGACTTCATAAATAAACAAGGGAATCCAAGGACTTGAGATTGTGATTTCCTGCAGTTTTGTGTCTCAAGAGTGGATTACCCAGTCCTACCCAAAAAAGGTTCACGAGCTGCTCAAAGCTCTTTCTACCATTGAGGCACTCAGGTTCATCCTCAAGTGGGTTTTCCAGTCCCTGTCCTTCAGTCCATGCAGAAACTGCATCTTCCTCCTCTACTTGGTCACTTATTTTCAAAAACTCTGAATTCTCCAGGTCCAGGAATTATTGGGAAAAAGAAAAGGGAGATGGACAGATGACTGAATGAGGTAATTACACCTCTTCACCTTCAAAAACCAGCTAAAAATACTATAAGCAAGTGGATCGAGTTCTTTTCCTGAAAGTAACGAAATTAGACCAGAGTTGATTTTAGCCCAACATGCACTTGGCAAATACTGATAACAAGGATTTACCATATCCCCTCTAGTATTACAGCTGACTATAAAACAAACATTTGCTTCCTACTGATAACAAAATGACTATGATCACTCAGGGTTTGTAAAGGTTAGGGTTTCTCTGTCACCCAAGGCAGACCTGTAATTCCCAGTGTCCATGCAAAAAATACTCTGTATGTAACACTGGCCTCAGTTTTCCCTCAGGTACCCACTCACCTCACGCAGAAATACAGTTTGGGATGGATTCCAGCAACAAATTACAATCAGATTAAATATTAATTCCCATCTTAATTATATAACCATGACTAGGTTTAATGGCCTTGAAGCCATTTAACCAGGAGGAGCATGTAAATCGTGCAAGCAGCATCTCTTACACTGCAAATGCCCAGACTGGTTCACAAGCACCTGGATTTTTTCCCTGGGAGAAGAGCCAGCCTTTGGAAAAGCAGCTTCAAGGGAGGTAAGAATTCAAATCATCCAGCAAGCAATATGGTATCAGGAGTCACAAACCCGTGGGACAGCACAGCGTACAGCCCTCAGGATAGCTGTGCACTAGAGTGAAAAAGACTATATATGTGCTGAATACTTCTTGATGGATTTCATCCTCACCTTTGACAGAGAGAAGCATCTCATTTGGCTGAAGCGGGCCCTGAGGTTGCCAGAGCAGATGCAGTAAGTGGTCCAGGATCACAGTGGGTACTTGGGAGGGATGTCCTGTATGCCACAGCCCACCCCAGCGCTTTGCAAACTCAGGAGGCCCAGGTGCTCCCAGTGCAGAGACACCTGTGTTGTCCCACAGAAGCCGCCTCCATCTCCAAATCAGGCTACATGCAGGGAAAATAATCTCCTTTCATCCCCAGGGAAAGGCAGATTGCCAAATATTTTCTTTTCCAATTCTTACTTGCGCCACTCTGAAGTGCCTCATGTATGACCAGAAGTCACCCACCCCCACGGGGCCCTCACAGCAGATCAAATCTGCTGCAGCTGCCAGGAGAAAGTTTGCTGCAAAAGAGGGGGATACGCCTGAAAATGAGCCCATTCTGCTTCACTTCGGACTTCAAGGCAGTGAAGGCACAAAACCCAAAAAAATAAAAGAGGAAAAACCTAGGGAAAACTGGAGAGACAAAATCAGAATTAACCAGTTTCTCCTTCAGCTTCACACACTAGAAGAGAAACAGAGAAATGCCAGCAAAAGCATTCGCCACGCTAGAGCAGCCCCTGCCTGGCTTGGAGACTGGCTGTCACAAGAGCCACGGCACAAGGGCAGCGAGCTCCAAGCTCCGGCACGGGAACGCCGCCCCTGGAAACGGGATACAGGTGAAGCCTCGCCAGCGCTGTGCGCACCGCGCTTGGCACTGTCAGCGTCCCCCGTTTCTTGGGGGAAACACCCCTTCCCCGCACCGCCCATCCCGGTGACACCGCAACGCCACGGTCACAGGGCCGGCGGAGCCGCAGGCAGGTGACATCCTGCGAAGAGCAGCAGGGACACACGATTCCTAACAATGGGAACGCCGACTTCCCCGGCACAGGCTCTCACGGCAGGCAGAGGCTGCGGGGTCACGCCGCCAAGGCAAACGCGACAGGAAGGATAAAACAAATCACAACTCAAGTGAGGTGGTGTCGAAAAAGAAAATAGCAAGAGAACTCAACCACAAAACCGAACTACACAAAACCAGATGGATTTCAGCTTATCCCTCGCGTGGAAAGCTCAGCATGCTTCCCACCAACACATCCCCTGTAGAGAGCCCCAAGGAAAGGAACCAGCACAGCCCCCTTGTTGGAGTCAACTGAAAAGGGGTTGTTTAGTCCTTGTTTTTTTTTTCTTAAACCCCTTTCCTGCTACTGAAGAGAAAACAGGCTCAAAGTCAGACAGCAGAAAGCTTTCAAAAACACTGGATCACATCCCCAGCAAGTGTACACTGGCACTGCTTCCATCAAGTCCAGAGGGGGAGAAGGCTTTCCATTCTACTTCTCTCCTACGAACTTCATACCCAGCGAGGCTTGAACTTTGGATCAAAACACATGTGGCTTTGGGATCAAACACAGACGTTCCCAAAACCATTTCGACTCTCTGCCAAATTAATTTCAGATTGAAACAAGTCCATGTTTTTCTTTTCAGAATCAAACCCACCTGTTGGAAAGCACATCCACACGTACCCAGCGGCACGTCCAAGGACTGTGCAGACACACTCACTGCCTCCTTGGACAAGATGTGTCCCATTGTCAGAAAACAAACAGCAACAATTTTCACTAGCTGCCTAACTGCTTGCAAGAAACACCAAGAAGCCACAATTGCAAATTCTCACAAAGTATCTGAAGTTTTCTTGTTGAAGTGGGTTTGGAAAAATAACATCCACTCCACCATCCCCATTTTTTGTTTCTTTTTTTTCTTTTTAAACCATTGCTCTCCATTACAAGCCTTGGGATCCACTTAGCTGTTTGTTCAAACACACAGGAGACACAGCTCCCACTCAGTCCAGCTTGACTGCGGGTGGGGTCACAGCCTGCCTCCCATCTAGGAAAACCAACACTCACCGGTGACAATGGGCCATTTACATGGACCGTTATTCAGTTCCACAAAAGTCACCATAAAGCTGCACCTATGTTGAATCATAACCTACCCCTAACGGGAGCTCACAGTGCTCTGGGGAAAAAGAAAGAAAAGAAAAACAACCCTGCAGCCATCCAG
>NW_005054366.1:1583096-1584180 GCF_000277835.1 Geospiza fortis
TGCTGAACCTGAATGCATCATAAAAGGAATAAAAATGTACAATTACATGGGGATGGCTGCTCCTCCACCACAATACCCTGTTTAGGGGGGATTTTAAACAAGAGCAAGTCCCTGGCACACGCTCACATTTTTTGGTGCAGTTCTGCCGACCTGTACCTTTTCAAACCCTTCTTGGGGATGAGAACAAAACCTTTTGTGGGTTGTGCACACACAGAGAAGGAATCCCACACCCCAAGGTCTGACAGTTCAGCTGACCCTCAATGCCAACTTCGATGGCAACCACAGAAAGCCACCAACACGCCCAGTGGCCGCGTACGTGTGCCCTCGCACGGCGCCGTTTGCGTAACCATTGCAAAACACGAGCGTGAGGAGCATGGCTATTCCTGGGTCAATTCCTTGACCAACAGGACATCTGCCCACCCGTGTGTCCCATGCCGGCGGGAGCAGGGCAAGGGAGGCAAAGGGCCCCTCCATAGCCTTGCTGGACACCTGGGCCTGCTCTGGGCCACCCTGCGTTGGACAAGCTCTTCATTCCCCACCACCCTGGCACAGCCACTGTCCCTCTGGCAGAAACTTGCCACTGTCCAGGCAGAGGTCGTGGAATGCTGCTGCTGCTGCGGGCTGGTCTGCTGTCCCCCCCAGCCCATACACTGACGGGAGTTTTTGTGGGGGGTGTCACCCTCAAAGTGTGAGGGTGTCACTCCCAATGTCACCCCCCAAATGATGACTCCAAAAGAAGCACCATCTAGGCATGTGCCACGAGCACAGCTATCGTCCGACTTGGAGGAAAGAAGGGGATGGGGAGAGGGGGGGAACGGCCACGGAGGGACAGGACGGCCACTAAGGGGAGAAAGGACGACTAGGATAAATGGCCACTAAAGGGGACGGAGGGCTGGTACAGCGGGTGACCGGCCAGGGAGCGCATCCCGCGGAACCGCCCGCTACCCGTGTGAGGGCAGGTGGCACCGCAGCCGCCCGCGGGCTGGGGGGCACCGACCCCTTCCCTCCCTCTCTCCTTCCTCACCCACCTTGCACGGCCAGGATGGCGAGGGCGGAGAAGCAGAGACAAAGCAGCAGGTCCTCC
>NW_005054366.1:1584597-1588533 GCF_000277835.1 Geospiza fortis
CCTGAGGGGGTGGACGGCAGGTGCGGGACTCTTCCGCTCGCCAGCAGCTCCACAAGCCACAAACATTTGTAACATTTTATATGGCTTTTTAAATTAAAATTCCACCCCCCAGCTCTTTAGGGTGTTTTCCCCGGTTTGCCACGGGTGAGCGCGGAGAGCACCGCGCAGCTCCCGCCGCCGCGCTCCCCTCACGGTGCTGCCGGGGACGCCTCCCCGGCCCCGCTGCCCGTCGGGGCTGCCGGAGCTCAGCGCGCCAAGCCCGGCTGGCAGCGGAGGCAAACGGACGCCAGTAAAGCATTGCCGTGGCTTTGTTGGGGTTCAGTTTCGAGCCGCACTCCTTCAGATGTTTATCGTTCATTGGTCGTCAAAGCCTTGCCTGTGCTTCTCAGCCAACTGTAAAAATAAAGCAAATAAAATACATGGTGTGGCGTGTCTGCACCCCATTGCTGAGGAGAGAGGCAGGACCTATCCACCAGCTGAGCCAAGCAGTGGAAATGAGGCAAGGAGATGAGAGTGGAGCCCGAAGATCCTGCCTCCCCGTTTGGCTTGGCTGGGTCCCAGACACAAACTCGCGCTACATGTGTGTGCGTAAAGCCACAGGTGCAGGTTTAATCCTGAGAGGACATGACACCAAGTCCTTTAGGCAGTGGTACCTGGCACCAAACACAAGGGCAGTTGCATCCAGAGTGGGTCTGCTCTGCCCTCCAAAAGGGTACGAAGCTGCCCAGCACACTGGCACGTTTTATCACAGCAGTGTGGTATGTGGAGGGGGCTTCAGCTATGGAGAATATGAAAAAAGAAACCTTTTTAATTCACACCCTCCTATTTATTAACTTGTATAATGAACTATAAAAACTTAAATGAAACCAAAAAGGCTGTGTGGTGGAAAGCAGGTTTCCCGGGAGTGTGAGTTATGCAGCTCCAAGTTCATACTTGGCACTGCCAATACAGACAAGCTCTGAGGCAGCTGCCCCCTCCTCTGAAGAGATGTGCAGAGGGGCTTTGCCCAGCATCAGGTGGGCACTCACCGTGCACCTTGCTGGGAAGGAGTGCATAATAAGGCCGCAGCATTCCACTGGCCCCATTCCAGCACCATCTCACCTCCCTATGGAAAGGAAAGTGGGTAGTAATATCCACATCCTTTTCTGCATCAGTCCAGCATGGAGGTAAAGATTACAAACCCTTCTTTCTCTCTGAGTCCTTCCCACCTGCTCCTTTATGTGTGAAGTGGTTTTAAGGGTGCTGTCAAATTGTTCTAACTAGGCTGTAAAGAAATATCTGCTTGTGTCTGCCAGTGGTTTCTTTCAGACACACCCTGCCCGTTTTTCTTCAAAACCCAGACATTTCTCCCTCCCTTTAAGCAAGAAAAAACTTCACCTTGCAGGGAGGCAAATCTGACATTAATATAAACAAGGAAAATTGCTAGTTGTCTACAAAACACTGCAAATTCTGGCTAAAAGCACTTGCCTGTGTTAAGGTGTTGACCGAACTCCATGTCAACAGGCCAGGGTTAGACCAGGCTTTGAAAGACCCAGGTTCAACCCCCGTCTTAGCTCTCTACCTGATCTTAGTGTTACTTGATTCTTCTCTGGCACCTCTTTGTCTTCCTACATGTTTGTGGAAACAGGAATGAAACCAGTATTTCGACAAACCCAAGCTTGCAACTTATATTCTTTGAATATCTGTCCCTGGGGAAAAGAAGAAAACAGCGACTTGGCAAACAGCCCCGGAACTGAGAGAGCAGCAGAAACATCACCCGGAGCACCAGCTCCTTCACACTGACGCCACCTGTGCTCTGCAGGAGCAATACCAAGTCCCAGCGTCTGCTCACAGAGGTGAAATGATTCCCCGTGGCACTACAGAGGGAGAGCCTGGCTAAAGAGCCACTCAGTAGATTTGGGAAGGATAAGATAACTCCCTGGCTGTCAGTCCGTAAAGAACAAAGTGGCAGCAGCCATGCCAACAGAAGGGATGTTCCTTCCCAGACAATGGCACTTCTGCTCCAATCCTCAGGGCAGCAAACCCCCCATTTATGTGCTACAGGCTCCCCAGCATTCCTGTTCCTGTTGACGAGGCATTTCTGCCTTTCAATAGCTGCAAGCCTTCCATACTTTGAGGGAAGAAAGTGTGACAGGTGAAGCAGCAGCAGTAAGTGGCAAGTGTTTGTAGTTCAGCTTTTTGTTCCCCCTTTGAGAGACATTATTTCTGTGCTACAAAAAATTTTTGGTGAGTCAGGTGTATGGACAGTGTATCGTACACATGTATTGGTTTGTATAAGATCCCAGGAATAACAGCCCACTAAGGAAATCCAGCAAAAGGTGCTATAAATTTATTTAGCTCAGCAGGAAGCTTAGCAGGAATTTTGAACATCCAAAGACACATTTTTTAGATTGTAAAGTCCCATTTTAAGGGTCAAAAGCCTCATTTTTTAGGGTTTTTTCCATGCAAGCAGCCTGTAGCCAAGGGGAATCCATGCTTCTTGTAAGGCTGTAGTAGTGCAAGAGACCTTGGAGCACAGCAACACATTACAGACGGTTGTGAATCAGAACTTCTCCAGCCTCTGAATCCAAAGATTCAGAAGAAGCCCTGTCTACTTCTAGCTGGCAGCTGTGGGATTCAGACTACCAGGATGTAGTTGTATGAGTTATAAACAAATGCAGGTAAAGAACAACACCTGCTCCAAAAAAGACACCCTAAAATAAAAGAAACCTGAACAACAAGGAGAAGGTATTTCAGAGAAAAAGCAGGGAGGAGCAAGAGAATTCATACCCTAGATCCTTTCTCTCCCAAGCAGGATTAAACTTCCCCATCTCAGATACAGCCTTGCTCTGTTTTCTGACCATCCTTGACTCCAGTGTCTGCAGTGTGAGGTTGACATTTTATGACGGATTTAAGCAGCTCTAATTACCAGAAGAGTTGGCTGCTCTTTCCTTTGTGACGGCATTAGTGCTTGAATGAGCCTGGAGCTGGACAGAGGAAAGGATGGTGCTGAAAACTTAATTGGCGACAACATTAACAACAAAATCAGGGCCCTGCTCCAGCTCCCTGTGCAATCACTCAGGAGTTAGTGCCAGCTTGAGGAAAGCAATGGGAATAGACAGACAGAGACACGAGGAAGTTTTCAACAGCAGTACAAATCTGGATCAGCTGAAACTCACTGCAAGACTTCACCCTTGGTCTTCCCAGAAAAGGAGTCTCTCAGGGACCTTTACCACCAGGACTCACTTTGTTCCCAGACTTCTTCTGGTCTGGCAGCAACTTCAGCACTGGAGGGAACATTGACTTCCAGACGAGGAAAGTGACGGTGGCCTCCTGTTCCGTATGCGTGAGCAATGCCAAACAGGAGCAGCTGGTTGCACATAATAACATGCATGGTGTAAGTGAGCAACACAATGAGCAATTTGCTCAACAACCCAGGGACATCAGGACAATTCTGTATCACAGGGAAGAAAGAAAGGAGGAAAAAAACATGTGATGACCAAACCCTAAGGGAGACTCAGCATCCTACACATCCATTTCATTACGCTTGCTCTTATAAATATTTATTACCCAGCCTATCTCATCATTCTTCCAGGAATGGGTGTTGTGTTATTGTTATACCCAGGGAGGGCTTTCCTTCTTCCTCTGGTCCTGCTGCAGGCAGTCAGCAGTTGCCAAAGATAGATTGGGAGCAAGAGTGTGACATTAACTATGGAAAATGCTGCTTAAAATGGAGCTCAGGGGCAGATATTGGCAGGTGCATTGTTAGGAGGAAAACGAATGGAAAAGGCAGCACGTAATGAGATTCGGAAGCTTGTATTTAAAATGTGTTCATGGCAAAAAGGATTTCTGCATGCAAGGGCTCTGGTCCAACAGCCAGAGCCACGGGTGAGGAGGGCCTCACACCCTGAAAAAACCTGCACAGATCCAGGATGGAGGAGTTATGATGTAGACAGT
>NW_005054366.1:1588584-1622451 GCF_000277835.1 Geospiza fortis
CTGCACATGGAAAAATATCATGTTAAAATAAGGTACAAAACCTCCAGCATTTACAAAGCTTTGCAGATCAAACTTGGACTGGGTTTTTATGTCTTTGATCTGTATTGCTGCCGGGATGTCCCAGTGCCCTGTTTCTTGCTCTTCCTGGGACTCATAACCCCGGGTGAGGCTTTGCTAAATCAAATGTGAATTTGCCTTACACAGAGACACATCGACTGATTCTGAAGGGAGCCAACAAGATGGAGAGGGACTTTTACCAAGAGCATGGAGTGACAGGACAAGGGAGAATGGCTTCACACTAAAAGAGAGTAGGTCTAGATTAGATATTTGGAAAAAAATATTCCCTGTGAGGGTGGTGAGGCCCTGACATAGGTTATCCAGAGAAGCTGAGGCTGCCCCATCCCTGGAAGCGCCCAAGACCAGGGTGGGTGGATGGAGATTTGAGCAGCCTGGTCTAGTGGAAGGTGTTCCTGCCCATGGCAGGGGTTGGAATGTGATAATCTTTAAGGTCCTTTCCAGCCCAAACCATTCTGGGATTCTGTGATCATTCGAGACGAGTGACTTGGGTTGGGCTGCTGACAGTCCAATTCAGAAAAAAACATACCAAGACTGAGATTTTAGATTAAATCAATCTGTTTCATTTCAGTTATTCTCCCTTGCTGTCACAGACTTTTTTTTGTGTGTATTTATTAACCAGCTCATTCACTGTCAGCTACAACCAAATAAAAACCTACTAGAACTATCCCAATGAGCCATAAAGCAGTCGTGTGGAACATCACTGTGTTGTAAACATACAGGACTAGGAAAAATAATATTTGCTCATAAACAACACCTGTGGACTTCTCCCTAGAGCAGTTACCAAGGACCAATAAAAGTTTTGATCCTAAATAGTCTAAATTTTATACGCTGCTACGGTACCCGCTAACTGAGGCTGGGTTTAGGCGTAAAGAACACGTGTAACATCAAGGAATATGCTCCATCAGGGCTGCCTCCAGAAACACCCGGCAGGCTCATTTGTAGTGGGAAATGTGCTCATGTGCCAAAAATAAGGATCTGTTCCAAAGTTTTATTGGATCTACAGAGCTGGCTATAAAATGCCGTGCAGCGAAGCAGGGAGGCTGCCTGGTGCACATCCTCATGCCACCCTCTTGTGGCTAATCCCAGAAAATATAGTGCTGTACACCCAAGGACACGGAGTAAGTGCCACCATGGCATTTTTGGGGTGCCTTGCCCCCCACTGACGAGCTCATTATGGAGGCAAGCAGGAAAATCCAGCCTGGTGATACTTGAAAGCAGATTAGGAGTGAAAAGCAAGGTTGAAACAAAACCATTCCTGCACTTGAAAAACCTTGAGATCTGGATCTGATCTGAGGATGAGATTTCAGCCAGTCCAACATGCTGGATGGACTGCAGATGTTCATGGATGTTTGGACAGATGTTTCCACAACCCTGGCTATTCTCTGCTCAGAAATTGGAACTGTATACCTGTCCAGTAAGATACTTTTAGCTATAAAATTCTGTCCTTGCTAATATTTCACACAGAGAACTTGATGCTTTCATGCATTTCTAAACCCTATTTCCTCTGACCTTCCAGGGAGTTCCCCAGATGAGCACCAGAAAGGTGACTGGGCAGCTCTCACACCCCCAGTCTCCATCAAGAGTTTACTCAGAAATGGCCAATCTGCTCCAAAAGCAGGTGGTGGCTTTCACAAGGTCCTTGGTGCCCTTATTGTATAATGCAGGCTATTCCCATCCATCAGACAGTTCTGCAAACCTAAATAGATGATGTATTTATTTATGGATTACTGACCACAAGAAAGAGAAGCTTTGCACTATTGTCAACCTCACAGCCTTCGGTCTCCTATAAATAATGCATCATTGTTCGGTGTTGGTTTATGGTTTAAGTTCCAATGAGCGGCGCGGACCAGCAGACTCAGCAAAGATGAAGGCAGCACAGGGTATTAGGAAGAGAAATGGGACCATCTGAGCAAGAGTGTTAGAAAAACAAAGCAAAAATGTAATGTTCTCTGAGTTGTTTTAACGTCAACTTCAGCAGACCTGCTTTTACCTCTAACTAGGAACGGCACAAATCTCTGCTTATCCCCTGCTTTTCACTCTGCTTTCTCCCAATTGTGAGCTAATTCGATTTCAGATAAACACTAATTAACGCAAGAGGTCACTGCCGTGGCCAGCAGGCACCGTTGCAACGTGGCATTCAAACACACCAAGAGATCAAAAGAGCCTCCGCTGCTTCCTTTGAACTACCCAATTAAAACTTGCACAAATAAAGCTATTGTTTTACATCTGCCTCATGCAGGCTGGAGAGAGGGCAGAGAGCTAAGAGATCATTGCCTTTAATTGGGCTGTTTTCCCTCTCTTCTTACAGGTTTCCTCCATGTGGGTTTTTTCTTCAGACCAGTAGAAGAAAATGATGGCCAGACCCTTTGCGATGCAGCGATTACACGGCAAGGCTACAGCAGACTGAAAGCAAAGCCGTGGGGAATCCAATTTCCCTCTTGTGAGCAAAAGGGCATCAGTGCCTTTCTTGGAAGGCTTGATTGATAGCCCTTAAGAAGGACTCATAAAATGTGCCTCTCTGGCTATTTAGGCAATTCTCTTTAGAAGATGAAGGAGAATATTAGATTAATCCAACTGCTGTAACAGCATTATCTCCTGCTTTTAAAGAAAACATATTTTATGGCGTCCACACTCGAACGGAAACAACCTGCGGCTGCAGGAGCCCTGGGCCAGTGCTTTGCTGCTAGAGATACCATGGGAGCCTTGCAAGGGGCTTTCATCCAGATTCTGGGGAGCTGCTGTGAACACCAAACTTGTACCTTCATTCCACATGGACAGCTTGTGGGCAAGAGAGGAACCAAGGCTAGGGTGCACCACAGGGTCTGAATTCCACTCCTATCCATAGGGAAGCTCACTTACACTAAGGCAAATTAGCAGGAGTGTAGGAAAAAGGCTACACAGCAAATGCCTGGGCCCTACAGGCTTGGAACATCAACCTTGAGAGCTGTAAGCACAGAACATTCTGGAAAAAAAATAGATGGAAACACTGTTTGAGTGTCTGGTGTTACCCACCTGGAGAAGGTTTAGGAACTGTCAGCGCTGAGGAGAAGATGGGTGCACCCCTGTGGGAGCACCCTGCAAAGTGTGTCCCACAGGAAGGTGCATTCCATCCTCTCTACAAGCAAGTCACAATAAAATCATCATCCACTACCCAGAAATGTCCCCAAGGAGGAATGGATGGGAAGGGAATGCAGAGCAGGTAAGTCTCAAGTGGGACAGGTCAGCTCATCTCCACCTCTGCCTGCTCTGTTCCCAGTTTGGGTCTGCTCCTGGCCTGGGAACACAGCAGCTCATGTCTGGAAAGGTCTCAGTCCCTTGAGCAAGAAAGAACCAATTAAAGGATTATTCCCTCCTCGAAAGAAATGTTATCTCTTCTCAGTAGCATTGAAGGGAGAAAAAAAATCCAGATTGTGACCACAACAGAGATCAGCCTGTGGCTTACACTCACTAATGTCTTAAACTCACCTTCTGAGAATTCATTTATTGCTGCTAAAGGATGAAAAAAGACTCCCCAGAACCAGAGCAGTTGCTGTGAATTTGTGAAGGTCAGCCCCTCACCTGGTCCAGAAGCTGTGGTGAGCTCTGCCCAGCTTCCAGGTCTCAGGGCAAAGCCAGAGTATCTGTTTTTTGGCTTGCATCTCCTGTAGTTCCATTCTTGTCCCCTGATTCACCAGCTGAACAAAACTGACCCTGCAGTGAAGAAGCTGCTTTACCTTAAAATACTAATTTTCCTTGTGATGTCCTCCTGCATACTGCAAGCACTGCCTTGCATGTCCCAGGATTTAATCAGATTAATTAAGCTGCACTTGTATTAATTTAAATTACAAGTATCTGAGGGCTCAGCCAAATCAAGTGATTTATGGGCCATATCAATTTAATTAATACCACCAACTCCTAAAATAAAAACCTAATAAATGAGTTTATTATACATCTGTAAGATCAACTTATTAGCTTTGGGTCTCTAGTGACACAGTCGATTTGATGGAAGTTTTATATCCTTGTTGGAAAAGGTCTTATTTTTGTTTTTCCTTTCTTTTCCACTTGCTGTATTTTTAAGAAGTATCTGCTACAGGCAGGAGAAAAGAGAAACATCACAAGCTTGGTTATCAAAACACCAGCCAAGCCAAGAGGTCCCCAAAGTCCTGGTGTACACAAATTGTGGGGGTTTTACACTGGTGAGTGCCCACAGGAGAACAGTTTATCTGACTTGTTGCAGGCAGAACCTGCCCTGGTCTGTGCCTTCCAGCTAAGCAGCCTGAAATTGCAGTTAGGCAGGGAATGAGGATGCAAAAGGAATAAGAAGAGAACTAAAAGCTTCTCAGAAGCAAATCTGAGCAGGAAGGAGCTGGGATGGCTTAGAAGGCATTGGTCATCAAGGTCACTTTGCTGGGCTGACCTTGCACTGTCTGCAGCAGTGACTAAAATGCCACTTGCACAGAGACAACTTAGAGATGCCAAAGCTTCCCTTCGTCACTGTGGTGACGGACTTCAAAATTCATCATGGGAGTAAATTCCAGGGAATGCAGGAGGCACCTCCAAGCAGGAGTGGAGTAAAGGAGGAGCAGGGCCCTCCTCGGCCGTGCCCTGGCCTGCCAGTCCCTTGGCAGCTGGGCTCTGTGCTGATTGGCTTTTCAGCTATGCTTTCCCTTCAGTCCTGGAGTTCATGCTCAATTTCCTGAGCTGTAAGGTTTTTTTCCTTGCTTTGCAAATCCCCTTGGAGCAAAGAGCCACACGATGGAAACAGGAGCAGGCTCCCACTTTACCCTTTGCTTACAAAGTAAGTTCTTCAAATGCATTTGTCATATTGCGTTCAGGATAACAACATGCTCCAGCAAAGAGAAGGGACTGGGAGGCCTTTCTGGGGGAGAAAATGGGGCAATTTATGGAATAATTATATAAAGACAGCAGCATCCTGTGTGTCTGTCGCCATGATTTATTATAGTTACACAGAAAATTGGCTGCTTGGACCATAAAAGATGGCTGCAGGCAAACGTGGACCCGTTTGCTTTCCTCTTTGCCACTCCACACACACAAGCCCAATGAATTAACTCAGCAAATTTGCAGTAATGACCCATCATTTCTATTTTAAAAGAGGTGCCAGAGCAAAAGTGCTGTGTGGAGCAGTTCCTCAGACACAGCGACATTTGCTGTCCCTGCTGCAAAGCCATGGGCTGGCTGTCGACATGGGAAACCTCTGCAGCCCCCCTGGCTCCTTTGCTGGTGTACAGAGGGTCTGGGGGCACTTTGCTCCATTCCATCCAGGGTTATCTGGATCAAGCTGAGGGATTTTTGCAGTACCTTTTGCTCCTCTCTGGATGTTCCACCTTTGATGTGATCCTGCTGTTTTCCACCCTTTCCATTCGCTGCCCATAATTATCACTTTGCATTTGTCTACATCCAGCTGCATTTTCCATTTACCACTTCACTTGGCTAAAAACATCCAGATCCCCTTTGTATCCAGACCAGGTGGCTTCTACTGCTTTCCACACACCACTCTCCTTTGAGTCACTTCTATTTATGTAAAATAATTTTAGCAACCAAAGGTGCCATTAGCTGCAAGGGCAGGGACTCTGCTTAGTAGAGGACCAGACAGGAGCAAATTTAACTTCTAGCTGCAAGGAAAAAACAAGCCACAAGATGATTTACAGATGATCCAGTTCCCTGCAAAGCCCAGTGGGAAAAGTACCTTATGCTTTCCAAAACACAACTCTTCTCCAATAATTCCTGCTTATCAGTCGTTAAACTGCTGCTGATCTTGCTGAAAGCAATAGGAGTTGTTGCTTCAGGCTGGTGGTTGACAATCATCAGCTTCTGCTCATCAAAAAAGTAAAGAAACATCTATTTTAGCTAAACCAGAACTCATTTTTATCCTTCCCCCAGAGGAATGTTACTCACCACCACTCCATGCAGAGCAGCAGGCAAATCTCAGAGATTGTAACTTGCAATGATACAGTGAAACTAATTGTTTAATTATAAAATGCTTGGAAGAGGAAATAATTTGAGGTACAAATAGATTTTATTAAAAATAATTATATGCAGGAAGAGCAGGGACAGGTTTTATCCCAGCTGTGGTTGCAGACAGCATTTCAGGGTCATCATAGCAGGGCTCTGGCAAGGGCATGTCTGGATACAGGGCCAGTTATCACAGAGAAATTTCTGAGTAAAAGCCTGAACTAATCCAGAAATGGTGTTAAAAGGTATACAATAGCTGAATTGAATGGAAATGTTTAAATTAGTCCTTTGCTAATGAGAAAACTCTGCATAATACAACCAACCTCCAGCAGAAGAGTCAGGTCTGGCCAACAAAGGATGAGAAACAAAAATAGTTGTGCATATAGAGAAAAAGTAACTTTTATTTCAATACAGTTTTAGCTGCATTGGAAAGGGTTGGGTTTCCTTCTTGGATGACCTGTATATAAAAACCACTTTAATTTAGTACAAGGTCATAGTCTGGTTGCAAAGAAAAGTCAACCTTGGTGTGAAATATGATGAAGAACATGGAAAAATTGAAAACAGTAATCCTGAAAATCATGTCTGAAAGCAAAACCCTAGGGGGCTGCTGCTCCCACAGTGGCACAGTACAGGTTTTGGGAGGAAATGAACTCTCTGGGATGCTTTGCCCTCTGGAATTTAAGCTCTGCAGTGGCCTGGGGTGTGTTTGCATGTGTGCATGGGCATGAAGGTGCTCCAGCCAGAAAAGAGACAACCCAAGATGGAAAGGACATGGGCTGGGATCCTTCCGGGGGTGGAGAACATGCCCTGCTGGGCTGGAAAGGCTCTGGGAATGTGTTTACTGCCCCAGGCCAGCAGCAGGGCTGGTGCTGCCTTGCCTGGTCCCGACTGATGCAATACCCAGCCAGGGCCGTGGACAGCTGCGGCACAGGAATGGGAATTCCTCCCGACCCAGAGAGTGCACAGCAGGGAAGAGCATAATCTCCGTGATTTACAGGCTGCAGCTCTAGTTTAAAATACATTAAACTCCAACTATTTAATTACTGGGCACTACCAAATCACAGAGACAGAGGAGTCAGTCACGTCTGCTAATGCCAACATTTATCATCCTATTTATCTACTCCAGCTTCTGAGACCCATATCGAATCACTTTCCTGTATTAGCTAATAACGGATGGGTTTATTCCTTGTACCTCTGGGCGGCCCTCGATGGATATTATCACACTGCTGGCAGCACACATCCACCTAGGGAGAGATAAACTGGTTTAGAGCATATAAAGAATCATAATCACCAGCCAAAACTCAAATCCAAATCAAAGACTTTTTCTCTGCTGCCTCCTGCCCCCAGATACTAATTCTCACCAGAGAGTAAATGCAAACAGTGCTCAGCCTCTCTGGCTGAAAAGTGGAAACCTCCTGATACTTCTGAGCAATCATTAAATACCTACATTTTATGGTTACAGATACAGAAAAATGAAGCGACTGACTGAGAGTGGGGGAGCTCCAACAACACGCCCCTGATCTGCTCACCTGCACAGGGAGAGCAAAAATGAGCTGGTACAGGCATGGAGGCAGAACACCCATGAAAGAAAATCAGTAGGTAAAGCAAATTTATCCAAGGAAACATACTGGCTGTTCAAAGAACAGCGAGAGGAGAGTGAGAAACTGCCAGGTGCTCAGCAAAGCTGCTCCTTGTGTTCAGCCTGTTCCCAGTAAAGTCCTGATCAACTCAGCACGATCTTCTTCTGTCTAATTTTCCCACTGGAAATGCTATGCTTTTTATTTTGCTTGCTTATGCTGCTTTTCATAAGGAAAACAATTTTAAATTGCTCTATATGGAAACTTTCAGCAGTCTTATTTTCAGAAGAAATACTCAGCATCCTCTCAGCTTTGCACAGTTGTCAGTCCTTAAGCTGAGCATGAAGAGGAAGAAAAAGAGGCTTTTTCCTCTTCCCAGGGAGCCCAAAAAAGCATAATAAAGCATATATCTTTTTATTCCATGGCAGGTTTTGTTGCTGGTGCTTTTACTTACATCACTATGATGATTATCTCATTTTAGCATTTTTATTGCACCCTGTCATAAATATATATATATATATATATATATATATATAAATATATAATCTGGTGATTTATTATTAACCCCATCACCCTCCAGCTAATTCTATTAGCCAAGCAGGTAATCCTGCCTTTTGATGCTTGAAAAACCTGAATATGCTGAGCTCTGACCAAGCGGTCGTAACAGAAAAGGCAGCTCCATAAGGAACTGCAGGGAAATCAGGGAAATTATCTGTGAATCTTCACAAAGTCCCCTGGAAGAGTTCAGACATGGAGCTGTCTTAATTGATAGCATGGCCACTTAGGGGACCAGTATCCATAGAAACTCCAGGGCCTTGACAAGATGACAAACAACGCCGTGAGAGCCTAATAATAGGAGGAATAATGATGTGTGGCCAAAAAAACCCAACAACAACAACAACAAGAAGCCAGGCATATCTCATGGCATCGAATGGGTGGGCCCAGCTAATGAAAGCCTGGCAGATCTCCGTGACGGCGGCGGGAGGGAGGCAAAGCACGACTGGAAGAGGGAAGAAAAGAGTCGCCAAAGGTGGATGGGATTCCAGTCCCAGGGAAAAGCCCCGCGGCAGACGGTGCCACTGGGGATGTGGCTGTGGGGCTCTGGTGTCCATGTACATCGGCCATAAATTGGGAGCAGCATCACTGGGAGCATCTCACGGATGATGTCGAGTTTTGCAAGAGTCACCCCGTTGCGGGTGATGTTTTGGCCACCGCGGATGTCCAGTCAGGCTGGGACCGGGGAACCCTTGGGAACCGCAGCGGGTGGTCCCTGCCCCTTTTCAGAGCCTCTCGCCGAGCTTTAATCACCTCTTGACCCGAGCTCGGCTCGTCCTGCGCCACTCGCGGCACAACTTTCCCAGGCGCGCGGCGCCGCAGCCCGGCCGAGCCTGACCTTCTTCTTAATTAGCTTAAAACCGCACAATAAAAAAAAAATCTAAAAAGGGAAAAAAAGGAAGGAAAAAAAATAGAAGGAAAAAACGCCCTCGGTAAAAGCCAGTCGCAAATCAAAAGAGGCAACAGTGAGAGCAAGCAATGTGTCACCACAAGTGTCCGAGTCAATGGAAACCTTGTTAGGTGGGGAACAAGGGTCTGCGCTAACAAGCTCTTATCTGTGTTTTTGTTTTCTATTGAAGGTGCATGTCATTAGGAGGAGTGTTAACAAGAGCTCTCAATAGCTTCATATGGCCAATGGCCTCTGAATATTCATGAAGGTGCGAACAGAATGTGGGAAAGCGGTGGAAGAAAAGGCAAGAAAAGCGGCAAGAGGGCTGATTGTGCCGGGAAGAAAGGAGCCAGGGCTCTGTGGGAAAAAGGGATCCTGAATCCCTCAAACAAGAGCGTATTCCCTAGGCAAAACCTGTCCTTCAAGCTGTGGGATGGTATTGATGGAGCCAAGGAGGTGGGATTTTTCTGAGCAGCGCTGGCAGTGAACCAGCTTCTGGCATTTGAGGTAACAGTGCCCAGGGTTTTTTTAAACTAAAATCACAGCAGCTACTGGCACCTGTTTTTGGAGCTGTGCAACCCTCTCTCCAGGCTTATTGGATCACAGGAGGGATCCAGAAGGTGGTTTTCCCTGGATGCCAGATATTGAAATGGGGATGAACTCACAGCAGATAGAGAAGACAGGAGGCAAAGGAGCAAGTCTGGATTGTGCTCCAGCACTGCAGTGCTCATCATGCCGAGGGAACAACTCATCTACACCCAGACAAAATCCTGGAATCACAGAATCAGAGACTGTTTCATTTGGAAGGAACTGCAGACACCATCTCATTCCATCCCCTGCCATGGGCAGGGACACCTTCCACTATCCCAGGTTGCTCCAAGCCCATCCAACCTGGCCTTGAACACTTCCAGGATGGGGCAGCCACAGCTTCTGTGGGCATCTCCATGGCCTCCTCTGGACTCACTCCACATCCTCCTGATGTTGGGAGCCCCAGTCAGACACTGCACACCTGCTGCCCAGCACCTGCCTCCCCTCCTGCACCTCCCTGCATCCCCAGCTCTAGAGAAATCCCTCACTTGCCTCTGGCAAGAGCCCAGAAGGGCTTCCCAGGGGCAGCCAGGATAAGGAAAGATGCTTTTCCTACACACCACCTCTGTAGGCTGTGCAGCCGCTGCTTCTGCTCCGTCATGGGGCCAGGGATTTCAGCTGGGCTGGTTTAACACAGAGCTCTTGCTCTGCTCATTTTGGAGTAAAATTATACTGCAGAGTTGCCTCTTCTTGAAAGGCTCCAATCTCGTGTGTCAGTGCCAGATAAATAGTTTTCATTCAACAAATCAATGAATAGAAACAAAGTACAGCAAAATAATGTCAAGTCATTTCACTGATAACGACAGCTGCTGGGCTGCAAGGAGACAGGGAGAGCAGGAGGGGGTGTGGGGGAATAGATTAAAAAATGTAAAAAGCAATGAATCACAGCTGGGGGGGAAATCATAAAACCACAAGCCACCGCAGCTCCCACACAAACATACACGGTATTTACTCATCTATTTCTAACAAAATTGCAAGTAGAATAGGAAGGAAAAGAGGGAGGGCAATGGTGAAAGCAAATTGTTCAAACTATCTTTGTTGGAAAAGCAAAAGGGCTTTTCTTCCAGCAGGAAGCAAACAGCATGGCTCCAAGAGCTGAGGGAGGGAATGCAGTCCCGGCCCTGCACCACCACTCCTTCCTCCCACAGGTCCCTACCTTGCTGCTTTTGGGTCATCATTTCCTTGCTGCTGGTTTTCACCTTGGAGCAGTCTCTTGCTGTTTCCTTTTACAAGAGGAAATCCTGATTTTGGAAACATGCAGCCCTGCAGGGCCAGTCCAGTGTGTTGTGTGCCTGTGCCGAGGAACTCAACTGAACCAGCACTGGTTCTCCATAGGTCTGTTTGGCAGAAGCAGTCTGGAAAAGGATTCTCCTGAGAAAAGACTTGATGCTGGGGAGGAAAGCACAGCCCTTTAATCCCAGCTGCCATTTGCAGTTTTGTTATTAATCCCATAAAATAGCAGGAGGGTTAATTGTGCTCAGGCCCTAAGTTCTTCCAGGAAAGATTTTCCTGTTGTCCGGTCAAAGACCAGCACTGTGACCCCAAACACTAAAAATATACCATGCCTTTAGCCTGAAAGGACTTTGCTAAATCTTCACTCCTTCCCCTCACACTTCAGAAGCCTCCATGGATGCACACTGAGGATTGCAAACTGGGAACCTTGTATAGGAATGGGGCAGAGCACAGGCCAGTGCTTCCCCCACTCCTGAACAGGGGGTGCTTCTCTGTGGGTGAAAAAGCAGGAACGAATAAAAACATGAATTTTATCTGCCTTGAGCCACCCCCTGACCTTCTGGGATAGCACTACATGGAACTGGGGTGCCTGCAAAGCCCATTCTGCTCAGAGAGACAAACAGGAGGCTGAGCACAAGGTGACTGCACAAAGGGACATCTCTTCTCTTGCACTGCTCATTCCATTCACACAGGTTCCTCTGCCGAGGCACCAGGGCCACCTCCTCCCCCGTGGCACTTGTCCCACCTCGGCCAGGCTGCGTCCTGCAGTCCCCGGTGCGACAGCTCCGGCTGGTGGCTGCCGAGGGCTGTGACCAACATTCACATGGAAACACTCAGGAGAGGGAACACGGCTGTGCCAAGGAAATGCCCGATCCTTCTGATGGTATCCATCTCCCGAACCACAAGGGACAGGAACCATGGCAGACGCTTTTGTGGAACACCCGATGTGCATCAAACACACATCACTGCTGCTTTCCACAGCGCAACGAGGGCACAGATTTAATTACACACAAGCTCTCCTAAATCAAGGAGAGAGACAGCTGAAAAAGGGTGGAAAAAAACCAACATTTAATTCAATTTATTTAGCAGCATCTTTATTGCAACAAAGGTTTTGTAATAAAACGCAGCAAAACTAATGTCTCCACTTTACATGATTAAAAGCCATGGAGCTCGGGAGGGGAGGGAGGGAGCCCAATAAACCCACTGGAGTGAGACATGCAATTCTGTTAACGCAAACAGCAGGCACTTCATGTTCTCAAATTAAACACCTGAACTTCTACTGCGCAGAACAGCCAAAGAAAATCCGCAGGAAGAGCTCTCTGCCCCTTCCACAGGGGCACATGGAAAGTCTCTGTGGGGTTCTGGCACTCAAGGAAACAGGCAGCCCAAGGCAAGGCCCTCATCTGGCCAATGTTTCCCTTACTCAAACTCTGTTATTGCCTGGGCAGGGGTGGGGTGTCACGGCAGCAGCAGGACAGCCGGACACACAGACACACAGAGCAGGAGCACAACCCACCTCTCCTGGCAGGGAATATGGGTTGGAACTTGGAGTATGAGAATTCTCCATAATTTCCTACCCAGGTTCAGGCACAGGTTCTCCAGGCTTAAAGCACTACTACAGTATCCCACTCAGAAAGTTTTTCCATAGCCTATTTCCAAATGCCACTAGTAAGTAGGGAATGCATTTTCCGTTCTAATACAATGAAGTTAGTGATTCTGAAAGCTTTGCTTGGTGCTTTGAGCTCATTTTTCCATTGAATTTGTAAAAATTAAGCAGTTCTGGGTAGATGCTAATTTTACTGTGTTCTGAATAAAAAGAGATCATTGAGAACAAAAGGAGGTGGGGGTGAAACCCAACAGCTTTGCACATCCCACACTGACAAGGCATCACTGGAAGCTGCACTAAAATGGGGTGAAAGAACGTGCTTTCACCAGGAACAGACACAACCAAACCCAAGCACCTCAAAAGACAGGAAACTGCCTGCACCAACACCCTACAGCTTCAGTATCTCAGCACTCAGATCCCCACATTTCATATATGTTCTTAAACATATGAAAACATTCATCTCAAAGACACCTGTGCCACTAAATATCCACCATGCAAGGAAGGCTCAGTCCTGCTTCTGCTCAGAGCAGGGCAGACACAGAGCCTCTGGAAGGCACAGGGGCCTCCACAGGGACATACCAATCTCTGGTTTGGGAGCCACAGCAAAGGCTCCTCCTCACACCTTTTTGCTCCACAACCTCCCTTGCATGTGCTCTCCCCCAGGATCTCACCAGTTCTGCTTAAAACTCACGTTAACCAAGAGATTTTTTAACATGCAGGAAGTGATGAAGTACAATCCCAAATATCAAACAGACTGGAAACCTCAGTGACATTCCCATCTCCAGGACTGTAAGGTACAGCCTTGTCCTGCTCCTAGGCCAGGCCAACACTTCACCATATGAGGTGCAGGAATACCACTCCCCCCAAAAATAAGGATGCAAAGTCCTTCAGCACTAACACCTTCCTACCTCTGCAGTCTTGATACAATGGGGCCTTTCTCCACTGGGAAATTAGTTGGAATCAGACTTCATCTAAGGCATCTCTTTTGCAAGAACTACAAAACTCTGGTGATAAATCCTTCCAGCATTTCCACAGGATAAGAGAGCACGGGGTCTTAAAGTGCTTAACTACAGTAAAAAGAAAAGAAAATGGTAGGAAAGAGAGAATCCATAATTTATGTTGCAAAACAGAGCAGTTACAGTATATTGTACTTTAATAGCTTTTTGATGTATATATTTTAAACAGTGGAAGGATGCATTATTAAAAATTCTATGTCAGCACTTATAATCACATCCTGCCTCAAATCCAAACCCAGCCCAGTTTACTCACACAATGTTTAGTTCTTCAGTCCCCAAAAAAAGCACTGTTTGATGAAGGCCATTTTTGTTCTGTTTTTTAAACAAAAGGATCAATTTCATCTTAAAAGTAATATACATTTACATTCAAGGGTAATCACCTCTAGAAAAAGAACAAAAACACCCCAAAAAAGCAAGTTAATTTAATATTGAACAAAATATAAACAACCTTGGAAAAAGTGAATACTATCCATGGGTAATTTTATACATATATGTATATATGAACAGATATAGATATATGTATATATAATACAGCATAAACACGTTGGGAACACAATGGAATTCCAGAGGAACAGCTTATTTTTGTCTCTACCCACTGTTGTGTTGCACCTGTGCTCCTCTCTCGGTGCTGACTGTAACACTCCGAAGGGATGCTGCCTGTGCTTCAGCCACAATTAACCACTAAGAGAAGACATTAAGAGAAGACATTCCTGGAGCTGGGCTCCTTCTCTGCCTGCCTCTCCCAAAATCAACCCGTTATTGACCTGCTAATGGTGTTTTAACTGATCCACTTGCAACCACTGCGACCTGAAAACCAGCAAACAGCCCGAACCAAGGAGGAAACTCCCTGCAACCTGTTGGCTTTGGCTCCTTTGTGTATCCCAAAAACCAGATCCTGTTCTCACACACGGCTTTTACAACCGTGCAACCGCCCCAGCTCTCCTCGGTTTAACTGACAAACGATGCAGTTTGACCCGATACAGCCAGACTCTGCTAAATCCCAGAGTTCTGGGATCGTGCTGAACAGTACAAAATCAAGGAAAGTACAAAGTTACAACATGTGGCGTTCTAAGAGCGTAAAGACTGATTCCAGATTTTCAGCAGATGAAAAGAAAATCACGCTCTGCTTCTCTCTAGGACCAAAACAGAAAGAAATGGAAGTTCTTGGGTTTCTAAGAAAACTATTAAAACTTATCAGAGTCTCAGAAGCAAGTCCCAAAGGGAGAATTTTCTGGATTAAAGAGAACAATTTTCTATGGATTTCTATCCTAAATTACCTGTTGCCAGTTAAAAGTGCCTTCACACACTTATGCTTTTTAGCCAAGCCTGCTGCTTAGTTAAAATCTCAGTAGCAAAAACACAACTGCGACTGCAATTCCTTGAGGGTTCCTGAAGGTGTACAGAAAGGGGTTCTCAAAGACAGCATCATCACCATCATCATGCACAGTAGTGCTAGAAAGGACCCAGGAACAGGGGACTGGACAGGGCATGAGCCTGGGAAATAGCCCCTCATACATGAGGAAGTTCAACAGAACAGCTCATATTGCCTCACATGTAAGGTCTCCCCACACATACTCTGCAGACCTTGGAATTAGAGTATTGAATTTCTACATTGTAACAGGATGCATACATATCATGCTGATGTGAGGGTGAGGAAGAAGTATTGCAAACCCAGCTCCAGAGTGAACATCAGGGAAGAATCTCAACAGGATGCACTTTGAAACTTGTTTGAAAGTTTACAGTTTCTGATTTTTAACTTAAGTTAGTTTGCACCTCAGAATAAAAGATTGTTATGCCCATATCACAGTAAAGTATCAATTCACTTCTCCACTGAAATCAAGTACAATCAGGATAGGTTCTCAAGCTGCTGGAAGAAAAGAGAATGATTTATCCTATGGGAGAAGGAATCAAAGAACCTGGCATCAACTGATCTGAATCCAAACTTTAAATATGTTAAGAGGCAGCTTAAAAGTCTTTCTTCTTAAAAAACAATTAACAACCAGACAGGGGATGTGTCCAACTTGTGACCACCTTCTAAGGAGTGAGACACATCCCTTTCACAAAGCATAAAAGCTATATGATAGCATTTAAAATTAATAAAAGTTGTAACCATTCAGGTAAATTCTTGCTGTGTAGTGAGTAAATCATCCAGTATAATGTAATAAGATACCAAGGAACACACTGTAAAAATACATCAATTATGCCATAATTCTTCTAAAAAGTGAAGATCTGGTGCTGTAGAAGTACGTTCTTTTCAGTTTCAGCTCGTCCCCCAAGAGAACACCCATGGTACTGTATTATACCACAGACATTGGATTTTATTTACAGCTTAAACTTAAAGTTTAATAACTAAAGTTATTAGATCACCGTACTTTAATTTCCCGTATGGCACCAAATTGACTTTTAAAAAAGTGTCTGTGAGGGTGTGTACGTGTGGCAGGCACCAGAAAGCAACGTTCCATTCTACTCTCTCTAGATTCCTACACCTCCCTGGCCGGAGAGCAGCTGTGGAGCAGAGCTCTGAGGTCAGTCACATGGCCTTCATGGCAGCAATGCGAGAGCCCAGGTTCTCCTGCAGGTAATAGAGCAGGTGCAGCTCGTAGTGCTCGCCCGACTCAGGCACCCTGATGCTGTGTCTCTCCTGAGGGTAGATCTGAAATGGAAAATAAACTTGTGAATATCCACACGAGTTGAAGGCGCCAATATCTAAATCAGAGCCACATTGCACATATCCATGGAACGTCCCTGCATTAACTCTGCACCTGAACTGACACACCTCATCCTCCACTGCCTGAACTCAGGAGAACCCACTGGGATCCAGCTGTGCTGGAGGGGATCAGCCTGGCTGAGCAGAGGCAGCTCCTGGTCAGAGCACATTCTCACTCCTAGAGTGTGGTGTGGGATCCCTGGGCTCCACCTGCACTGAGCCAGCAGGGTTTAATTAAATGCAGAACCCTTCATGAACACTGCTGCTCTGCCTTCCAGCTGCAGATCTCCTCAGGATTCATAAAATATTAACATAAAAAAAATACTTGGCTCAAACGCTACAATTTTGTTCCTAGAATTCCAAGGTGTCCAGCACAACCATGATACAAGTTCCAATTCTGGACTCCTCCAAGACACACACATTATTACCTTTACACCCTGGTTCTGGCCTTACCTGTAGGTCATAGGGTTTCCCAGCTCTCACCAAAAAGCTGAGCAAAATACTGGTGTGTGCAAAGTGAACGTTCTCATCCAAGAATCCGTGCAGCAGCAGCAAACGGTTTGGTCTGGGAAAAGCAAGAGACAAACAGTTCTAGACAGCATCCCACTCATTTCACAGTCCACACACACCCCTACAAAAACACTCCCCAGAAAATAGTATTTGCATTGAAAGCAGTAATTTCACAGTTGTAAACTGCTCTGGATAGACACATTTCTCAAACCTGCTCCTTCCTCCTCTGAAAGTTCTTCCTGCACATGCATATTACAGACAGATATTTTATCTGAATATCTTATTTATTTTTCAGCAATGCTTCCTAGCTTGGACAATATAAGGCCTTAAACCTTGCTGATTTCAACTCTTTGGCAAGAAAGCCCATGGCCCCATCTTGCTCTGCTGAGACAGTCTCAGAACATACAAAAACATCCCAACTAACTAATTTTTCCTTAGCTTAACGTAGCTCTAAAGTGCTAATCAAATTGAAGATATGTTTGTCACTTCTTTAGACATAAAATATAGTATAAAAAGACTTACAGCAAATGGTCTGTAATTATGCAAATGTTCATTTGAGTATTAAGTTTGTTAGTGTTGGGTATTGTTGTTTTTTTTTAATATTATTTAATGTGAGCATTTGTGATTAGAGAAATACCAAGAACAGGGAGATAAAAACTTGTCTATGGGGCTTGAACTTTCCTGGTAGGAAAAAGAAGACAAGAGCCAGAAGAAACTCACTCAGAAGGAAACTTCTCAGCCTGCATGGCCACGGATCCCAGGTAGTAGCCCTGCTCGTTGTGCTCCGGGTGGCCCATGTAGCGCTCCGTGTACCCCGTGTCGTAGAAAATCCACAGCGTGACGGGGGCTCCAGCTATGGCCACCTGCCAGTGCCACAGAGAGGGGAATGACAGCACTGCCCCCTGACCCAGGAATGTCAGCACTGCCCCCTGACCTGGCCACATCCTTCCCTCCCACAGCTCCATCCCACTGTAACTGTGGAAGGAGCAAAGCAATCGTGCTGTCCCTGCCCCAGCTCACACACAGCACAGCTCAGCTACAATCCACGTGTGCTGGAAACCAGGAAGAGCCCACAGGTAAATTGGAAGCAACTCTAAACATACCCCCTGCAAGGGATGCTGAGGGAGGTGCATTCTGTGAGGTTTTGTGGGTTTGGGTCCATTTGCATGTCTAACAGAAACAGCTCCCTAGGACTCCACAAACTACCCTGCATGGCTACCACCAGCTTGCAGAGAGGCTTGTGGAAAAAAATCCCCAGAAAAAAAAACCACCACAAAACCACCTAAAACCCCTTTGCAAGGCAGGTGTAAAGGTAAAAATACAACAATTGTTAAAGCATTGAGACAAATAATTATTAAATGTCCCAGAAATATTAAGGTTGGGCTTAAAGAAAGCAAGAGTAGCCACAAAGAATAAAACACATCTCAAGGGCAATACCAGCTCTTCCCACACCTCTACCCAAAAGGCAGTCTGGCTGTTATAGTTGTCTAAAGTCAGGCAGGCACAAGAACCTCTCTCCAGTACCTCTCCCCATGCCCAGGCTGTCCTCCTGGCTGCTTCAGAACACACTGCTACACAGCAGCATGGGCAATTTGATCTGGGAATAGATCAGTCTGCAAAGGAACTACTCAGGGCCAAACAAAGGATGAGAAGGAGGTGTTGTTTTTCACCAGGATCATTTCCCTTACCTGGTTCACAGCACAAAGAGCTCAGCTGGCACAAAGTGGGCAGCAGTTGACACTACCTAAGGTACCTTCAGCACAGATAAGCTGAGATAGGTAGAGGTACAGGACCACAGCTAAGTCATTGCAAGCTCAGCAGTCCAACAGTTGCTAGAAAAGCAACTTCTCTCTGAAGTCACCCAAACAGAAGAGCATTGAAGGAAACGGTCATTGCACTGTGTCCAAGCTTGTCTAGAGCAAACTCCAAGGTTTTTGTGCTGTCACCACCCATGGAAGTCACACTATTAAAGGAAAAATTCTGTCTGCACCACCAGAGTAAGTACTCAATGCATGAACATACCCTGAAGATATCTGACCTCTGTGTTAAAGCCATTAGGGAGAGGTAGCCTCCGTAGGACCAGCCGTGGATGCCCACACGCTCCAAGTCGATGAAGTCGTACTGTGATGCCAAATACTGCAGCCCTTCCACCTGGTCATCGATTTCTATCTGTCCCTGGCAGGGCAGAGACAAAGTTCTGCTAGTTACAGGCAAAAGTTACACTCTCAGGATTGCCCAAGGTAACCACCTTCAGAGCTTTGGTACTCAGGAGTGATCCATGCTCAGAATGCAACTGTCCTCCTTCATGTGAGCTGCAAATTGTATCTGTGAGGAGTCACAGCCTCATTATGAACCACCTTGTGTTAGGCTGCAGCTGGTTCACGACCTCAAACCATGACATTTTATCTTTCCCACATCAAGCATCTTTCCTCCCTCAACTCTCACCTATACACACTTCCTGTCCCCAAACCCCAGGAGTGTCACACAGGCAGTGCTGGGCTCCTTCAGCACTGGTAACACAGGCACTCAAACCCATCTCTGGCTGAGAACAGAGCCAGACTCAGAGCCCACTTACCATTTTGTACTTAAAGGCTCCTTCAAACTTCAGCCCTCGGTGGCAGGAGCCCCTGTTGTCAATGACAACGACAACATAGCCTAAAGAGGCCAAGGTGTTCAGTCGGAAGTACTTGATTCCTTTAAACCGGTTGTTCACCAGCTGTACCTGGAATACAAGAGCAGCAGAGAATCCAGAGGTCACCTCTTAATCCAATTTCAGGTTTTATTTATATTTACCTTCCTTTAAATGCTTTAAACAATTTTATAATGCGAAGTTTTCAAGATTCCTACTCCCTACTGCAGGATTCCCTCTCCCTGCTATGCAATAAACTCCTCTCCAGTAAAACAAGCCATTCTGTGTCACAGGTATGAAGAGCTCAGCGGAGGTCCAGTGAGACAGAATTGGGAACAAGGACTACCTAAATCCCTTTTCTCCCAGTTCCAGCTCTGCTACTCCATACCTGTCCTCAGACAAGTGGCAGTGCCTGGATCCATGACCTGGGCACAATGAATCCTTACAGCACCTTTGGCCAAGTACCTACTCACCAAACAGGCAAAATGTCACCTGCTGCCCTCAGCACAGAGCAGGAAGTGTTCCCGCAGGAGAACAGTGGAGTGATCCCTGCCAGCCCATCCCACTGCTCACCAACTCACCTGAGGACCTCCATAGATGAAGAGCACTGTAGGGTACTTCTTCCCAGGCTGCAGGTTGTGGGGTTTGTACATCATTCCATACAGTGTGAACCCCGTGGAGCTCTCAAAGGAGAACACTTCAGGGGGAATGTAATCGGGAAGAGGACCTGCCATGGGAGGGAACAGAGAGCCTGGTTTTAACAGGAATGGATGAGTAACACAGCTCTGCTGCACCACTGTCCTCTCACCAGTCTCACTGCAATCCCAGTGGAGCTCTCCCACACTTTCCAGTGGGTGTAGCTGGATCCAGGCAGGGACTGGCAATGCCCCAGCCCCAGGTGAGCTTTCTGAGCCCTATCACATTCCCATTCCTTCTCTCCTGTGAATGACAGTAACTCTTCTCCCCTGACACAGATATTACAGATGTCCCATCTCTTCCTAATCCCACTTAGAACTCCCTACATTAACAAATGGAAAGCACAGGAAATGGAATAGGCCTCAGGTAAGGAGAAATGAAAGGCAACAGAGATTCAGTGGAAGATTACAGCCCAAGAGCTGTCTCATGAAGACACGAGTAGGCAGCAGCACACACTATTTAAGAAGTGCACCTCCCTCCCCAGGAACACACTCTTTAGCAGGCACATCACACAGAGCAAGTGAGTGCACTTAAATCCCTCCCTGAACTAAAACTGGCAGGAGAAAATTGGTAATTTCCAGTCTAAATTCCTTCATGGTCTGTTTATATCCATTTGTTGCTGAGCTGAAAATGTCCCTCCTGTACTTCACAGAACTCCTCATAAAAGCCTGAGTTTCAGAGACAAGGCTGGTCAGCCACAACAGCAAATCTCAAGCAAGCATACACTGGGATATCTTTTATCCTGTGATCCTGCTTCCTGTTCCTCATCCATGCCATTACCTGCTGAATCTAAAATGGTAGCCCAGAATTCCTTAGTTCTATGAGCTGCATCATCTTCTGATCCTGTCAGCCGGTACAGTGACACACAGTGGGGGTTCTTCTGATTACTGTACTTGCTGATGAACATGTCACAGTCCTGGGGAGAAAAAGAACACACCTGAACTCCTCAGCGTACAGCCACAAGCAAGTGATCATTTATTTTGCATTTAGATCTTTCAGAAGATGCTTAAGGACTGAATTAAACCAGAAATCTGAGCACTTCTGCCTCTGAAACACTACAGTCCTTAACACTCCAGACCCTAAGATACACCTGAAAATCGAAGAGTGGCATGAGGAGCTTGTCACATACCTTCTTCTGGGCCATGAATCCCCAGCTGGATTCCTGCAACCCCACCCAACGCTGCTCAGGCTCATCTCCTCTGGTGATTGCTCTCTAGTCCACTGCAGGCAGGGAGTCAGGCTCAAAGAGTTTCAAACAATTCATCCCAACTCCTTCAGCCTGAAGTGAGCTGGAGAGCAACGGAACCGGGAGGTCAGGTCTGGTTTCCAGGGTAGTTTTACACACTGACTGTACAACATACAGGAGGGCACAACACAGCCTAAAATCTGCTTTTGTTATGTATCACCACTGTCCTGTCTGCTGAGCCCAGGCAGGCACAGGTACCTGGCTGACACAGCAGGCGTGTGAGTATCCGCGCTCCGTCAGGCGCTTCACCTCCCCGGGGTTCTCGTAGTTAACAACGTACAGGTGATGCTCCAGAGGTGAATCTTTTGTGCCTTGAAAGTACACCAGTTTTTTGGCTTCATCCACATAGATCTGTCAGGAACAAAACAAGCAGCACATCCCTCAATATCCAGCTCTACCACCCCAAAGTCTCCCCCAGTCCCTCCTGCCCCACTTCCGTAATGCTGAGTTGGAGCCCAGCAATCTGCAAGGCAGAAACCAAACTGTTCTCACTGTCTACAACTCTGTCAGTTTGATTCAAATGATCAAAGAATTCATCCAGCTCAGAGCTAGAAGAGCAGTGGTTTGGGAACCATTCCCTCCCTCCTTGTGCAAGTTCACAAGTTACACAGAACAGAAATACTCTGTATTTTGGCTAAAACCACATTGGATTAATAGATTTATGCTGATGCCTCCAAGGAACCATCTCCCTGCAGTGTGTGTGGCAGGATATCCATGAAGCAAGAGCAAGACTTACGTTGGATCCATGTCTGCCAAGCACTTCCCATTCTCCACTGGTAATTGCTATCTCCTCTTTGATGAGGCACTTGAAGTCACCTGCAAATAGCCAACGTACAGAGATTTTTAGTCCTAAAAATATTTTGTCACTTGCATAGAAATATAATGAACAATAGGCAGGCAAAGGAAATATGAGTTGTTAAAAATTGAAAATTTTGCAATAACCCTGCTTTTATGAGATGATTTTATTTCCCTTAGAATGAGGGAGATTTAGCAAGGAAAAGAAGTCAGATGCACTCAGAGAAATTGAATCAGCCCAAGATATAATGCTATGTAGGAAAAAGACCCACAACAGTTGCATGAAACTGGGACCTCTAGTAAAATTAAGTGTATTTTTGTGCATACAGAGGTCAGTAGGTGCCTTCAACACATACTAAGTAAATCAAGTATCACAGCATGAAACTGTGAATTTAAGAACACATGCTGTGGAAAAAACCACTCTGGGAGCTTTGCACACAGCAATTTCCTGCATCTGAGCAAGACCAAGTTCCAGCAGTGAAGAGGAAAAGCCAACTATGTCTTACAGTATCACAGGGAGCTTGTTTCCCATCTGTTTTTTTGGAAACTTTTCCTTCTAGTCCATAAGGAAGGATTAGGGTTAAAACTAAGGCATGCTGAAAACAGAATAACCCTTGTACAATTTCCAGAGGAATGACTGTGCACTGAAGTGCTTTCCTGGACAATAGCAGAAGTTTCCAATAAGACCCTAATTCCTGCCAGCTGGAAGGACATTTATCTCCTCACTGGTCAGCAACAAATGCCCAATTAAAGCACCAGAAGAATTCCCCTTACTCGGAGCAGGGAGGCTCCCACAGGACCGTTTGTACTTGCTCTCCTTCAGAACCGACGTCACCTTGTACAGGTGCCGGAAGCCCGTCTTGCACTCGGAGGCAAAGATGAACTCTATCTCATCTTCGTGGCTTTGAGGGAAGACATGGAAGATATCGTGGATCTGAGGAGACAGAGCAGTGGGTTATTGTTATCAGCAAGACTCTGCAGTCACACAAAATATGTTCCTCCTGCTGCTCAACACAGACCACACGGTCCAGGCTAACCGGGTGCAGCACTGTCCCTTACTGGGAGAACCAGTCACATGTGGAGACAGGGGGGTCTGCAGCCAGTGCCACATCCCTGCAGCTCCAGCTTTCTGCCAGTCTAACTCTTTATCCTGGACACCAAACTAATTAAGTTTTTCTGCACCTGCCCTTCTAGCTTAGACACAGAGGTGGGTCCAGCTCTGCAGACCTCTGTCCTGTGCTGCCTGCAAGTGAAGGATTATTCAAAGAATGATGAGCTGACATCATCTTCCCACTCATCAATATGCCAGCTCTTGCTTCAAGGGACAATCTCTGGAGGACTTGGGAGCATTTTTCTTCACAGTATGAGCTGCCAGTGAAGAACCACTTCAGACAGTAAAAATAATGGAGAAAGGGAAACTCACTGCACCATCCTGAAACCAAACAGTAAGGAGAGAATGTGGTATCTAAGAGAGCAGTACAGTGACCATTCACTGGAAGGCTTTGTGCAAATGCTCTCTGCTGAAAGATGCATCTATGCCAGTGATTGATGCTCCCAGGCACACCTCCAACGGGATGTCACCGCAGAGACAGGATCTTTCTGTGCAGCAGTGTGAGGAGAGGCACAGTTTACAGCAGTGACCAGGCACACCCATGACTGCTCTCAGCACAGGCCCTGCAGCTCACCTCCCAGAACATCACACCCTTAATCTGTTTCACCAGACCAGATGTAGTTCAGGAGGGGTTCAGTGCCTCTTAGCTGACTCTCAGGACTGTTCACCCAGTGCCATCTTGATCCATGTTTGTTGCCTGGAGAATATTTCATCTGGTGGCACTGCTGGTGCTAACAACTGGCACGAAGAAGCCGGAGAGTGCCAGTGACACTGGGGAAGGGGCTACCTGGGAACACCCAGAGGCCAGGGCTCTGCTCCAGTCTGAGTACCTCCCAAATCTGTTCTCTGCATCCTGCTTTTTACAGCAGGAAGCACTGAATATGCACAGAACTTGCAAGATGGGACCACTCCCCTTGGCAGCACAGTAACATCAACAGTACTCAAGTGCTACAAACTGTCAGAGAAGGCTGAAATTCAAATTCTTACATTTATCCAGATGTCTGTCGTTTCTTCATAAATAATGAAAGGTGTAACAGAATCTGGTACAGCATCAATAAGTTTCTGTCTTTCCATTGCATCATCTTCTGTGGGGATGAATAATGCAGGAGGGATCAGGACTATCTGAAGCCGAGTTTGGGAGCGATCCAGCAGGATGGACCAGATGCTGTTGAGGACACAGATATTAGAGAAAATAACATGCAACCATGAGTATGGCACAGGTCTGAAAATCCCAGCAGACACTCAGTAGCACTAGGTGTTTTGAGGGAGTCAAGAATATTCAATTGCAGATTAAGTCACGTGCAAAATTTCACCCACATAAACAAATCTCTTCCATAATACAAGAACCTATTTCACTTCATTTTAATATTGCATAAGCAGTGCAAGTTCAAAAGTTTAACTCATTCTGTTCTCCCCGATTTGAATTGTGCTTCAAGGGAGAAAGAGAAAAGAAAAATCAGAGGGAATAATGAAGTAGAAAAAATTTCAATTGAAATTTCAGGATGCTTGTGAAAATACTGTTGTTGAATCTACACCTGGCAGAAAATAACACCAGCACCTAAAGGGACCAGCAGCAGCCCCTGCCATATTCTGATGGCTTTATACGTAGCTCCAAAAATAATTCTGCAAAAATCAGGATAATATAGCAAATGTGTCCCTGGATTTCTTTCAGATTTGGACAGGAAAGAAATTAAAAAGGTGAAAGCCATCTTTAGATTCAAAACCTGGAGGAGTGCACTTCTGTAAAACCATGGAAACATTTGGGTTGGAAAAGACCCTTAAGATCATCGAGTCCAACCATTCCTCCAGCACTGCCAAGCCCACCACTAACCACGTCCCCAAGTGCCACATCTACACAGCTTTAAAGTCCCTCCAGGGATGGTGATTCCATCACTGCCCTGGGCAGCCTGTGCCAGGGCTGGACAACCCTTTCAGTGAAATATCCTTTTGGAGAAGCTTCTGGTGAGTTAGAAACACTGTACTACATCATCTACAGGGTTAAAATGACATGCAAATGTAAGTAGCACTTACAGCAGGTTTTCTGATCAGTAAGTCTGGTCAGCAAGGATGGTCCAGTGGTTAGGGCGCTAGCCTAGGGCCTGGGGGACCTGGGCTCATTTCTCTCCTCAGCCACAGACTTCCTGCGTGACCATGGCAAGGCACTTAACCTCTCTGGGCTTCAGTTCCCCATCTGTAAAATGGGGATAATAGCACTGCACTCTCTCTCACAGGGATGCTGAGAGGACACACACATCAAAGGCTGCGAGTGCCCAAACCCAAAGCAGTAGGGCCAGGGAGCAGAGAAAGACACAAGGAGGGCTCTGGTTTGGCTTTTGGAAAAATGGTCCCCTTTGCACAAACAAGTTGGTAGCAATGTAAAAGTGAAAGCAGGCTTAAGCTGGAAGAAGACAGAGACCACTACAATCTGCTTCTGACTGTATGACCCCAAACCCTCTGAGCAGAGACAGGATTAACATACGCACTATTTTCCTTCTGGCGTCCACCCAGCTCTAGCAATGTACTCTACTCCTTCAAAGAGGATCTCGAAGGGCTGAACTAGCTCTTTATCCACAACATCTGCAATCTGTTGACAAAGCAGCAATTCAGTGACACTGAGATGAACCCCCACAACCAGTTTTTCATGCACGACGAGAGCCTGGACACAGAAGACTTTTTCTGTGCAGCTCATGCAATTTAGATTGTTCAGCCTTTGCACCACAGGGGACTGAACCCCGTCTGGAGCCAGACCCCAGCACAGCAGGAGAGCTGCACACTGCCAGGACAGCCAGGGCTGGGACCAGAGAAATCTGGATGCTGCTCACAAACCCATCATTCATCTCTCACAACTCATTTGAATTCTCAGATCCCCCCTGTAAAGGGGAGGTGATTTGTACCAAGCTCTTTTGTAGGATTTGCATGGATAGATGCTGAACATGCTGCATGACACCCAGTTATCAATGTGGTTCTAATCCATGAAATGCAGTGCTGCAGTCTGTCCCTGCTGGGCTTGGGAACAAGTCCCAGTGGTGCCCAAAGGGTCCTGAAGGCTTTCCCTGCCTTTACTGGCTGACACCAGCCTCACTACCCCAGCAGGTGACTGCTGATGGCTGAAGTAGCTCAAGAGTTGGGAGAATTCCAGTAATTTATGGCTGCTAATGTATCTGTTTGATAAGAATAATTTCCTATCTGTCCAAAGATGTTGGACAGATCTGTGCTGTGGAAATTTCTGCATCTGTTTAAAACATCCCAGGGCAAAAGCAAAGTTCATCTCTTCCCATATGTGCATGCTTTTGTAAGGTGATATACTGTATTTGCAATCCAATTTTCCCAATACCTGCAGCCAACCAAGAGATCAGTCACATAAGAAGGTCTAACCACCCAGACCTGAAATACTCTGCTCTGCAGCTGAGCTCACACACCAGTGGTAGCAAAGAAAAGCACAGCCTTGAGAAATACTGCTGCACACTGAGTATCTGCACAGGAATGAGCCAAGGGCACTGCCCCCAGAGAAGCCAGGAAGCCATCACAACCAGGAAAGTTTCTCTGTACTGAACTGGAAAATGAATTTTACAAAAAAAAAAAAAATCACAGCAATTAAATGTATTTGGCAAAAAAAAACCCAGAACATAGACTTACTCTGCCTTCTGCATTGATTGTCACTTCAGAGATCTTGAAAGTGACCTTTGGATTTGCTGTACCTATAAAAACAGATGTTAACAGTCAGGCATCAATTGTTTGCTGTGTATTATTGTGGTGTTATTCATACAGGACTGGAAAAGGCAAACAGCAGAATGCTCTTTGATCAAATATCCTCCCTGCATGTCTGAGAGACAGCACAGAACCAGGCAGGGAAAAAAGAAACTGCAAATGTGGGGAGATTTAGAGGATGTAATCCTGCAAACAGCTCAAGAGTCACGCTACTGTCCCAGTCAGTGTTCTCTCCCACAGTCAGTGGATGCATTTCCAGGATGGATGTAAATGCTCAGGAGTGACTTTGGTTCACTGTTTGGCTGCTATTCCAAGGTAGTACATACAAACTGATCCAGTGCTAAAGAGTGCCTGTGAAAATTAAACACCTAAAAACCTACTGCCATCACTAGTGCCATTATGATAATAAAGCTACATGTTGTTTAAGGGATTTGGGCTTTTGTTAGCTTGTTTTCTTTGCATTGAATAGAGCCATGGCAAAATACTCTCAGAAATCTGAGTGTTCACAAACACCAAAAAACCACAAGGTATCCCCTCTTGTTTCCCAGCCTCACACTGAGCCTTCCTCTATCCTTGATACAAGCAGTAAATCAGGAAAAGCTTTTCCAGTGAACTGAGGAATTGACAAGATCTGAATGAATTCTGCAGCTTGAGAAGGTCAGCCAAACAGAAGATATTTCTCCAAAAAATGAAGATTTCAGGAGTGAGGAAAGAGAGCAAACCACCGTTACCTGAGCAATGTGTCCTGCTGTGACAGCAGGGACATCTCAAAAGGGTTGAATTGCTCAAACATGCCCCACACCTGACAGTGAATCAGCCCTCAGCAGGTCTGCTTAAATCCCACTTCCCTGCTTCCAGTGGCACTCCACTTCAAGCCTGCCCTCAGCCTTTCACTGCTGAAGCCTCCAGACCACCCACCTGTGTGCAAATGTGACCACAGGTGGTTTTCCTGGCAGGCTGCAGCAGGATGGGTTTGCTGTTCAAAGTCCAAGAGCAGTCCTGGAGATCAGAGTCCTCCAGAACTTGAATTGCCAGAACACTGCCAGCAGCTAAACAGAAACCCTCCCAAAACCCCAAAAGGCTGTAATTATGGAGCTGTTCCCTCAGAAACACAGGGCTGTAATGAGAATCAACTATTCAACAACTCAGGTCTTCCAGGATCCCAGAGAGTGGCTCAAACAGCAACAATGAGAGAGGGTTCCTGCCAACTCCTGACACCCAGAGCCCTCAGTATCAGCACAGTCACCAGTGACTCACCCAGCCTCCAGAGCAGCTCCCCCAAACACATTTGCACCACCTGGACACCAGTTCAAAGACTACTCAACACCTCTCTGCTCTAGGCTTGTAGAGTCACTGCTGTCAGGCACATGGACTAAAACAGGGGTGAAAGTTCAGGGTCTCACCAGTTTTGGGGTACCGGAAGGAATCTGTTCTTCTTGTCTCCAGCATGGGTGATGTGACATGGATAATTTCTACCTCTGACTCATCGTTTTCTTCATAAAGAATTTGAAGAACTTTACCCCCATCGAGTGCTGTAAATGAATTAACATTACAGAATTATCAGTTATTGCAGGCATCAATACTCTCTCAGGAGCCTGAGCTGATTGGAAGGATGAAGAAAAATCCAATAAAGCCTGTGACTCGTGTTTCATTAAGCAAAACACTGAGACTCCTACAACTCCCACCACTGTTGTGAGAAGGGAAGTCTCTCCCCACAGTGCTCACAAGGCCCCTGTAACCTGCCCTGATGCAGACAGCTCCAAAGGAGACAATTTCCAAATTGCATAAAGGTAAGTAAGAGCAAGAGAGAGCTCTGCACTGGACAGGGCCTGTCAGACACCCTGGACCCCCACACTTACTGGGCTGTGCCTTTGGGCACCACCAGTAGCCAGTGTATCTGTCAAACTCCTCCTGCAGCACAAAAGTAGCCACGCCAGCAGATTTTGGATCCTCCTCAACATTGGCCAGTTCTAAAAAAAGACACCAAAGAATTAGTTCATGATGTGCTGCAGAAACAAACCGGTTCTGCATTATCCCAAACACAGCCCAAGTTCACCCCCAGAGAACAAGTACACGATAATAAATCTGACTTCTCAGCAGATTTGTTCTCTGCTTGCAGCCTTCTCTGTTCATGTATTTAGGGAGGATTTAATCCTCCCTGACATGGCAGCTTCTTTTAGGAAAGGAAAGACATTCTCTCTTCTTACTTCTACCTAATCAGGCTCTCAATTAGTCAAGGAAAGAAAATGTTCTCTCTACCTGAGTTCAGTGAATTGGAACTACAACTTAAGAAATCAAAATCCCAAACCTTTCTGAAGGACTGAAACTGAAGACACGAACATTCAGAAAAATGAAAGCATCAGTATTTCATTCACTGTATGAACCAAAAGTAACAGACTTACATAACATCTCAACATGATGACATATCCATAGGGCTTCAATATTTTTCCTGTTACCCTGGAGGTAACTTAGCAGCACTCCATAAATAATTATCATCTGAGAAGGAGTCAGTGCTACAGTTTATTTTTACTGTACTTACATAATACTTTAATATTAAGAATTTAAATCATTTAAAGCATTATTATGAAGTGTCGGAAAATACAATTAACTAAAATTTAAATTATATAGTTTAAATACAAAATGAAATTGATTTTAAAAGTGTTTTATCCACAATTTCCCATTTTCTTTCTTCCAGGATAAATGCCTAAAACAGAGTTGAAGAGGGTAAGAAGTGAGAACCTAAGTTACTGAGTATGAGGGGCAAGCAGAAGCCCCAGTGCTATTCAGAAACAGCCTAAATTGTTCCTAAAAGTCTCTGCAGCCTGATTTCACTGACAGAAACTTTCCTTCAGCTCTATTCCACCCACAGCTCCTTCACACAAAAAAGGCTGTTCCAGTGAAAAGCAATGTGCTGTGTTTCAGGAGAAGAGCCCTTCCATATGCATCCAACAAACAACTCATTCTGCCACATTGCACAGTGCAGGGAAAAGAATCATCCCACACTATCTGCACTACAGGAAGTCTATAAATGTGACAAACAAGGTGGAAAACAGTGGCCATTACCCCCATTTCAGAAGAACCTTTAGTACCATTGCTCAATGCAGTCTAGCAAGAACAAGTGCAGAGGAGGTAGAGGAATTTAATTGAGGATGCATTACCATTGTGCACAAACGTCAGCCTCCTTTCTTCCCTGGATTCGATATTAGATATCCAGATGTCATTGCAATGGATAAATGCAATCCAATTTGGATCAGCTGGACAAAGCTTGGGATCCATCCGGATATTTGGACAACTGGTCTCTACCAGAATGGGTCTTAAAGGCTGTTGCTGTTTGTAATTAAAAATAAAAAGAAACACAGTGAGATATGATAACACAGGAACACATCCACTGAGTAACCTGGATTTCAGAAGACCACGGTAGTGTGGACACTGACTTCAGATACATGTTTAGAGAGGAATCTACCCACTTTACACACTGAAAAATACCATGCAGATATTATATAGGGAAAGTTGTGCCTCTGCCATGGTCCCACTCGGCCTCTTTCCCCAGAGCAGAGCATCAGCCCCAAATCAGAGGGCAGCTTGTGTAGAGAAACCTGGCACTCTCCTAAAAACAGCACCCTAAGAGAGGCTGGCAGAACATGCAACCTTGCCCTCCAAAAGCAACTCAAGATACAGTAAATTACGCCTGACAACAGGGTTATGGAAACACCAGGCTTCTACTATAACAATAAAAATAATAATAATAATAAAAATTATTTCAGCTTTGAAGGCCAGATTCAGCAGAGTGAGGGCTGCTTGCTCTGCAAGTTGTACAGTCAAATGGCGTAAAAATGGTGTAATACCATTTGGCGTGACATCTGACTCCATGAAAGAGCATGGAGCCTTTTGTTGCTTTTTATGGACACTGCTAGTCATGAAAAATCAAACAATCTGGTGTCCTGCCCTGCTGCCACAATTTCACCACTTCTTATAGCCCTGCATCTGAGTTTCTACAATCATGGACACACACCCCTGTGGATAACCCTGTTTCCAGGGTGATCAAGGTCACTTCCTGTGCCAGTGCAGTAACTGCTGATGATCTGCTCTTTGTTCTCACTCCAAGCCAAAGGAGGTCCTTGCCAGAGCAAAGTCCTGCAGTGAGACAGATGAGTAAACTCACGGTGAATCCGTGGGGGCCTCCATCTTTGACATGATAAATCCCACTCCCTGCCTGGAACAGGAAGGTGCCGCTCTCTCTGTGGTAATCATAGGAGGCAATCCCAACGGTGCCGATCCGCTTCCTCTCCCGCAGCAACTCCTCTTCCCGGGAGTACATCCCATAGTCCAGGATGGCCTGAAAACAGGCAGAGAAGCCCAATCAACACCTCTGCTCTGCAAGCCTTGCCCTGCTTCCAGGAGCAGATGGCTGAGCAGACATCCTCCTCCTCCAGAATCCTGCTGCCGGCTGGGAGCCCACTCCTGCTTTGCCTCTGCCATCAGCACTCGTAGCTGTAGGCCACGATCAGATCCCACACAACTGTAAACTGACAGCCACTCCTACCATAGCAAGGCCAGCATTATTCCCAATACTCCCTGGTGTAAGAAAGCTCAGACTGAGGGTCTGTTATTTCTAGAATGAGCAGGAGAGGCTCTGCTCACTTTCACAGACATGCAGTGACTGGTCTGGTGGGAGGAGAGCACAGCCGGAGTTTCACGTCTGGCTGACAGCCGTGGGAAATAACACGGGGAAAAATCCACCTCATTCCATGTGGGGTTGGTCCCACCTCCTCCAGCCTGCCATGGTGCATGGGATGGGATGGTGCAGGCTTGCTATGTGCAGCAGGGAAAAGGGAATCCACATCCCAGTGAGTGGGAAAGGGATCCTCTTCTCCAGCATGAGTCACGGAGCCACTGCCTGATCCTTGGGGGAATCATCACTTCCCCTGCAAGACAGCAGGGAAGTGATTGGAGACTCCAGGCTCCTTCAGCAATCCCCAGGATCTCACAGCACAGAACTTGATGCAAATTAGCACCTGTCATCTCTGCCAGCAAAGGAATCATCCAGCACACAGAGAGGATGGAACTCTAAACACTGAGGAGAAAGCTGTGCTTCATTTTGGGATGGCTGCAGGCCTGGCATGTAGAAGAAGAATCTTTACATTTTTAAGACAATAAACTTCAAATTTTCACGACGAAAACCCCAAATCCCACATGGTTGAAGCAAGAAAGAAATCAGGACCCACCGGAAAAAGATCCAGAAGAGGCTTCCAGGAAAGCAGCAGGACGGCAGCTTTGTTTATGGTTTTGGGAATTTCAGAGTAGAAGAGCGTGTTCTCCCTGTTCTCCCCAGACATTGCTGTTGTGAAAGTGAGGTGAAAAAAAAGTATATTAGCTTTCTGTTAATAATCCAAACACTCTCAAAGAATGCCCAGGAACAGTTTCCCAGGCCCTACCAGCAGAGGTACTGATGGTCTCTGCACTGCAGCCTCACTGAGAATTCCCTGCTTCACAGAAGTCCAAGTCACAGAGCAGAGAAGGCAGAGAACAATGACACCCATGCTGCTCAAAGCACTCTGTGCTTTCTTACTGCCTTTTTATTCCATAAGCTTTATAAATGAAGGAGGACTTTTGTGCCAATCCCTCTGTCTGGGATGCACAGCCTGTGACCTTCAGGGAGGTTTGAACATCCCTGTCCTGCTCCTCTCTCTCAGTGCTATTCAGATTTCTGAAGGCTCCTGCCCAGACACATGGGGATCAGCCCAGAGAGAGCCAGGTGTGCTCCAAGGGAAGGCCAAGCCAGATTACAGCTCAAGAAGTGGCACTTGGGAAAGCAGAGCTCATCCTAGGGGAATCAACCTCAACCCAACCGTGTTGTGCTTGAACTCAGCATCATCCAAGGATTATGACCACCATCTTGTGAAAAGAAAAAAAAGAGCAGCAATTTTCTGATTATGTCACTGCACAGCACATGCAAAGACTCTATGAATCAAAAAGCTGAGCTTAAGCAAGCATCCTAAGTGGCAAGCAGTGGGGCTAGAACATGGCTTTGACTCCTAGGCCTCTGCTTCAGCCATTGCTTCTCTCTCTAATCCAGGTTTTCATGGATTTATGTTCAGCTACTGCAGCTCCTGACAAAAGCATTCCTCCACCACAAGGCCTTATCCAAAAAACCACTCACAGAGTTGCTCATAGTACCACTTATGGTGCCAAATCACTTCTATCAAGTGAACATTAATTAGTGAAACAATGCACAAGTGAGGCACTGAATCCAAGAACAACAAACTACATGAAGTTTTTTATTATTAAGACCAAAAATGTTGAGAAAAGTATTTACTCTTTAAGCTGCCCCTGACCTATGCTGCTATTTATTCCCCACAGGATTCCTGGAAAACCTGCTCCATCGGTAGCTAAGGCACAAAGCACTTTCAAAACTACACTTAAAATCTCTGCTTTGGAAGGAAACTTTGAAGGAGAACAAGGCTCCACCCAACAGCTGCAAAGAGAGAAAGGAGATAAACCTTTCTGCAAAGGTTTCTTTATCTCTGAAAGGAGATAAAGCTCCTGCACAGCTTTTGGAGAGAGTATTACTTGGAGTGACAAAAAAGGGACTGAACAGACTTCCAGCCTGGGAACATGCCCCAAAGGACATTTCCCAGCTCTTTTCCAGGCCTAATGGGTCACCTCCAATCATGCCACTCCCACAGGAGATTAACTCACAAGTTTTAATGAGCTATTACAATCACAATCATGACTTTTGACCAGCAAGTGCGGCCTGGAATCCCTTTAGATTTATCTGCCAGGAACACCCAGCTGTCAGGAACAGTCAATCCCAGAGAGCTCTGCAGTGGCACTGTCACAGCCAGCTCACCCAGATAGTAGATCCTATCGGAATGCGGTCCTTCGGGGTCATTTTTCTTCACAAAGGTGAAGTCATGAGGGGCTTTTGCCATCATGTATCCATGATACTTCCGCGTGTCTGTGAGCAGTTT
>NW_005054366.1:1622468-1623938 GCF_000277835.1 Geospiza fortis
CGGGACCTGCTCCTCACGACCCGCAGTCTCAAAGATTTCCAGGCCCGGCTGTTCAGTTTCCATGGCTGCTGCCATGTTGCATGTTGCTGGAAAAAACAGAGCAGCAGAGCTTGAGCTCCAGCAAACCCTCACTGCACACTCCCAACACACCCCACGGCAAAAATGCTTTAAGAAAACCATCCTTTCACATGGGGAATAAAACCCACAGCACAAGGAAGAGAAGCTCCCACCTGCTTCTTTCCCTCCGAGACCTCCACAAATCACCTCATGGCACTGACACCAGAACAGGGGATGATCAGGAGAGGAGCAAGAGCTGGGACACACAACTGCTCAGAAGAAACACTGGTGGCTGATCTGGAACCATCAGGCCACACAACAGGCTTAGGCAGCTTGTCCTTATTCCCATTATTCTCCCATAACTTCTTGGGTTTGTTTGTATCTCCTTTCAAACTAAGTTCAGAAGGGTCTAGCAGTGATCACCACTATTATAATGTCCCAATTACAAATACCAGAAGGGGACACAGAGAAAAAAGCATTTCCCAAACAGATTTATCTGCAACACAAGCCTTATCTGCCCAACAGCCTGTTAGTTCAGCAGATATCTCTTCCTGCAGGGCTTTACAAAGTGTATCTGAGCTGAAATTGTCAGCCCAGACGTCTGGCAAGAGGAAACCAAGTCCTCCCACTGTAAATCCCAGAGCTGAGGGCAGCTCCAAAAGGATCCAAGCTATGAACTCCTGTCACATAGTTCATTCCTGGAGAGCCCAAGGTGTAGGGTTGTCAATCCTCAAAGGCAGGGAGGGGGTGTCTATATATAGCCTGGAAAGACTGCACAAGTGTTGTGTACGCTGCTGGGGCAGAGCATGTTGGCCTGACAAAACACTACCACAGCCTAAATAAAGCATTTCCCTCGAGCAAACAGGCACTGAGGATCGCTGGAGCTCAAGGCACAGGCTTGGGCAGCTGGCAGAGCTCTCTGGTGGACTGGCTCTGCCATGGCTCTCCAGAGCAGCTGAGACATCTCCCCAAAGGAGTGAAAAAGATGTGGTCTGCACCTTGACACAAACCCATCTTAACACAAATAGCTTAACTTCACCTCTGGCAACGCTAACAAAACAAACACTGGTCTTTCTTCTGCTCCCACTAATCACAGCACAAAAATCCAGAACAGAAGAGCTCTGTCCAAATGGAAGAAGGATCCAAGGCATGCACTGAGCAGTGCTATGCTGGAGACAGCGTCAGGAACTGACAATGAACCTTCAAACCTGAATTGCAAATCTCGTTTCATCTGAAGAATTCCAACAAAGAAAAATCCTCCTTTCCCCACCTACCCCCAGATGCTGCTATTTCTTAACCCGACCTACTTCTCGCAGGAGAAGGGATAGAAACCGAAGAGCAGGAGACGTTAACGAGCCAATAGCAGTGGGAACGGCCACCCGACACGGGAATGTCAGTCCGGGGGGTGGCGCC
>NW_005054366.1:1624318-1625866 GCF_000277835.1 Geospiza fortis
TTCCGCTTCCAGGAGCGGCCACGGGCACCGCGCCGCAGCGGGCAGGGGGACAGGGCGCCGCCTGCCGGCCGGGAGGATCAAGCGCGGGGATGCGACATCCCCTCGGGCGCGGGGACCGGGACACAGGACACAGGGACATTTGCACAGGGACTGGGACAAACACACACACTACACCATGCACGAGAGGCAGGTCATGCAACCCCCCCAGTGCACAGGGACCCTGCAGTTTCAAAAATCGCGGTTTTGTCCTGCCCAAAAAATGCTGTCACCTCCACACTGATATGCTTCCCACAGGGGAAAGAAATTCCCAGCTGTAATAAGGAGTGTTAAACACCGGGCACACCCAGGCTCCAGTGCAGTGAAGTCCCAAAACACACTCAGGTTCCAGCAATGTGAGCCCCCCAAAACAACCCCAGGATCCAGAGCTGTGAGCCCCCACCCAATGGTTCTACCCCCGAATTTCCCTTTGCAAAGCACAATCCCTTTTTTTTTTCAAAGGAAAATGGTTTTTTGAACCCCCATAAACCAGAAAAAATAACTTTCTGCAGGTGGTCCCTCCTAAATGCACATGCAGGTGGAAGCTCTGGGTCATACGGGGAGCTGAGGGCTGGTTTTCCCCACATGCTGCCCCAAAGGGTCTGTGGGGTTTGTGTTCCCAAATAAAGCCTCTGGGGCTATTGCTACAGCTCACCCCACCTTCTGTGGTAGCTTCACAACACCAGGGGCTGGCAGAGGGTGGAATGCTCCATGCAGGGCCAGGCTGGGGCAGGGACCTGCTGTCTCCACAGCAGAGATTCACATGGAAACCCTGAGGCAGGGAGAGGCCATGGCAGGATGGGGCTGAGGGAGGATGGATTTGCTCTTGGAATGAGGATGGCTGTGGGCGAGGGGCCTTTGTGTGAGCTGCTGAGGAGTGAGGGGTGGGTTTTTTGGAAAGAACAAGTCAATGCTGTCCTTTTTTAGCCTTATTATGATAGAATCATGGAATCGTGTGGGTCAGAAGTGACCGTAAAGCTCAGCCAGTTCCAACATAAGCAAGGCAACCAAAATCAGGTTGCTCCAAGCCTCATCTAACCTGGCCTTTAACACTTCCAGGGATGAGGCAGCCACAGCTTCTTTCGACAGCCTGTGCCACTGCTGGGCCAGCAGAAGGTCCTGGGGCACATAATAACGACAGTGTAAGAGCTGAAACACGTTGCACGGCTGCAGAATTGCTATTTGCTAAATTCTTATCAGCCTCTCCTGTCATGGCTGAGATGGAGTCAGTCTCTTCTACCAGGTAACATGCTACAGGACAAGGGAAACAGGCTTAAGTTGTGCCAGGAGAGGTTTAGTTTGGATATCAGTGACATTTTCTTCACAGAAAGCGCTGTTGAACATTGGCACAGGCTGCCCGGGACAGCGGCGGAGTCCCCATCCAGGAGGGATTTCAAAGGCATGGCTCAGCGGTGGGCTCGGCAGTGCTGGGGAATGGTCAGAAGGGATCCGGGAGGGCTTTCCCAGCCCAGCAGACGCTGCGGCTCAATGACTCGCACCGATGAGGGCTCG
>NW_005054366.1:1625896-1647102 GCF_000277835.1 Geospiza fortis
CCGCACGTGCACTGGGCACAGCGGCACCGCGAGCTCTTCCTGCGAGTGGACCTCAGCGACGTCCGGGTACGGCCGCGACACCCGGGGACACCTGGGGGACTCTCCTGCGGGGGGCACACTGACCTGGGGACACCCGGGAGGGGCATCTGCGGACAGCCCGGGGGTGACACCTGGGGAGCGCCGGGCGGGGACACCTGTGGGGAATTGGGTGTGGGGAGAGACTCACCTGGGGGACCCTGGGAGGAAATCACCTGCAGGACACCTGGAAGGACTCACCTGCGGGGGAAATCACCTGCAGGACACCTGGAAGGACTCACCTGCGGGCGGGGAGCACCTGCGGGACCCCCAGGGTGGCTCACCTGCGGATCCCCGCGGGGACAGCGGCTGTGGGCTCGGCGCTCCGGGGAGGGCCGTGCGGGACCCCCGGGTGGGTGCACTGACCCCGTGAGCTGTCACCTAATGCGTGTTCTCCCTCCGCAGAACCCGGACATCACCATCACTGATAATGTCCTGCACTTCAGAGGTAGGGGCTCCATCGGGGGGGTCTCAGCCTGGCCCCCACCCCGGGGCTGTCCCACTTGTCCCCATCGCGGGTGCCTGGTTCCCATCGGTGGCAAGAGCCGCTGTGCTGGGCATGTTCAGATCCGCCACATTCCCACCCACAGCCCTCTGTGTTCCAGCCCTGGTAACCACAACAGGCCCTATCTTATCTAACAAGAAAACCCCAACCTCCCCATATTTAAATACCAGTGGAATTTCCATATATCCTTCCCATCCTGGGCTGGCCAAACCCTGGAGATAACTCACAGCAATTTTTCCTTTCACAAAGACCTTGTGTGCAATTCTTATCAAGCCTCCACATCAGGAACTAGTGCACCACTTGGAAACTAAAGCAGATCTTGCCCTGAAAGATGGGTTTTTTGCAGCTGGACAGCTGCATATTTCAGCACCACGGAATTTTTTAAGATGTCTCATTAGGAGCTGCTGCCTCCTTGGTGAGCCACAGCCAGGCCATTTGATAGGAGGGTGTTGCACATCGTGTTCTCTTTGGGATCAGTTTACGGCGTGGAAGGGTGGGAATTATACACAGTGTGCAGTTTTGGAGCCCTTCCGGGGACAGGATCAATATGGGAGATAACAAACCCTGATAAGTGCCCTTCTGCTACTGGGAGGGACTCCCCACATCACCCTCCTACTCACCCAGCAGCACCCATCTCCCTGGGTGCTGCGTTATGCAGAGGCTGGATCCCCCAGCAGGAGATTTCCTGCTGGATTTGAGTTATCTGTGAGCAGCCTTTTGATCCCCTCTTTTGGGAATTTGACGTGCTGGCTTCCTGCAGCAGGAACCCTTTTCCAGCATGGTGCAGACTTGCAGCAGCTTTAGCTGCTGACTCCTGCATCTGCCCCTCCAAGCAAGGTTTTGGTGTCTTCCCTGTAATTGTGTGGTTTCCTCTTGCCTCTGAGGAAGGGAGGAAGAAAGTGCTGTGAATAAGTGCTGAACATTGCTGTGTACAAAGCATCCTTTGCAGGTGAACCTCACACTGACTGTGAATTCTTGTCTTTTAGCCCAGGGTCACGGTGCCAAAGGAGACAACATATATGAATTTGAGATTGAATTCCTCGAGGCAGTTGAGCCTAAAGTAGGTATTTTTACTTCTCTAATTCTTGCAAAGAAAAAGTAAATTTTGAAGAACTTGAAAGGGAAATGGCTGTGCACAAAGTTCCCAATATACTGTTTAAATTTTTCTGGTAACTCTGTAACAGCCAGCTCTGTGGCAGTCCTGTGTGCCATTGTCTTGTTTTAATGCAAATCACCTCACTGGAGCTGGTGCTTGCATGGACCAGCTTGAGTAAGCACTTGCTTGTCACTTGTTACACAGCAGTTTTAAAGTTTTTTAAAGGATTTAAAGCAGCAAAATAACAGGAGAATCTGGCAGTGTGTTGTCTGATGCAACCTTGACTGGAGGTCAGGGGAACATTGTGCAGTTAGTGTGATGTTTCATGGCTTCTTTTGAGTTGGACAAAATAGAGTCAGGAGAATTTGTGTTTCTGGCTTGAGCAGATTTCTTAGGCTGTGATATGTTGTGGCTCCTGCTGGAGAAGTCTTTCCTTAATCCCTGTTGCAGTCTGAGTGGGAAGAGCTGTCCCTCTGTGTTACTCACAGGTGGCTGTGAGGTCTGTCCCCACTCTCAGAGCCTGGGGCACAGGAGAACTTGGGCTTTGCTCCTGGGGCAGGATTTGTGCTGTTTATTCCTGGCTAAGTTTGGGATAACTCCAGTCAGGCTGGGAACCACCGTTCACCTCTGTTCCTCAGCAGGGAAGGAGAAGGAGACCATTGGAGGGGGAATTTCCAGGCTCTGTCAGCAGGCATGTTTCTGGTGTGGCTCCTGCCAGGTATGGAGTGGCAGACAGTGAACAGCTCTTGGTTCCAGGGTCTGGTCACTGCCTTATCATCTGCCTGGCCCACAGAGTGGGAGAGGTGCCTGTCTCTGCCTGTGCCTGTCTCCTGTGCTGGCAGACACAGGCTCTGCTGTGAGCCAGGCCTGGAAGGCAAGTCCCTGCCTCTGCAGAGCAGCCTCCTTCCAAAAGTTGTCACTCTGAGTCACTGTGGAAGGACTGGAGAACAGACTGAACTCTGTGTAACTACAGATGGTCAGGACCAGGCAGCATCACAGTCCAGATTTTTCTCCTTTAGTTTTGATGTGCAGCATGAGTTCCCCTTGCTGGTGCCAGCAGTGAGAAATGGAGCCTGTGGCAGGCAAGGATGAGGTGTAGTAGCTGTAAATTACAGCAGCTGCCTTCAGATGTCAGAGGAGCATCCAGCCAGCCTTGACAGAGCAGAGCTGCTGTAACGTGCTCAGTCAGGAGTGCAGCTTGTGCAGCAGTTTCAGCTGGTCTGACGGGCAGTGCCACGTGGAGCAGCCTCGGTGGTCAGAAGGGCTCCAAGGTGACAATGCCATGGGCTCCAAGGTGACAATGCTGTGGACTGTAAGGATGGAGAGGTTCTGGGCTGCCACTGTGCAGATGGAGAGGCCTTGTGGGGTGGCAGTGAGCACACTGCTTGCTCTGTTAGCTCACCTTGTGTCCAGGCATTCCCTAAGGCTCTTAGCTCCTTCCCTCGGTGCAGCAGGGGTCACATGGGGTCCCCTGTTTAGACAAGTACCTGTGGCTGCTGGCAGTGTTATTTTTACTGCTGGCTACAGGAGGTGGGTGGCTCACAGTACTAAGTGCAAGAAGTGTAAAGCCAAGATCAGGGGTTCTGTCTAAGAAGGCTGGCAGTGGGGTCTCTGCTGGCTCTGTGGTGGGATGCAGTGGTGCTGTGATATGGGCAGGCTGCTCATCAAGTCGTGCACCCATCACAGCTGCCATCTTCAACTGGACTGCCCTTTGCTTCCATGCCTTGGGTGGCAGAGAGAGGTTTGTGCTGCAGCAGTTGTGTCATCCCTGCCTCCTTGATAAGAGGAGTTTGTTTCTCAGCCTCAGAGCTTGTTTCATCAGACTTTTGCTGATATGTCTGCCCCCAGCCTGTGTGCAGGATGACCCAAAGGCAGCTGAACATCACTGTGCAGAAGAAAGAGAGTAACTGGTGGGAGAGACTGACCAAGCAGGAGAAGCGCCCACTCTTCCTGGCACCCGATTTCGACCGCTGGTTGGATGAGTCGGATGCTGAGATGGAGCTGAAGGAACAGGTGAGTCCTGTGGCCACCTGGAGCTTGTGCTGCCACCTACAAAGCAAGGACAGCTGTTCTCCTGTGCCTGAACCTGCACTCTTCATTTACTAGGAGTTCCTGGCATGCTGATTGTTATTGCTGTTCTGTATAAAGTTGGTTAACTGTCACATCCCATGAACTCTCTCCTCTTACCATAGAGTAGTCCTCCTGGGGGGAAAAGACAGACTCCCACATGGGCTTCCCCTGGTTTCCCCTTTCCCTGTCCCCTCACTGGCTTGGTACCCCTGGTGGCTAAGGAGACCAACCCCCTTTGCCCTGCCCTTATCTCCGCCTCCCACCCCTTCCCCTTCTTAAGCCACCTAGTGGTTGCAACCACTAGTGGTTGCCTTCTTTCTCGCCGAGTTTCCTTCAGCCACATGTGATATACTCTGCTGGAATAAACCCTTGCAAAAAGGAGCCTTTCTTGCCTCTCTCACTGAGCCAGCTGTGGTGAGTGTTGTGTGGGGATCTGACTGCACTGCCTGAATGTTAACCCATCGTGCTTTCCTACAGGAGAGGTTTGTTGGGAACAGATAGTAGGCAGCAGCACCCACCATTCAACACCCGCATTTTTAGTTAAGTAGTTCAAATTGTAAGTGGGGATTTGAAATAGGCACATTTCTGGTTAGAACTGGAACTGGAGGCTGTCTGCTGGCTCCTTGCATGCGCTCCTTGCCTGGTGTGCTGATCCACAGAGGATCATGTCACTCTGCCATGTGGAGCCCAAAGGAGTGAGTCCTGGACATTGTCTGTCTGGGAAGCAGGGATTGCTGAGGCTTTCCCGAGCCCTGGCTGGCCCTGCTGGTGCATTCCCACCATCTGGTGAGCTTGAGCAGCTTACTGAGTGGGGAGGTGCAAGATGGACTTGGAAAAGGCTTGAACAGACCACATTCCTGCAAATCCCTTTTACAACAAACACTGTGCCCTGTTCCCCTCTGCAGCCATGAGCTTGGCAGGGAGCAGAGAGGGGCACTGCAGTGCCAAGGCCCAGGAGCATTGGGAAAGGCAGGCAGAGAACCTGGGCTGGATGTTCTCTGTTCTCCTCAGGTTGCTGGTGGATCATGTAAGAAACAGCACAGTCATAACTGAAAATTAACACAGAAAGCAGAGGCTTTTTCAGCAAAAGCATCTAATTACTAGAACAAACCACACGGTGAGGGCAGGATAACTGGTTAACACCCTCTGGCTTTTACTGTACTATAATTTCTGGATGATGCATGTTCTGTTTTATGCTGGTGAAAATTTAAACCTTCTAGCTACTGTCTGCTTGGCTGAGTTTTAAATCCACCAGCTTTGCAGTAGTATAGTTAACAAATCACTTGCTAATTACAGTAAGTCTTTAAAACCTTATCCTTCATCTTAAGGAAGAAGAAAAGATTAACAAAATGAAAATAGAATCCAGAGTCCCAAAAGACCGTAAGTAACTGCATCTTTTTAGTGGGTAAAGTGGGATTTAGGAAGTTTGTTCACACTTTGTGAACCTTGACTCTTAAGGAATTTTGAGTGGCTTGGGGTGTCTTGGAGGAGATCTTTGTTTTGTGAGCTATTAGAAATTTAATAAAAATGGACTGAAGTTTCCAAGGAACATCAAAAATCTGACTAGCAGGTTCTGGAGTTCTGGCAGATAATGGCAAAAGCAGAACCCCCAGTGCACCCAACAGTGCTTTTATCACAATCAATAACTTCCCTTTTCCTTATAAGCTTTATTCTCAGAAAGCCTGGTTTGCAGCTCTTATTACCATTGTACTCTGCTCACCTGATGTGTTTATTATTGATTTTAGCTTTCAAACACCTGAAGAAGGGATACCTAATAATGTATAATCTTGTACAGTTTTTGGGATTCTCTTGGATTTTTGTGAACATGACAGTTCGACTATTCATCTTAGGAAAAGGCAAGTAATGAGCACTATTTTATTTATATTGGAGGGCTTGAGTTGATTTTCAGTGTTGTTTTTAAGACCTTTTAAATAGCAAAATCTAAAGGGAGATATATTTAGGAACTGAACCACGAATGCAGTGCCAAAGAGCACAATGAAAGCCTTTCAAAGGTCATCAAAGTGTCAAGGGCAGGAAAATACTGTCCCCTTGTAAGTCACAGCTGTGTACTCTGTGAATGATACTTGTGCTCTGCCAGAATCACTTCTAACAAAATCAGCCGAAGCAAAATGTCTCGCTGACTGCAATGTTAATGTTTTTGAAAATGATCTGGACAGAGTATTTTGTTTTTGAAGCAAGAACAATCCATTCTCTTGAGGTACAGCACTACTGCCATTTTTGTAAAGCAATTACTGAAATAGCTCTTGATCCTTCTGTGTGTGAAATGGAGCAGTGTTTCTGCCCCAGCTGCTGTGAGTTCAAGATAAGGCCTATAAAGAACTTATGTAATTATGCATCATGTTTTTCTCAAATACAGCTAGAATCCTGTTATCACAAGCTGTGCTGCTGCACCAACTTCCTGAGCATGGAAATTCATTTGTTCTCTAAAACAGTTGGTTTTCTGTGTCTTACAGATTCCTTCTATGACACATTTCACACTATTTCTGATATGATGTATTTCTGTCAGACCCTGGCATTAATGGAGATCATGAATTCACTAATAGGACTGGTCAAGTCACCACTGATCCCTTCTGTAGTGCAGGTTGTATTTCTAAATTCTTCTCCTTGCTCTTATGTTTAAAGTAAATGTTTATTTTACACAAGTGTTGAGACACTCCTAAAATAAGTGATGCAAGCTCACTGCCACTGGACTAGAGGATTTCTAATTCACAAGGCAGGAACCCATGTCTTGGCTGTGACAGGCTGTCTGTCTCCTTCATCACCTGGTAAGGGAGTGCAGGACAGTAAAAGCAAGAAGCTGATAAAAGTACATGATTTTGATTTGGTGCCAGTGCCCTTTTTATCCTGGTTGTGGTTGTTGTGCATAAAAATGAGGATGGCTGATTTGAGACTGGATCCCTTGGATTGTACCTAAATACAGGGCAAGATGCCTACTTGTAAGAAGCAGGTCACAGCTCAGCTGTGAGTTAGTTGTGTGCTCAGATGTGTGAGGAGTAGATATCTTGTGTTTCTGACAGCAAGGACTTGCCCTTCCTTCTGATGAAATGTTCCTTAATATGTTTTTCTTTAATAGATATTTGGAAGAAACTTCATTTTGTTTGTTATCCTTGGAACCTTGGAGGAAATGCAGAGCAAACCTGTGGTGTTCTTCATATTTTATTTCTGGAGTATCATTGAGCTGTTCAGGTTGGTGGGATTTTCCTCCTACCAAGTGTGCACAGAACAAAGTGGTTGTTCCCAAGAAAGAAGATTTTGATCTTTGTATTTTTTGGAAGAGTTGTCCCCAGAGGGTCCTTGAGTCATTGACTGTTCACAGCCTTCCTTCATCTGCCAAAAGCTAAGGCAGGCTGGAGTCTGAAAGTGATACTGCCCTGTTGCTTTATTTCTTTGGTGCTTTGAATTTCCATTGTTAAATGAGGCCTTTATCTTTGAAACAAAGTTATTTTGAAGGGTTTATTAGGCAGCCAGGCAGTTGCCTTCATGCCTGTGTTCAGAATGGCCTGAGCTCTGTAAACTGCCCAATAACCACGTGTCCATCATCATCCACAGGGACAATGCCTTGAATATTCTTGTGTCATTTGGGAATTGTGTTGAGCACACAGTGTATATACACAAGACCAATTCTAGTAGTAGTTTCCATTTTAAAGTGTTTGTTTCCCCTCACACTGTAGGTATCCCTATTACATGCTTTCCTGCATTGGAATTGAATGGAAACCACTCACCTGGCTCCGTTACACTGCCTGGATCCCTCTCTACCCCTTAGGGGGCTTGGCAGAAGGTATCTCCTTAAAACAGTTTACTAAATAATGAATTCAAGGCTGGGAAAATAACTCAATTTCTTTTTTTGGCAGCTGGACTTAAAATAGTAAAATAGAACAACAGATAAATAGATTTGCTTTGAGGTGAACCAAATATAACCATTTTGTCTTTCATACTGAATCAAATATTATTTTCAATTTGATGTAAAGTCTTCCTTTTGGAGGAAAGACTCCCTTTCTGGAGGGTGAAGTAAAGGCAATGATGGGTTGCATGAACCAATGGAACAAGAACAAGCTGCACAGGAGGCCAGTGCTCACTTCCCTCTGGTGAACCAAAGCTTTGTCTGCTGGGCCTGACTTGCTCAGCCGGGCCTGGGTTCACACCAGCTCCCAGGTCTTGATATTATCTTGTAAATGACTGCAGAGGACAGGCAGGGGCTCATTCCTGTGTTGCACACTCATGTCTGTGAGCCAGGAGGTGCTCTGAGCATTGCCCAACACCAAGCAGGGGGAGGAGTGTGCCTGTTTCATTGCTGGGGGTATTTCTGGATGGCAAATCCTGCTGGCACAGGCCCTGGGGCTGCAGCCGTGCCTGAGAACAGAGTCTCACCAGGAAGGTTCCCTGCTGCACCCCCTCAGGCAGGTGCTTCCCACCCTCCTGCATGTTCAACACCTTCAAAATTGCTGTCATTAATCAGCACTGGCAAATTAGAAGGGACTATGCTGAAATAGTTGGTGTAGGCTGGGTAATTACATATTTTATCTGTACTTGGTAATGATGGTGGCCTTCTGCTTTCAGCTGTCTGTATTGTTCAATCCATTCCAATCTTCAGTGAAACAGGGAAATTTAGCCTGGGATTGCCAAATCCACTGAATGTCACAATCCAGTTTCCATTTGTGCTTCAAATATATCTTATAGCCTTGTTTTTAGGTAAGTATTTAATTCTATTTCTCAGTATTGAAATAAAAAGTTTCCCCTGAATAACTTGATTTTTCAAAGAAAATGAAATTCCTGCATCTTGGGGACCATGGCAACATAAAATTGTTCGAGGTTAACTGTTATCCTTATGGATTGTTTATGTAAATTTGTCAGTGATGGAGAGGAACACACCTCCAATGAGCTCTGATTAGCCCTCCAAAAAGGTGTATTGGTAACAAATTAGCACCATAAACTTGAGTTAAAGGAAAATTTTTTACATATATTTATAACCATAGTATACTTAGTTTCACCTTTTAGGGGATATTTGAGCTTTAGAATGATGCAATGGCAATCTAAACATGATTTCAAATTAATTTAGTTAAATGTTGCAATATTATCACAAATGCAACATGAAATCTTGTTTTTCCAGGAAACAATATAAATAATATATTTAAAGAAGGAAACCTGCTTGAGACATAGTTGGTTTCTGGTGTTACATTTGTAAACACAATTTAAATTCCTTGTACCCACACCCACGCTGGGTATCCACAACTCACCACAATCTAACCGAGAATTTGAAACTGAACTTTCACTAGATTTCTCCTGCTCACAGACATTGCTTAAAGCCACCCTCCAATTGAGTTTTACTCTGAAATACCTGGTTCATCCTCCTTAGCTCTGCACAGCTGGTGTCACAACTTCTTAAAGGTGACAAACAAACCTTCTAAGCAGCTCTTTGCCAAACAGCCCGTGCAGCAACTCCTGCCTCAGCCAGCAAGAAAACACTTGCATTAGCTTTCACTGCTATACACACCCCTAAATAATTTATTTTGTTGTGTGGTGGTTGGGTTAATTGGGTTCTGTTGTTTTTCCTTTAGATTTGGTACAGCTATTTACCATAAAAAGACGCAGTGATGTCCTACCTAAACACTTCATTCTTTTCCAGGGGTATTTGTAAACTTCCGTTACCTCTACAAGCAAAGGAAACAGCACCTTGGACCAAAGAAGAGAAAGATGAAGTGAAGCAGGACTGCAATGATTTCTTATCTCACTTGGGGACAAGATAAGCCTATAATTCTTACGGTTTTACCCACTGTAATGCAAGAATTTTGTAAAATGAAATGACCACGCTAGATTTCATGATTTCATAGTGAATTCAGGTAACATTCCCTTATATTGGATTTTGTTCCCTTTCCATCATCTATGCATGGCATTTACCATTGAACATTTAAACGTGTATCCTGTCAACCAGCATATTAGAAAGAAATCCTATTATCTGCATATGATATGCTTATAATCAGTGGAGCAGCACTAACTAGAAATAGTGTTTATCTTTTAATTGGAGATTTGCTCTTATGTGTTTGCATGCAGACAGGGCTTCTGATGTGGGATATGCTCTTTGCTGGCCTGTGCTGTTCCTGGGAGGCATCCTGATGGCAGGAGGAGGCACAGTCTGAGGCCACTGTGCAGTGTTTGGGTGTTTATCAACCACTGGGATAAACCTGCTCAGTATATACCCCCCCTTTTCTTCTGCAGAATTATTGATGGTGCAGAATTAAAACTGGAAGTAGCTAATGCTGATTTAAATGCTACCAACTTAGTCTGTTTCTAGTTGAGCCTTAACAGAATAGGAGCTCTGTGTGGACCATAGCAATGATAGCAATGTGTATTCCTGTAGCAACACATCCTGTCCAGTCATTAGGGAAAGGAAGCTGCCACTGAGGGCAGAAATGCTTTCCTGGTTGGTAGAGCAAGCATTGAAACGTAACAAAACAAGGGAACATAGGTACCAGCTTTCCCCTGGCACGTGAACCCCAACAGAACTCCATCCAACCCATGCAAAGAAAGAATGTGGAATTCTGATGGGAGATGGGGCCCCTCTGATCCATCCTGCCAGGGCTGTGGCTCCTGTATTTACAGCTTTCAGCAAGGCAGCAAAGTCACTCTCCTACCTGCATTTAGTGGTGCAGCAGAGAAGCTGGTGTGGGGCTCCTGGGGGGATGGAACAGGGGGGTCAAATAAACTGTATTATTTAGATAGCACATATCAAATCTTAGTAAGGGAGGTCCCACACACGGTTTGAAGAACCCTTTTCTATTTGCTTGCTTTAACCACCACCACCACCAAAGAGAAGCTCCCCCCACATTTCAGGTCATCTGCTGTCTCACCTGGAAACCTCTGGCTCTGTTGACTTTATTTCAGCATGTCCTCCTTCACACTGAGCCTCCTGTAGCTGATCCCAGATTCCTCTGGCCTCCTTAACCCAGCTTAGAAAGGTACAGCAAGTTTAGTTCATACTGCACTGTGGTTATCAACAGGTTGTTTCCCAACTGCCACTGCCCCAGGCACTGCAGAGCAATGCCAGCAATCCAGAACAGACACAAGCTGAGATTAGCTTAGTGCCATGTTACTATTTATCTTTTTCTATTGTAAAACAATATGAACCCTCCAGAAAATTATTTTATATATATTAAAAGTAACAAACAGAAGGTTTGTGATATGGACCCAGTGCTTGTTACTGTAAATGAAATAGTGTTATGAGGAGACTAACACAGAAGCAGTACAAGCTCCACGCTGCATTTCACAAATTGTGTTCTGTGAACAAGAGGCGTGATACAACTTCTCTTTGGGAGAAGCACAGCCTACTTTACTCAGGAGAGTTGAGCACTATTTACACAAAATTTCACTTAGCACACACTGTACCTATGTTTGAAGTATGTGAAAGGGTTGAATTAGCTGAGTAACAGAACAGCAAGGATCACTTTCATAATTTGATTTCTTCTCTGGGCATTTAAACCTCTGTTATGAAATCCGTATGTATTCATCAGTGAAATTGTGGTACCTAGTGCAAGCTGTCATGGATCTTACACTACTGAATTTTAGTCCTTCAGAAAGAATGTGTTTCTATTAATAAAGATTTACAACCAAATTTTGTTTTAGTTCAGTTGTTTGTTCTTTCAAATTATACTACTTCCTGAGAAGTTGTACAATTTGATATTTAACTTGAGATAAACAGCTGGGACCTGAGCCTTCACCAGGTCAGTCTTTTGGGCCACACAGCCTGCTATGAAAATGGAACAAATCCAACTTAAATTTTCATGAAGAATTACTCTTTATTTGTATTATGCAAATAAAAAAAAATGTGTCCCAAGATCAAGTTACTTTCAGAAGCATAAGCACTGCAAATGCAAGTGATAATGCCTAGTACAAACTGTCAAGTTGGGCATAAAGTCAGGGCCAACACCCCAAAATCAGTTTTTATCTGATCTTGCAGGGTGCTTCTCACACCTTTCTTTGGACTAATCAAGTTGATCTTGAAAGTGTAGTAGCTGCCTTTTAGGATACTTTCACCAGCGAGTTCAGTTGTGTAGTAACTGCATTTTGGGGAGGCCAAAATCCAAGAGCTGCCAATGGCATTTTTTCTTTCCTCACATGTACTAAATAACTTCCACCCATCATCCAACACCACCACTGGGTTTGGGACGCTTTCCACAGTTTCCAGGTCTGACTAACAGCCACCACAAACAAGCTACGTTTGTTTAGAGAGCACTGATGCAAAACTTCCCCATTTGGACAGGAAGTTCTTCAAACAGCGATTGAACAGGCCAGAAGAAAATCTTGAGCCTTAATCTAGAGAAGCTCCCAAAATGGAGACTTCACATTCTCTCAGTGCTGCTGCTGGAAAAGTCTGTCTGCAGAGGAGCAATGTTGTGATCATAGGCAGCGTATTCCGAGGCCCCAGTACTTGCCACCTTGAGCTGCTGGGCCGCGTGTGTGAGCTGGAAGGCGGCGTCGGGGTGGGCGGTGTCGGGGAGCAGCGTGCACTCCCGCTCCAGCATGTCTGCCACGCCCTTCAGCAGCTCCAGGAAGCCAAAGGCCAGAGCTGCCTTTCGCAAACGATTCAGCTCCTGCAAAGACACAAAACCCATTTTAAAGCCACTCCAAGCCTCCACATCAAACGTGGGTTTCCTGCATCTGTTTTTAAAGGTGATGTTACTCACAGTGCAGCTGCTGGAAAGTGCCCAGCTGCTCATGGATGATAAAAAATCAGGCCTGAAGATGACTGTTGTCTTCCCTTGATCCTTTTCTATAAACCTCCACTTCTTCCTTTTGTGCATTCAGCTATTGTACCTGCCTGCTTTGTCTGTGTCCCAGCAGGGCTCCAGCTTAGGCTTCACTGACTGACTGCTGCCTTTGACCACAGTGTCCAGTAAAATGTAGATACATTGATTTTTCTTCCCTATAAACTGAACAGTGCTTATGTGCACTTAGGCAGGGTATTCTTTCTTCAGGTCTCTGGAGGCTGCAATACCAAACTGTTTCAGCACTAAGCTTGCAAGAGGAATAATTACCTCCAGCTACAGTCTGGTTATGGATCATTATGGTGTGGCCAAATGTGCCTGGAACTTTGTCTTTCTCTGCTTCAGTTGCAGATAAAATGGAGGAGACATTTTCAAGACTCAGAATGACATCTGTGTTCCTATTCCTCTCTGATCCCTGTTCATTTCTGCCTGGACAACAGCATAGAAGTTCACCATGGAAGTAGCAGAGGTCATGAGGGACACTTGTAGACATGACACATCTGTGCCAGAAAATGTAGTGCCAGACCATTGAAATGAGACCCCCTTGTCTCACCTAACCAGCCTGTAAGTTTTTGCAGAGCACTGCAAGCCTGAACAGAACACACTGTGGTTCTTCTGTCAAACGTACCATCATCACTACAGATCAAACTTGGCCAGCCTGGAACGTTACTCACTTTATAGAAGGTTTGTGTTTTTTCAGGGAGTTTCCTTGCATTTCTCAAGATCTTCTGTACATCTGTCTGCAGAAAAGAGAAAAAAAAATCCAATAATCTTGGCAGCTTCTGGGGGAATCTGCAGAACAACCCCCAACTCTTTATGGATAAATTATCCTGACCATTGACAAAACTGCAGCTCACAAAGGCTGAAACATAACTGGTAATTATACTAAATCAAATAAACCAAGCCAGATGCTCCACTGGAGACACAACTCTCATTAAACAAGCTATGCTTTCTGATTGCATTTTAATCATGACATTGTAAAGAGGCAGTGTTTATAAAAATGAAAGAAAAGCAATAAAGCAATTGCACTAAATGGGCAAGACATGCACAGACTGCAGCTCCTGCTGAGATGGCTCCTGCTGCTCCAGGTAAAGCAGCACAACCTGGCTCATTACCTGGAGGCCACTGGGTTTGATCCAGACAGTGACATTCTGAGCGTAGCTGCGTTTGTTCTTGGGCTGCAAAGGGAAAGGGCTCTTGTTGTCATCCTCTCCATAAGGATTTTCTTTTGCATCTGGGAGAAAAAATAAATTATAGACTTAGCAACCAAGAATTGCCAAGATCATTCACACAGCACTGAATGGTTAAGAGTTACTCAGAGGAGTGTGACCAGTACCTGAAATGGGGCCAAGCTGTGCCATCTTCCCCAGCCATGGGAGGGGCTCAGGACCAGGTTCAAAGAGTGACATCATGAGGTTTGATTTCTTCTTGCTATCAGCTTGTGAATAAAGCATACCATACCACTCTGGCCTGTGGAAAAAAGCAAACTCTCAAAGGCTGAAAATCTTCCACCCCTCTGCATAGAATGTGCCTCCCTCTCACTGTGTGGAGGCTCAATGTTTGCAACTTGTACTGACAGAAACAAATCTGCAATTAAAAATCCACAGCTTAGTCTAGCAGTGCAGAGTTCTGCACAGAATACAGATATAAATAAGCATAATTTATAAATAAAGCCTAAATGAGCAAAGTAAGAGATTTTTCAGGCAGACATCCAGCTCCATACCCCAACTGGACGAGAGCCACCATGCCTTCCACTTTCAGGCTGCCATGTAATAAAACACAGAAGTTGGGGATTTTCCCAGCAATCTGATTAGCTGAATTCTCATCTTCAGTGTCATCTGTGATCCCAGGTCCCACCTCATCCCCCTCTAGGGAAGAATCAAAGCAAACAAAGAGAAAACATAAGAATAAATTCAAACACAAGAGATCTGTTTCCATGACACCACCCTTTACTGTCTGCCTGCAAGAGTTAATTAATACTTTTGTAGAACAAACAGCTGCAGAATGAACTGCTTGGGCAAAGTGGCACAATAATGATACATAAATGTTCCACTGCATTGTACTCAAGGGCATTAAATATTCATCTTGCACCACATATTTCATGGCTCCTTATTATTCTGAACTGTATGTTTAGCATGTTCTATTAATAATGATGTTGTAAGGACCCTGGCCCCTCTATGAACTTCACAAAGAACACAGTATGCAAAATAAGAGAGCTTGTGGTCAAAGTTTTAATTCTAATGCAATCACACAAATATGACATCTGATATTTTGATAAAGCAAAAAAACCTGTGCTTCCAGTCCAAACCTCATTACAAGGGAAGCTTAAAGTAGTTTTTGCTGAAATAAACCCAACTTGCTCACCTCTGTTAAGTGCAATGGGCAGTACCAAGTGTCTGGATAAGACAGGAGGGCTGGAAATGTCTGCAATATCTACAAACCCAACAATTTCTAGATCTGCAGGGAGACAACAGATTTAAATCAGATTTAAGACAGTTTAAATCATATTTGGAAATAACTGAAATGTATTCAGAGGCTATTTAACATCACTACCACCACCAGATTTTGTCATTCTGAAGCAATGACTAAAGACAGCACAAGAGAACCCAAACTGAACTGGAGTCCAGAGGTGTTAATAAGTAAGAAATACATAAAACACACAACTTTTGAGGATGACTTCCAGCACACACAGACTGCTGCCCATGAGCTGTGCTGCTGGACAGTTACAGAACTGAGCACCTTGATATTTACACTGCACACAATCCATTGCTGTCTTTTAAATTCCAAAAGAGAAAAAGCAAACAGCTGCTGCTCATGGGAGCTGTGTCCACTAACGGGAGAGCTGGAAAGGTTTTTCTTTGCATAGTTATTTTTAAAAATAATTTCTTATTAGCTTATGAGGGTGTTCATGGAAAGCAGCCTGTGGCTGTTTCCCAGTCTCTACCCCTAGAAATTGTCACCCTGAGCTCTAAAAGTGCCTCTACCCTACTGCAGCCCTTTAGCCAGGTACACATGGATGAAGCAGGATGATATTTTTGTTCCCTGGTGTCACACATACACCAAAAAAATTACACAATCGGAGACTGATCCTTGCAGAGACAAAGTGGATGAGGCAATAATTCCAGAGGATGACAGATGGTAGTGAAAGGGCAGAAATCAAATGGATTTTAGTAAAAAAGCAATCAAAGATTTGTTACCTGTATTAATTGCTTTAGGAATGGGGTCTATTTCCTCATCTATAATGAAAGGCTCTGGTCTGGGAAATACTTGCACATCAGATGTTAAGTGGCCACACTTGAGGACAGCATGGAATGGTGTATAAGCCAGGTCTATTAGCTTTCTAGAACACAGTTATTAAGGAAAACATAATACATATTATATGAAAATAGTTTGTCTAAGGCACACTAATTTAGCTCCCAAATCTTTTTTAACTACAGTTAATTCAATAGTTCTAGTGTTGCTAAATTATGAAACAAAGCAGCATTATCCCACTCATGGAAAATGAACAGTAATTATGGAAATTACTGTCTTCTATCTGCCAAGCATAAACAGATGCTACAGTTTGGTTACAATGACTAAATAAATATTGACCATAACCAGTGAAGGCCAAGATGAAATTACAGTTAACAAGATTAAAAAATGAAGAATTTAATTAGAACATCTCATATCACCAGATTTCTTATTGTATTTGTTTTTCTTTTGAGATATCAACTGGGGACCTTCCCAAAGGTCTGTTATCTACAAATGTGCTCACCCAAACATGGACTGCACATTCTTCAGGCACAGGGGGCCATCAATGGTGAAAATCTGCCCTTCCCCATTGTTTAAATCAATGAGCCGTTCCAGGCAGTCTAAGGAATCTGTGCTTTGAAGCTGCAGAAAAAGAAAGGGAAATATTTTTGTTGAGTGTTCTTTTTATTCTCTTTTGTACTAACCAGTATTTTTAAAGAAAATATACACAACACAGCAAAAAGCATCTGATTGGATGTTCCCATGATTTTTTGTTCTCTCTCTCCTTTCCAAATAAACGAACATTCTTTGTCTCCCAGGCGATGTTCTCTTATTACTTATCAGAAATAGATGATTTATTTTAAATATTTATTTTAAATATTTTCCCAGTTAATTTGAGATGTTAACAGTGCTTCAATCCACCAGCTTAATCAAAAGGGTCATCCTTGACAGAGACCATGAAGCTGAGATATCTAATTGATGCCTAAGCAGAAAACCCTTCTGTGAAGGCCACAAGAATACAGGTGTCAAATCAAAAGCAATGCTATTAATAAAACTTAATCTAATGAATATTAGTCAAATAGGCTTCTTTTTAAACAAATGTTTATGCAGCAGAATTCTAACTCCTGTGAAGATTTTTAAAGCTGGGATTGAAATTTGCAAGAGAAAGAGAAAGGAGGAAGAAAATTGACACCTTTCCTTCACAACTAAGGGAAGGTGTTTTAAACACTGGCTTGGAGACTCCAGTCTTCCCCTCTAACATTTCTACACACAGCTACTGTGTCTTAAGTGTTAAGCATCTTTGCAACACAAGTAATTTATTCAAGAACTTAACTGCAGATTAAGAAGAGCCCCAAAAGCATTCAACATAATTAATGCAGTAGAAATATTAACAGAGACATTAAAATTCCATAATATTCCCCAGGGACAAACTGACATGATTTATAAAGACTATGGTAATAATGCAATAGCAGTAGATAATAACAGTGCAACAATAAACCTTAAATTCTTTCACCCAATAACTAAGCACCAGAATGTCAACTAAACCTTAAGCACAAGAACATCAACACAAGTGGCCGTTAGTTCAGACAAGCCCAACAATTACCCAAGGCAACAAAGAATAAGCCATCACCTCTTCCAGGTTGGCCATGCACATGACGTAGAGCTTGGACGGGAACGGGAAGGGCAGTGGGAACCTGTTGCTGTCGCTGCGCTGGCTGTGGGTGGCCAGGGAGTGGCGCAGGGAGCCCCGGCCGATGCCCAGGCAGCCGTCGGTGACCAGGACAACCTGCGGGGACCGGGGACAGTGAGACACTTCCAGCTGCACCGCGCACCTGAGCACCCGCACACTGCAGGAGCCTTCCTGCAGCACCTACCTGCTCCCACCCAAACTCCCTGCTCCCACCCAGCTGGGCAAAATTTCCAGAAGGAACCCCACATCAAGGAGAAATTGAAGATTGAACCCTCATGGTTTACACGGTGTGAATGGTAAAGAAATGTTTTCTTGGCATTAGGTAATTGCACCAACATTTGAATCTCATATATTTAATTTTTAAGTGTACACTAGAAGCACAGTGACTACACAGCCAAAAACCAGCCTCTTGCTGCTGGACTCAAGGATTCCAGGTTTATTTTCAGATGGGTGATAAAGGCCATTTCTTCTGCAGAATCTGGAGAGCAACTCAACTTCCACTACAAACCACAGAAACCTCAGAAAAGGGTAGTATTAGTGATCTTAATGCTTTGCAAATACAGCTGCATTATGCTCACATTTTGCAGCAGAACTACTATATCAAAACCACACACTTTTTCATTCAATTGCACATCCAGAGTCAATCCCTGTGGAAACCTGCACTAATTATAGTGAATAATGGGATTATTTACACTCAGCTGTGACCCAGCTTCCAGAGGAGTAAAAGAGCTGCTCCTTCAGTGCTGCATGGCAACGGCAGGCATGATTTCTGGCTGTTAGGTAAGGAAAATCAAATCCAGCTGAAACTCCATGTGTAATTGCTACATCCAGATTTGTATTCCCCCTGCATCCTCAGTCTCTCTCACAGTCTCCTCAGAACTGGTGCTCACCAATGATGTTTTCCACCACTCCAAGGCTGCACAGTACATTCCTCAGTGCCCTCCACCACCCCAGCACCTGAAGTGCCAGTAAAATCAGCTATGGCACAAATGAGAGACAAAATAATTGAGGTCTAATCTCTGCTTGGTTTTCACAGCTTTCTTGTTGTTTGCTTTCTTGTTTTTTGCTGTCCCAAGGTGCCTTTTGTCCATGCTGGATGATGAAGCACTGCCTAACCAATAAACCTCTGTCCTTTTTCCCTTTAAGAAATATTGCTTCAGGCATCTTCCCACTTCACTGAGTTGCAAAATTGCTGAACTTAAATCGAGTGTCTCAGAAAACCAAGGGTTAAAGCAAACTCTGCCATAAAAGGCAGCAGATTTGGAAGGCTGAGAGCTTGCAGGGCTGAATGGGGTATGTGAGCAGCTGCGTGGCAAATGACTCATTTGGGAGAGAAGTCAGATCAAAACACACTCAGCAGCAGCCCCACACTGTTGGTTGACAGCTGGGATTGTTACAAGCCCTGGAAACCATCAAGGAGTGGAGGGGAGAGGCTCCTGATGTGGGACTACACCCTTTCCAAATGGACTGAGGCTCCTGGGACAGCAGACTGCACCCACATCAAACACCAGGCCTGCACAGCAGTGCTCCTGAGCCACGTTTTACAATCCACTGCACTACAAGAACACACGGGGCAGGAAACAGTCTCATTTTTTTTGCTGCTGAATATTTTTATAAAGATCACCTTCTGTTCATATTGCAGGTTTAGCCAAAATATGAATTCTTTGTGTTTTTGCACAAAGCATGCCTGAGAGCATTCCAAACTTTCAAATTACATTTACATTTCTATGTGCAACTCACAGGAACAGAATCAATCACAGAATCACAGGATGGTTCGGGTTGGAAGGGGTCTTAAACAGCACCAAGTTCCAATCTCCCTGCCAGGGATAACTAAACATGCAGTGAAGTAAACTTGAACCAGAGCAATCAGCCATACCTGGCAAGGAATTGCTGCCCCCCACTCCTGCTGGACAATATTGCAAACCCCCAGCAGCGCTGACTCCAAACAGGTTTTGTCATAATCATCCATGTTACTGAGGGCTTCCTGCAAAGACAAACACCACAGTCACTGCTGGGGGAGCATCCCTGCCAGGACACACCCAGCAGGCACTCCTGGCTTTCAAGGAACTGTAATATTATCAACATAGCTCTTTAAGAGTGAAAAAACACCTTTGCATGTCTTAAAAAAGTAAAAACCTGAGGCAACATCCAATGGGAAACATTTAGCTGAGAAAATCCTCACAGGTGTCAGAGCAGAGACCACGAGGAGTTTGTTTCATAAAAACTCTTTGGCAGAGAGAGAGAGTAACAAACCCAAAACTCACATCTGCATCCATAAAGCAGCTTCTCTCCTAGAAGTAAAAACCTCACACTTAACACAGGGTGCAGCTGTGAGATGCACTTGCTAAAGGAGCCTGGTTGGGCTCCTGGCTTGCAAAATTCCTCAAATGAACTCTTAGGGAAGTGAAGATTAGAGAGGATGCACTGGCACCCACTTGCTAAACTGCAAACACAACAGAGAACAGCTTTAAAAATCTCTTTGCCCAATGGACAAACCCAAACCACGGTGCCCTGTGAGAGCAATGTGTCATTTCCCCCCATGTGAGGGTCAGATATAAATGTACAAATTTTACTGGATTCACAGGCTCCAGTGCCTTATTGCACTCATGTGAAACTTCCCTCTTGGACTTTCTCCTTCCCATTTCCTCCTCCCAACTTCCCACCACATCTGTGAGGCCTAAAATCACTCATTCTCACTCTTGCACTGTTTTGACCTCTACACACTCTCAACAGCAGCTTCTCTCTACCAAAGTCTTTCTAAATGGTCCTGTCAGCTGCATTGTTTATCAACAGCAAACCAACAATTACACATAAAAACAGGGACAGCACAGACCCACTTGGGGAGCTTCATCAGGCAGCCCTTCCCCCCATCCCATTTTTAACTCCATCCCATTTTCGACTCAATGAGCCACACCCCAGTGCTCACCTGCAAAGGTGCAACTGGCAAAGTTCAATGTTTCAAGCACACTCATTTCATCTGCCCTTAAAATGAGGACAAATTCACTCAATTCAAAACGTTGTGCACAGGATGACACCAAATCACAGAATTTCACCCTGCTTTAGTGGCACAATTGGCTGATTTTTAAAAATGTCGACGGTTTACTGCTTTAGCGTTCACACCCCCTACCTGGAGTGTGTTGTAGTCTCTTGTGAAGGGCACCATGAGCTCCCAGAGGGATGAAAACACCACCAAGGCCGTGAACTCCAGCTTGTAGTTGGTGGCCATGTGCTCGAAGAGCATGGTGAGCCCGTGGGCAGCCAGGTGCTTGCGCTGGTACTCCTCGGAGCCCTCCACCGACACGGGCCGCGTCATGGACAGCGACACGTCCATCACCACCACCGTGGGCATGGCGAGCTGCTCCTGGGCCGCCCTCACGGACGGGCTCGGCCGGGATCAGCTGCCTGCAGGGGAGGGAAGGCACAAATCACCAGCAAAGCTGCACCCGGGGAGCCGCGCGTCTCGCCCCCTCACGCTGGCCCCGGGGAGAAGCGACAATTACCCTTGTCCCCCTCAGAACGAGGGGCTGAGCACAGATGAGGTGAATACACGCTGAACCCCACACGGCATTTCCAGCCGGGCGCAGCGCAAGGCCTGGAGACGGCAGGAGCTGAGCCTCGCTGGGGAAAAGGCGCAGCCCTGCCGCTCCGAGGGCGGTCGGGCAGGGATCCAGCCCTCCCTACGAGCCTTCGCCCTCAGCGGGGCTGTCCCGGGAGCGCTCCCGGACCGAGCGGCGGCGGCGGGCACGGAGCGGGGCGGCG
>NW_005054366.1:1647122-1659642 GCF_000277835.1 Geospiza fortis
GTGAGGGCTGACCCCGCGCGGGAAGCGGGAATGTGGGATGGCCGTGCTGGGGGAACGTGGTGCCCACGTAAAATAGCACCACAAATGACCGCTATGTGCGGAGAAGGGTTTATGCACTGGGAAGTGCGCCTCCCTCTCCCGCTTCTGTACCTGTGGCAATAAACTCCAGTGCAAAACTGGGATGTACTCCTGAAATTGTGTGTTCAGACAACAGTTTGCTTTAAAATTATCAGAGAGGCACAGAACAGTTTAGCTGGAAAAGCCCCCTAAGATCGTCAAGTCCCACTGTTGCCCCAGCACTGCCAAGGCCACCATAAGCCATGTCCCCATGTGCCACATCCACCCGGCTTTAAATCCCTCCAGGGATGGGGACTCCAGCACTGCCCTGGGCAGCCTGCTCCAATGCTGGACAAGCCTTTCAGAAGAGACATTTTCCCAATATCCAACCTAAGCCTCCCCTGGTGCAACTTGAGGCCATTCCCTCTCCTCCTGTCCCTGTTCCCTGGAGCACAGCCCGACCCCCGGCTGTCCCCTCCTGTCAGGAGCTGTGCAGAGCCACAAGGGCCCTCCTGAGCCTCCTTTGCTCCAGCCTGAGCTCCTCAGCTTCCTCAGCCACTCCAGACCCTTCCCTAGCTCCATTCCCTTCCCTGGACATGCTCCAGCACCTCAATGTCCTTCTCGCCATGAAGGACCCAAAATCAAATCACACATTTCTAATTCCCCTGCAATAAATCTGATGATTAGATTGCTGTGGCTGTTAAATCCTTGGCCAGGGATGTTGTTATTTCTTCCCCTGTGGAGCTGCACCATATCAGTGCCACAGAAGAGTCCCAGGTCCTGCTCCCTCCCTCTGCCTCAGTGCTCCTGGCACAGGCCCTGAGGGATTTTCTAGGAGTCAATGAGTTTTAAACCTCCCTCTGGCATTACAGAGTGGTCACATACTGTGGCAAAGACCAGCAGAGCTGCTTGTCTGGCATCTGGCCTGTCAGCCACAGGAGATGCCTCAAAGTGTTCCACGTTTAAAAGTGTTTATAAATGTGATTTACCCGCTGCCAGGGCGTGAGGGTGATCCGTGTCCATGGCTGGTGCTTCCGTGCAGGAGTTTGTGAAGGGGATAATCACCTGTCCTCACACTGAGAATAACCTGTGGGAGCAGACAAAGGTTCAGAGATAGACCCAAATCTATACAATACTATTTAATCTTCTTAGGGGCTGTGGGTATTAAACTGGATTGGGAATTCCTCCACTAACATGTCCTTCACACCTGACCCGCTCTTGTTTTAGGACTCTGCCAGCAGAGGAGACATCCTGAAAATGGGATCATTTTCACCTGCCTCTCTCTGCAACAGCATCTCCCACCTGGCTGTTAAGTACCAAAGAAGCTTCCAGCACTACACCCAGCCCCTGGAACTCGCCTTCCTCCTGGACAGACCTTTGGAAGGTAGGCTGGGGAGGTTTGTGTGATTGCTTGGATTTCGTGTTACTGAGACAGAAGTGAGAAAAGGAGTTTATCAGGAATTGACCTAAACTTATGAGACTAGAGAAACAATTCTGAATTCTTCTGGTCAGGAGTTGTGGAAGGCTGCAGAGCTCTTAGAACTGATCCTAGCTTTGGATTTCTTTCTGCTTGCAAAACGTCTTTCAAGCAGCTTGTTTTGGAGAGAAGTAAAATCCGTATTTAAATAGGAGTGTGTGCATAACTGTATCTTCTCTCTGCCATCCTTTTAACTCTCCTGTCTTTGTTAGGGGAAGTTATTTTCTCTTAATGTGCAATTTGTTATACCTCTTGTGTTGTTCTGCCACATGTATGTTTATTTTCTTTTTATGTATGAAAAACAAGGCTTGTATCATCTATTTATCTAGGTATTCCCATGACCCTCTATTACTGTTGCCTTAGTGATCCTCCCAACTATTTAAATTAACATTGCCTGTTTTGCAAGAAATTTAGGCTGATAACTTCCCTGGGTGTTATGCAAGAGGGTGAATGTGTAATAACTTGCATGAAGAGCTTATGGTTTAGAAAACTATGATTCACAGCTAAAGAATAATGTAACATGCCCACTCTGGGGGAAAAAATAATCCATGAAGAGTGTCATTCTAAGGTAAAACATTCAAGCAGTGCTGAAGAGTGAATTCTGTCCAGCCCCAAATCCCTGTCCCTGTGCTGTCACAGTTGCAAGCACTGTCACTCTGGCATTTACAATTTCTTCCCCTTTCTAAATGCTGTTCACATAATTATGCAAGATATGCTAATTACCCCCTAATAAAAGGTATGATTACAATTCCACTTTGCCAGTTCTGATTTCTACAGAAAGCCCTGCAAAGATGTAGTCATAGAAACAAATGGCTGCTCAGCACCCCCAGTTTTACTAGAACCACATTCTCCTCACCCTCTGCTCAAATTGAAGGAAAAAACCTCACCCTTCCTTGGATGGTTTCCTGGGGAATGAAAGGCTGGAAAGCCATGGAGCAGCATCACATCTAAACCAGTTTCCATCCCCCTGAGGTTATTTTGGTGAATAACTGGTTTAGGAGGGAGGTTTGAGCAGCTTGGTCTTGTCTTCAGAAGATTAAATTTTTAGCAATTTAAAGTTGGTTTCTTGACAGAAGCTGTATCCACTCCTCCTGCACAACACTGACCCAAATGATAATATTACAGAATAACAACTGGACTCTGGTCAATGCAGTCCATAACAGCTCCTGGATATGGGCATTTGGTGGAACCAGAATTCAGCTTGGATTGGACTGCCTCATCCAATTCCACTCTCTTAAGCCAAACCTTTCATTATTAATCAGCATAGCCTACAGTCATATTAAAAAATAGACTGAAACCTGGATCTAGATCTCTCTTTACTCATTTAAATCAATTTCTTTTTATACAAAAATAGACAAGCAGTCATTGAAGTGTTGCTGCCCAAATGGTGGAAAGTTGCAGTACTTTGTTTTTCACACCAGATTTTCTTTTGCAGGATTCCCCATTTTGTGCTGTGCAGTTCCATTCCTGATGCTCCAGATCAGCTAGAAATTGTGCTGGGCAGTTCCAATCCTGATGCTCCAGATCAGCAAACTGCTGGCCAAGTGAAGTCTTCAGTGGCTTCTGGACACGGCTCTGAGTTTGGAACTTTTAGGAAATGCATTTACCACGGAGGAGGCGGCTACAGAGGAACCGAATCTTTTTTTTGCTTGCCATAGTGTTGGTCCTCTCTTTCTACCAGCTCCAGTCCAGCCCCTCTCCCCTTCCAGCATCACACAGAGCCCCTCAACCCACGGACCCTGCCAAAGTGACCTCCAGGGACCTCCCCAGCAACAAGACTGCTGTAAGAGGCAATGGCACAGCACCCAAAATAAGGCACTGCATCTATGTGGATCCTGAGCCAGCTGTGTCCGTCACCACGTCAGTGGGCACAACACCACAGCAAGAAAATGCCAGTGAAAGCTCCCCAGATGCAAAACCACCCTATGAGTCCAAAGGAGAATATCCCCAGGACCTGTTTAGTGTGGAAGAACGCAGGCAAGGGTGGGTTGTACTTCACATCTTTGGCATGATGTATGTATTTGTGGCCTTGGCCATAGTGTGTGATGAGTATTTTGTCCCTGCTTTGGGAGTGATCACTGAGAAGCTGGAGATCTCTGAAGATGTGGCTGGAGCCACCTTCATGGCAGCAGGTGGATCAGCACCAGAACTCTTCACGTCCCTCATAGGTGTCTTCATCTCACACAGCAATGTCGGCATCGGTACCATTGTGGGCTCAGCAGTGTTTAATATCCTCTTTGTCATTGGCACCTGTGCCCTCTTCTCGAGGCAGATACTCCACCTGACATGGTGGCCCTTATTTAGAGACATCACATTCTACATTGTAGACTTACTGATGCTCATCCTGTTTTTCCTAGACAGTGTCATTGATTGGTGGGAAAGCCTCCTTTTACTGACTGCCTATGCCACATACGTGTTCACCATGAAACATAACATGTTCCTGGAGCAATGGGTGAAGCAGGAGCTGAAAAAGAAGCTAAATGCTGTGCAGGCAGCATCAGCAGAGCACATGCGGAAGGTTGGTGTCCTTAGAGTTCAGAGGGCAAGTTGGAAATAACTTTTAGTGTAAACCACAAAGAAAAACTGCATCTCCTTCACAAAGCACATATTCGAACCTCAGAATACAGGTACTGGTCAATAATTATGGTTTTAAAATGGGGGAAATGCAAACTAGAGAGATTCTAAGAAAGTGGAGACCATCACTAACAGGGAATTCTGCCTGTGCAATTACTAAATATCTCTTAGCTGCTTGCAAAGATGTGTGGGATTTTGCTTACTTCGTTGTTCAAAAGAAGTTTCAGAAAGAACACTTGCAGGAACACATTTTTGGTCTGGGAATAAGATTGGACAATTCTGGTACACAGGGTAGAAAAGGCTTCTGTCCCAGCCTCTTGCAGCTAAGAGATGCTTGAGGAAATTCTCTTTTCCCTCTCTGAAGCCAGATGTGTTGCTGGGATGCTGGTGGTATCACTCCTTACCTGATCAGCAGCACAGAAAAGCATCTGGCAGCTTTAGCAATCACTGCCTGCTCTCCTGGGCAGCATTCACAGATTGAAGTGCCCAAACCCAATTCCATGCCAGCAGATTTCAAACTGTCCCCTGGTACTGCATGCTCTGCTAGTTAGATGTGTCCCTGGCCCTCAAGCATGCTTTGCCTTCTGATCCTGGCACTCCACATCATTTAAGGAAAGGAAGGAAGTAGATAAGGAAAGTCAGGGTAGAATTAAGAAACTCCTCTTTCCTACTCCTGGTTTGTTGTTCAGCCAGTGCTCACAGCTGGGAGTCCTGAAAGCTCCTGGGTTACATTCCAGTGGGATACACATGCAAGAAACTGCAGTGACACACACACATCACTGTGGACATCACCAAGCATCACAGATTGACTCCAGCCCTGCACTTGAAGTTTACAGAGAGCTCTCACTAATGTTTAGTAGCATGACAGAGAGCTGCTGAACCTATCACTTGGGAAAAATTAATCACAGAAATTATAAATGATGGAAAGTAATGCTAATCACTGTAAAAAAATCTGTCTTTGAACCTTCTCTCTGCTGGAAAATGAGTAAGGATACCCATGTTTGGGGATGCAGTCTGGGTCTGTCTGTAGCTGCAGGAATCAGCTGTGAGTCTGCCCCCAGGTGCCTGATTCCTTGCTGGGAGGCTTTTGGTAGAATCCTGTTTTTCTCAGAAGCCAATGGGTTTAAGGAGGCTCATGGCTTTGGCTTTTTCAGTAGCATCCATGGACATTTGTGTCAGCTGTGCCACTTCCCCACAGGCAGCAGCCTGGAGGATCATTAGATCCTGAAGCAGCAGAGGTGATTGGTCATTTCTGTTCTTCATTGCTTGCAGACAAGCAGGGCAGTTGTAGATGATGGAACAACGAAGCCACCAGATGTGAGGAAGCTGCAGGTAGGTCTAAGCAACTTTACAGGGATCTGAAGTCATGGTATTTTGAATCTCCCCATGTCAGATCATAAATAAAAGTGTCAACTCCTGTGTCAAGAAACCTGGACCAAAGCCTGTATCATATCAGGCACAATGGCCACAGTTTGCTTAAGGGGACACCTGGCTGAGTCCTGTCCTTTAAGGAATTTTTATAAAATTTAAGAGACAGCTCAGGCTTCCCAGGTAGATTTAACTAGAAGAGTGCTGCTCATTCTCTGCTATAAAACAGTCATATAGAAATTCAGACAGTGACTCTTCTTACCTGGTTTCATGGCCAAATTTCTTCCTGGGCTGTCATAGCAGCGGCTGGCGGGGTCTGTCCTTTCCCATAGCAAACACTGAGCACTGATTCCTCTGCTGCTGTTGAATTGCTGCCCCATGGCCTGGAGAGGCCTTGTCTGATGTAGAGGACAAGGAAGCTGGAACTGAGTGGTTTTGTGCCTTCCCACAGCCTGGGCCAGCCCTGCAGCGGGGCAGCAGCTCGGCCTCCCTGCACAACTCTCAGATGCGCGGCACCATCGTCCAGCTCATGATCCACACCCTGGACCCCCTGGCAGAAGGTGAGTGCATGGTCCACACCAGAGGGCCTTGGCTTCACAGCCCTGAGTGGTTTCACTGGCAATACAATCAGTATTTTGGGGTCAGTAACTCACCCTTGGGGTGCAGCTGTGTATCACAGATGGTGTCAGGTGCAGGGAGCTCGGTGACAGGGGGGGATGTGCCCCCTCTGATCATGTGGCTGGCAAGGACAAGCACCTCATGTTTTGGTCCTGCCATGTCTACTTTTCCTGTGCCCAACTGGTTACTGCTGTGGTGGCAGCTGCTGCTGGGGTCCCTGGAAGTGGTGACATCCCCATCTCTGCTGTCTCTCTGACTGCAGTGGCAGTTAAAGTGAGTTACAGGCTCCCCCTGTCCCATAGCACATCCCATATTCCTCTTCTTAGCTCAGACCTCATCCCAGCCCTGAAAGAGCAGCACAAAAAGAGGTTAAAACCCTTGAGAAATTCTCTTTTTGACAGTGGTTAAAATCCCAGCTGAGATTCTAATCATGATGGTGAGGCCAATTCTGTGTGACTCAGGCTGACACCTCTGAAAGCTCACCAGTCATCACTGCCATGGCAAAGTGTGCCCACAGCCCTGTGCAGGCAATGGGCAGCTCCCCAGGGCCAGAGGATGACTAGCTCAGGTCCAAGATCTCTTTTAAACTGCCCAGGGTGCAGAGAAGCCTCATCTCCAGACAGACCAGGGTGTTTGTACACAGCCTTTTAATGTGTTGCTTTATATTAACTTTAATCCGATCACACTGTGGAGGTTTATTTTCAAAGAAAGAGTGAAGCACATTAATAAAAAACATCTTTAAGATTTTCTTTCCTAGCCAGAACATGCCCCACCCCTCCACTGCCCTACTTGTTCTAAAGAGATTATCTGCTGCTCATTCAAAGAGAGATTGAAGCTAAGCCGATCAACACCTCTCATGTCCCTCGCAGAGGTTACAAAGAGGACTCTCCAGATCAGAATTCCAGCTGCACAAACTGATCAAGGGAACAAGGAGGCTGGAGAAGGACAGCAAGGCAGATCAGTGTCTGCTTTGACAGATTCTAGTGAAGGCACCCAATGTGTTATCAACAGTAGCCTAACAAGAGCCAGACTCATCAGGGTTTGTTCCTTGCCTCCTGTGCCCCCAAAAGGTTGTATCAACAGCACCAGGATAGACCCAAAACCTTCCAAGAGGATGTGCCATTGCCTTGAGCATCAGAAAGTGCCAGAACTGAGGGGCTGCTGCCACTCAGAGACCTTCAGCACCTTCTCATTCTTCCCACACCTCTAAATGTCTCTGTGCAGTATCTGCCCACACAAGGCCACCACGAGTTTGGCTTTCTGATCCAGGCTGGTGCCCTGGTGAAGCTCTGGGACCCCTCAGCAGGAGAGCTGTGGGGGGCTGAGGTTGGCAGCCAAGGGCCAAGGAGAGCCCCAGCCAGTTCAGCCCAGAACAGGGAGCTTTCCACTGGCCTTGCTAAAGAGACTGCTGCTCCCAGGCCTTGTGAATATGGAATAAACAGGACCCGGGGACCAGTTTGGATTTTCTCTCAAAGAGAACTTGCCTACTCATTACATAGAATCACAGAATCATTTAGTTTGAAAAACACCTTTAAGATCATCAAGTCCGACTGTTCCCCCAGCACTGCCAAGGCCACGTATCCCCAGGTGCCCCATCTACATCCTTTAAATCCCTTCGGGGATGGTGACTCCCTGTGCCAGGGCTTGAGAACCCTTCGGGTGCAGGAATTTTTCCTGATATCCAGCCGGTGCCGGCGGCCCGGCAGGATGAGTTCCCGTGTGCGTGCGGCAGCCACTAGATGGGAGTGTGACCGTGTGTATCTGCATCTGATACCGCAGGGACCGTGCGGGGATGGGCTGCAACAGCCTCTCCAGAAGGGTTTTATAAACCACAGCCTTTACTTTAATAACGCCACTGAGGTAATGGCAAAATCTCTGCCCCAGGTACGTGCCTGCTCCACTCAAAGCTGTGAGAAAAGAGATACCACCTTATAAAATATAACAATAGAATTACTGATATTACAACAGCTCAGCACTCAAAAATCAAGGAGCCAATGTGCCAAATCCTGTGTGTCTTGTAGGAGATACTCCTTAATCTGATAACTTCCTACCTAAAGAAAAGAGAGTTTGGAGAAAAGGAATTTATGCATAGATTGAGTGCCTTGAGGAGCTTGGGCAAAGAGATAGAATGACATCCCAAGGAAGGATCTGGAAAAGGATTTGAACCTGCAAGGCATATGAGGACTTGTGTTCTGATATGTTAATAGCTCCTAGTCCTGTGTTAACAGCCCTGCAGCCCTGTGGGACCCTGGGGACGGCTGTGCCTGCTTCCCGTGGATCACCAACACTGTCCCTCCCTTTGCTGGGTGTGCAGCTCTTTCTGTAGTGGGCACATTTCTGTAATTAGGCTGCAACATAAAAGATGATCCCAAAGCCATATATCTTTCCTCAAGGGCCCCTGTTCCTTCTTGCCAAGGCCTGTGGCATCAGCACTTACAGGCTGTGGAAATGAACACTCAACAGAAGGAAAAGGTTGCCAACAGTTGCTCAGCAGTTCCTCACTGAACCTGCTACAATCAGGATTCTCTAGAGGTTCCTTCTTTCAGCTGCCCTTGCTTTTTATTTGGGCAGCACAGAAGTGGTTTCAGGGCAGCAAGGCCCAAAACATAGAAAAGCTGCCAGCTCTGGGCCTCCAAGCCCAAATTTCAGAGGCAGAGGTCTTGAAAATGCAGGAGTGTGAAACACAAAGCTGCAACATCCCTTGTGTGAAACAAAATTTCTCTTTTGAAGAGTGGATTGAGTTCAGAGTGTGGGGTTGTTTCTTTTTGTATTGGAAGGTATCATTACTTAAGTCTTTGTCTCAGAGAGGCTACATCTTTACTTTAGAGGTTCTAATATTTACATGGCATCCTGAATTATATTTTTGATAGAACTTTTTACTTTCGATGTGCCCTTTTTAAATTAGGAATTTCTAGCAAGTTTGTTCTTTTGTCCTTTTCCCCAGTTCCTGTGAAAATGAGTAGAAGAAGAGCGTGAGATCTTTTCCAGATCATCCCATTAGACACCAGAGGGGACTGTTGGGGAAGTAAAGGCAGTGAGGATTTTGGAAATGCTCAGGAGCCCTCTCATTTCTGAACCTCTAGCCTTACCACCAGACTCTTTAAACTCTAGTCACACAGGGAACAAAGCAGAAGCCTACATTTCTTTTTGAATGAAGCAAAAGGCTCCAGCAGAGAGGTTGTCAGAGCTGCCTGCCCTCACTATGCCCCAGTTAACAAGGTAATGATTTTGAAAATTAGACCAGAGCAGTGGGCACTGTTGCAGGCTGGAGAAGGCTGAAGGCAGCTACAGCTTCTCCTTGCCTTATTAGCATTCCAGATCCAGAGAGGAAAAAGGAATCACAAGACTTTTTTTATACTTCCACTTTTATACAGCAGAATCTCCAAATCCTTCAGGTTCATGCCAAACTGTAAAGAAAAAATCCTCCCTGCTGATTGTGTTGTCAATCCTGTTCGAGTGAATATTAGAGCCAAAGAGTGAATTAAATGTAAGAGCCAAATTCAAGGTAGAAGTTCAACTGCCACCTGAAGTCTGTCCTGGATGCTGTCAGTTCAGAGGACAAGACTTTTCCTGGAGAGCATCTAAGGGCCATTGGACACAGACATGTGCTGTGTGATGTGCTCTCAGCCCTGGGGACTGAGTTGCCAGCAGTGAATGGCTCAGGAGACTGAGAGGGACACTGCCCTGCACAGCTGATCCAGCACAGCCCAGTGTGAGCCCATGGACATCCTTCCTCCCCTTGCTGACCTGCAGATCTGGCCAGCTTAGAGCCAGCTCTGCCTCCAGTCTCAGTCCCTCCTGCAGGAATTGTGTGCCAGAGGAATTACCACCCTTTTAAACGAGGCTGATCTCATAAGAACTGGCCAGTGGCCTGGGCCTAATCTGTTTATCCTGACAGAGATGCTCCCAGGCTCCTCCCAGCCTGGGGCCTGGCTGAGGGCAGCGAGCCAGGAGCTGGAATTTCCATAATCTCAGGCTGAGCCTGACCCTGCTGACCCTGCTGACAGGAGCTTCTGCAGCAGCTTCAGGGAAAAGCCAAACAGAAGGATGCATTGCCCAGTGCTTAGAGGAGACTGGGAGCAAAAGGTCACCCCTGCACTGAGGGTTGTGCTTGTGCACGAGCACAGGGGGAAGGAAGCCAACATTCCACATCCCCTCCAGTGACACCTTCAGTACTGGCGAGGAGCATGGAAGAGTCAGGCTCTTGAGTCCCAGCCAGCCTTTCCAAGGAGAAGAAATGATAATTTAGATTAGAAATTCTTACCTGCAAGGGTGGTGAGGTCCTGGAACAGGATGCCCAGAGAAGCTGTGACTGCTCTTGGATCCCTGGAAGTGTCCAAGGCCAGGATGGATGGGGCTTGGAGCAGCCTGGGATCGTGGAAGGTGTCCCTGCTCATGGCAGAGGGGTGGGACTGGATGGCCTTTAAGGTCCCTTCCAAACCAAACCATTCTGGTACTCCATGATGGTTTCATCTCAGTCCAGCCATTCCAGTGCTCAGTGAGCAGGAATCTCACCACAGTAGGACTTGTCCCCTGAGGTCTTCCTGTCTGGGCTGGGCCCAGTTATTGGACATACAGCAGAATTTACTGATTTTTACCAGGTTCAGCTCAGAACAATCGTTCTGCCCACATGGCTGGACATGCTATTTCTATTATCTCAGTGTCACAGTGATTAATAAAATGGCAGGGCCCTGCCCTTGAGGCAATATGACAACTGCACCTTCTGGGTGCATAGTCAACAACACAGTAGATTAAATCAGTGTGATAAAACTTTCAGAGAAAATTATTTTACAGCCCTGCACACAAGGCAAACACAGCATTGGCCAATTCTTGTGGCTACTGCCCATGTGCAAACCCAGTGACCCTCAGTCACTGGGTGTGCAGCTCAACAGAGGACAGAGATTGGAGCAAAATGGGGCTTTTCTTTGAGCCCATTCTTGTTCACTTTCACTGAGAGTCAGCAGTAAGATATTTGAGTAAAAAACAACTATAGAGACACACAGTTCCACAGTTCACTGTAAATCAGTAAAAAAAGCAGCTCAGCTGAGTAAGGCAGAGCTTGGTTCACAGTGGTAGAAGCTCTCAGCAGTCCCAGAAATAGAGCACCAGACCTGTGCTGGTGAAGAACATCTCTCAGACAGCCTGAACCATGCTGAACCTGGATACCAGGAATTTAGAACAGCTCCAGCAGGAGACACTTATGTGTACTTAGAAAAATCAATCATTTTCCAGGGAACTGGAACATAAAAGGTGTTTATTTTCCATTCCCATCAGGTCCCCAGGCTGTAAGCAGCACCCTAAAGCCTCTTCAACAGCCACATGGCAGGAGGAAGGTGTGATTTTTAGTTTGCTCATAATCTAGCCTAGGAAAAAAATCAATAGTCCATTGTGAACATGATGATATTGCACTGAAACTCCCCCTCTGTTCTTTCTGCATTTTATTCCTATAAAGTACAGATATCCTTTGTATTACTGACCTGAAAAGGATTTCTTATTCCTCTTGATGCCTTGAGAGGCTGGCTAGAACAGAGGCTAGACAGTGTTACAGATATAAAGTAGGGATTTATTAAAAGGCCTTCACAGGATACACCTTGGGCAGTACAAGAGCCTGGCTGAGGCTACACCCAAGATGGACAGCAGGTCACACATTTTCACACTTGTATAAGTTTTGGTCCATTTCCATATTGGGGTTAATTATCCAATTACAGCTCCAGGTGATGCAGTCCCATCCTCCCAGATTGCTCTCCTCAGTTTGCTGTTGTTTGCACTTTTTTGGGCCTGAAGCTGCAATAGTGTCCTTGGTTCTGGGGCTGGAAAAGGAGTTTTGTCTGAACTGTAAAAATAACTTGATAACACCTTATATGAAGTTCAGAGTTATGTACTAATGCAGTACAAATTCTGGAAAATATAAAAGCTAAAACTTTAAGCATCACTCTAGATTCTCTTTAAATAGTTCTGTCACATTGCTGGTGTAATTGCTGTAGCACCAAGCAGTTAAATACAACAGCTATGACCACCTAGCAGCAGTGAAAACCTGAGGTCCCAGCTAGAACAACCCCTGGGGCAGCACTGGCTGCAGCACCTGCAGGAGGAAGGGGACAAGAGCACGTGTGTGTTGGGGGAGGCAGGGCCAGGGGGGCTTTGCAGTGACAGCCCCTGATGATCGTGTCCTTCTCACCCACAGCAAAATTTAAAGACAGGGTTGACACCCTGAGCAAATTGGCCAAGGCCAAGGCTGAGACCCTGGAAGGACAAGGCTCCCAGCCAGGTGAGTGCAGGAAGAGCCAGCACTGGTTGCCTTGCTTTGCACTGCAAGCCCTCACCTTCCCAGCACACAAAGCCCAAGGGCAGGCAAGGAAACTCTGGGGTGTAACACAAATTTTGTGCTGTTTCTGGGCACAGATGTGTGCTGTAACAGTGCAGCAG
>NW_005054366.1:1659652-1707505 GCF_000277835.1 Geospiza fortis
AGCCATCCCCAGAGGAGCTGTTAGTGAGGCAGGGCAGGGAGAGCTGCAAGGGTGGACTGCAAATGGCCATGGAACAGTGCAGAAGGGGAAGCAGGGCACTGCAGACAGCACTTGGGTGCTGCTGGTCTTTGGCAGACCCTGCAAATGAGGTGTTTGTTAAAACCAAGCACCTTCACATGCTTGCAGAAGGGCACAGAAGGTTCCTCCAGAGGGAATAATCTACACTGTGTCTGTATCAATTCCAAGGACCTATGCACCCTTCCTTTAATAGAATCACAGAATCATACAATGCTTTGGGTTGGAAGGAACCTTAGAGACCATCCCATTCCACCTCCTGCCATGGGCAGGGACACCTTCCACCATCCCAGGGTGCTCCAAGCCCCATCCAACCTGGCCCTGGACACTCCCAGGGATGGAGCAGCCACAGCTTCTCTGGGCAACCACCCTCACAGGGAAGCATTTCTAATCCAACATTTAACCTGCCCTCTGTCAGTCACTCCTGACACAAAGGCTGCCTTGGAGCCAGAGCTGACTTGTGCTACAACACAGATTTGTGCTGCCAGCAAGGCTGAAGATTTTGAACACCAAGAAACTTTGGTGTGGAAAGTGCCAGCTCCATACAACCCAGGCCCCTGAGCACCTCATGGAGGTGAATGAGCCCAAACTTGAGAAAAACACTGTTTAAAACCCAAGTAAATTCTCGATGTGTGCTATAAATACCACACTGCCTTCACTCCCTCATCCCTGCTCTGTTATCCATATTTCTGCTGTTCCCACAGAGGTTTCCGTGTTCCTCTTGGCTATGCAGGTAATGCAGGAACAGCAGGACATTGCAGTTATTTCCTTGTACGTGTCAGCACTTTCCTATTTGCTTTTGAGTACCCACCAAAAGATCAGGGATTAAAGTCTGGCAGCACATCCTGGTCATTTCTCAGAAGCCTTGAAGAGTATCAGGTCCCTGGAGAATGCTGTGCTCTACGGAGAGAGGGGGGAGCTGGGGGGGAAACCTGAGGAGCAGAGCTTTACATTCTTTCTGGGTTTTAAGGATGGTTTTAATACAATCTTCAGAATCCAGAAAGAAACCAAGAAATGCCCATCAGCTGTAGATGAGGTAATTAGCATTTCCCCACCCCTTACAGCAGTTCTGCATGAAGGTCAGAGGAGCACCAAGGTCTCATTCTATTCCAGGTGGGCCAAATTCTGCCCAGATTTACCAAACACAATCACAGCAGTCAGGGAGGACACACAACAAACCAAAGCAATCTGAGGGTATTTAACCTGAAATGCCACCACTGTGGGAGGGAGCTCAGACCCTCTGCTGGTCACAGGGAAGGGGATGCCCTGGTAAGGTGGCCACCCACCCATGATGACTGAAACCAGCATTCCTTCTTATTGCTTTTGCAGAAGAGGGAAAGAAAGCACCAAGCAACGTCCAGGTAACTCCTGCCAGTGACTCTGAGCCCAGCAAAGACACACAGAAGGCAGATGTGCCACAGGATGGACAGGTACCCAAATCAGGAGCACAGGCACCAAGTGCCCACCCAGGCTGACCTTCACACGTACTTTCCTTCTTCCCTCTCCAGAGCTGCTGGGACAGGACCCAACCCATGTCACTGCCATCTATAAATAGGCTCTGTGTGTAGTAATCTAAGATGCTGGCTGAAACACTTTGGCTTACAAACACAAATTGGGTCCAAATGATGACACCAAGTGATACTGGATAGTATTGACCCCTCAAGTGACTCTTCTGAGGGTACTCCAGGGTAAGGGGAGATAAGAGCACCTGCCTGTCTTGTGCTCACCAGCAGATTGTTCTGTTTTGCTTCCCAAATCCCTTTTGGTTGATTTGGCAGTTCCAATGAAAAAAAGTTTTTTTGAGGACATGAAATATTTGTTTCTAAAAGATGGTTCTAGTTAATGGATGCCCACCAGTGTTTTCGAGGACATGAAATATTTAATTTGTTTCTAAAAGGTGGTTCTAGTTAATGGATGCCCACCAGTTAACAATACACAGGTGCTGGGTTGGGGTGTGCCTGAGTCCTGTCCCACAAGAGCTGTGGCTGCCCTCAGCAGGTTACAAATGTGAGCTCTGCTCAGGTGAGGCCACAGTGAGTAACTGCAGCTCCTTGTTCTGCTCCTTGTGTGAAAATATATTGGCTTTTTGATTTTTTATTCTGTGTACAGCCCCCCCCATCAAGCAGTGACACCTCAGACGACAGCAGCTCTGAGAGCCAGGAGGACAGTGATAGTGACAGCACAGAGAGTGATGACAACGATGAGCCCTTATCTCTGGAATGGCCAGAATCAAGGACAAAACAAGCGATTTACCTCTTTCTCTTTCCCATTGTCTTTCCTCTCTGGAGCACTCTGCCTGATGTCAGAAACTCGGTAAGAATCCACCTTCCTTCTGCTCCTGGAGTCATGAACTGAGCTATAGATTTCCTCTGGGCCAGAGTCCCTGGGTCCATTTTTCCATGTCTGGAGTCTCTGCATAGTTGAAGGGCTGTTACTGCTGCAGGGAGTGGTACAGGAACCCCAGCTGCAGTGCAATGTCATTCCAAAGACTTAATTTAATAAACCACAAATTCTAGCAACTACAGGTCACCTAATCAAGCTGAAAAACAGCAAATAGAGACCAGGGTCCAAGTTAAAGCAATCAATTGCAGTGAAGTGTTTCAGGTGAATAGTTTTCAATGGGGACTATTAACTTCCCTGAAACTTCTCTTTTTTCTTTTCAAACTTGATTTCAACAGGAATCAAAAAAATTCTTTGTCATCACATTTTTTGGATCCATCCTCTGGATTGCTGCATTCTCTTATCTCATGGTGTGGTGGGCTCACCAGGTGAGAGGTTTTGTTCTTTCTGCAAATCCCCATTTCAGAACAAGTAGATGGAGAGAGGGGACAACGTTACTGTGGCATTTTATCTGATGAATTACAGCTGCAGTCATCCATCACAACAGCAGAAACTTTCTTTTGTTAGAACCCAAAAGGGAATTTTTGATTTCCTTTTTTTTTTATTTGACAAAGATTCATTCATTTCTGAGAGCTTCTAAGGGAGTTTGTGCATCAGTAAAAGGAAAAGCACCATCAAGATTTATCTTAAGTCTGACTTTTCATTAATGAATGTTTCTGTGCAGAACATAATTATCCATTACCTAATTAAAATTCTAGGAAAATATAGGTTCTGATTCTGGAAGATGCTAAATGTCCTTCCCTCCCCCATCTTAATATTCACCTGGTATTCTGGGAAATAACACTTCCATCTTATAGGAACAGCCCCCCAGTCTGTATTGAGTGATATATTGCACATGCACAGTAGATCTGATCATGCCTTAAATCCAAGGACTGTCATCTCCAAAGGCCCTCACATCTTGCACAGCTGATGTTAAATTTGCAAAGGTAGACAACATCCAGAAGAGGAGGACTGAGGACAGGAAAACTGTGCTGTAGCTGACTTGACCTTGGCTCGGTGCTGGCATTAATGTGGTCAGATTTCCTACACTAAAGAGCAAATCCAGAATCAACAGACACAGTAAAATGGAACTTATTAATCCTATAAAGCAGGAAAATGCTGCCACATTTATGGGACTTGGAATATTTTAACTCAAATATGGCACAAACCCTAACACTGCACAGAGCAATTGCACTCCATGTTCCACTGCTAACAGCCCTACCCAACGTTGTGTTGATTAGGTTGGTGAAACCATTGGGATCTCAGAGGAAATTATGGGGTTAACCATACTGGCAGCAGGCACATCCATCCCTGACCTCATCACCAGTGTCATCGTGGCCCGGAAGGGCCTGGGGGACATGGCTGTGTCCAGCTCTGTGGGCAGCAACATCTTTGACATCACTGTTGGGTGAGTACCAGGGCCATGCTAAGAGCTGCATTTCTTCTGAAACACAAAGTTACCTGGTTTGAAACCAAACATGCCTCAGTTAATTTTATTTTAGCTGTACTTAAGTGAAGGGCAGCTGAGCAAACCAGTTCCTTTTGAAGAAACCCAACCCAAATCCAAACCCAGCCAGGAAACACAAACTGTTATAACTCATCCCACTATCTTCACCCAAAAATCACCAATCAACACAAAATTACCATTTTTTCAAGACAAAAATGCAAGACATCTTTGGCTAATGTCCAAGCTATACAGGAGCCTTATCTGGTCACTCAGACATTCAGCTCCTGGGGAAGGTCAGTATCAGTGCCTGGATCTCCCATCCTCAACCATCAGGACATTTCTTTATTATAGCTCACCAAGGCACTTAATTCTCAGGTATTACTTTCAAACCATTTTACTCTTGGATTGCATTATGATAGTGCAAGCATTATCCAAATGTAGTTTTGACAGGAAAAACATCCAGTTTAGATTTATGCTGAGCTATATTGAATACAATAATGCACTTTTTTCCCCCTGTAAGAGTTTGGAAAAATTGCTTAGTTATGATGCAGATAATGAACTGCCTTAAAACATTTATTTCAATTACTTTTCCCTTCCTTGCAGCCTACCAGTTCCCTGGTTCCTTTTTTCTATCTTCAATGGCCTCAGCCCTGTGGCAGTCAGCAGCAATGGTTTGTTTTGTGCAATTGTTCTCCTTTTCCTCATGCTCCTGTTTGTGATTATCTCTATTGCTGTCTGTAAATGGAAAATGAACAAATTACTGGGGCTCACCATGTTTGCTCTATACTTTGTGTTTCTGATCATCAGTGTGATGTTAGAGGACAAGATAATATCCTGCCCGGTGTCTGTATGACATGTGGACACTGCAAGATGTCTGTGAGGATCCAGCAACATCAAAAGGGGGTTGAGGTAGCAGTTGTTCTACTGAAAAAAGGCAAACAGAATTGTAACAAACTTACTGAAAATAAGATTCCTTTAACATGCTAAAAAATAAATCAAATCTTAACTGGTGTGTCAGCCTCTACTGTTTTTCTTTAGGATCAGAACAGTATTAAATGAACAATATTAAATAACACACACTTAGGCACTTGTGGAAAGGCTGAAACAATTTAGATGCATCAAATTTTCACTATGGCTGATCCTCTCAAGTTAAAGGAGCTGATTTTCACCACGTAATATTTACTCATGATAGGAAATTTTCAGGAACATGCTCTAAATTAGTCAGTGAACTGCTCAAACTCTCTGAAATCAATGAATTTTACTTCAATGGGAAGAGAATCAGACTGATGTGGCTGGGCCTTTATGGAACCGCCCTGCTTAAAATCCCTGTGTGGATTTTAAGCTCAGCAGAGAACTCTCTCAAACTGCACTGAGCTCCTTTCAGATCTGTACCTGATCTTGCAATGCAGTGCCTAAAACTCCTGTGAAGTGCCACTGGTACAGGCGTGATGGCACCTGGGTTTACATCTCACTGCAAAAAGGGGTTAGAACAGCACATTGCCTCTAATCTAAACTAAAGCCAGGAATCAAATACAACAAGGAGCTGAATGCTGGGGGTTTGTTTTCATCCTGACACTAATCTCTGACAGTTACGGATTATTTAACCAGCACTAATTCCTCTTGTTAACACTGACTTCTATATAGACAAGATGAAAAAATGCCACTGCCATCACCAAACCTGAGAGGTTTATTGTTAACAGCTGATGGGAGCACACATGTTAAGAGTTGCAGACATTTCTGTCACTCTAATCAATCTAATAAAATGTTAATGAAAATAACCAGAAAGATTTTAAGCTTTTTATTGACTCACTGTAAAACGTCTTTTTTTGGGATGAGACAGAAAAAAACCTTAACATTGTGAACATTGACTTTGCATATTTTAAAGGAACCTACAAACCAAAGCAAACATCCCACATACTGGTTTTTGGTAAATAAAATTTAAACATTACATATTTACAAATCTACAACCATTCATTTAAAAAGTGCTGCTTGCAGACTAACAAAGTACCATTTTTAAATCCCAGTGAGATAATATCCAGAAATACCCTTCTCTATTATTACTATTTGCATCTCCCATTTGTTACACTAAGATTTTACATGCAGGAATTTTCTCTTTCTTGGGATACAAATCATTTAATTTGTGGAAGTCAAATTCATCAGGCTGTAACTGTACCAACAGCAAGACTTCTCATATGGGACACAGCAGTGTCAGAGAAACAGCACAATTTCTGTTCACATTTCAGTATTTCATCTCCAATGATCATTCCAGTGGAACCATAAGTAAAGCAAAATATATATTGCACTGCAAATGTAAAACCTTTGTTTCAGGTTTTGGACATAAGCCTTATTTAGTACACAAAAGGAGAAAATTCAGTTCATACAAAATTTTAAATTGAAAATATGTCTCAAATATTTTATTTATTAATCTTTGTGGTATTGGAAAATATAGTCAAATTGCTTTTCTAATAAAGGAAAATGAGATTTGAAAACTGTTTCAACACTGAATTGTATGATGCTCTAAAAATTATCGACCTCAGGATATGTTTGGAACATTGTGACTCGAACGAGGAAAATTTCCCGCTTATAGTATGTTGTTATTCTGACTCTGTTTTTATATATTTCTACAGTGGACTGACTTGCAACAGACTTTATAAAACAATTCATTAAGTATAATGATTTCACTTGATGAGCTACTACATGATAGCATAATTTAAAAGCACACCCAAATTAACATTGGCAACACTTCAGGAGAGCCGTGCCGGGGATGCAGGACACAGGGATTGTGTAAAGGTTGCACGGACAGCCCTGCTCCCAGGGCAGCATCCACTCCCTGACAGTGCTGGGGGATGCTGGAAAGAAGTCAAACTGGTTGGGTTATAAGTCTGAAGGCAGTTGGAGTCCTTACAAGGAGGCTGGGACGAGGATGGAGGAAGGGCCACGTGTGACAGTGCTGTCCTGTGCCATGTCCTGGGGATGGGGACCGGGCTCGGCTCTTCAGCCACCCCAGAACTGGAGTGGGAAGCTGGGTCATAGCTCAGCCCCTCTAACACCCCATGGCAGCTCTGGAAAAAGCACTTGCTCTCTCTCCTTTCATGGCTTGAAGGTCCTATAGAACAGTGGCTGCCCCAGTGGCAAATGGGAAACAGAACTGCAGGGAGCTGGGAACACGACCTTCCCACAGCACACCCAGCTATGAGCTTAAGTACAGCAACTACCGGAGGCAAGATTTCCATGGTAATGTAGCATTCCTACTGTACAGAGCAGCCATGCACACTAAGGGGTACTTACAGGGAATGTGTTCAAAAATAGCCTGTTTATTTCACAATAGTTCAGAGGAATGAAGAGGATATCTCTACCTTGTACCTGGATGAAAAAAAGGAGCTTCATTTCATGCACAAGGATACTGTACAAGCGTGGCAGTACAAAAAGAGCATAATAAATTGTTAAAATAAATTAAACGTGAAAGATGTTGTAAGTGTAGCATTGCTAGCTCCACCTCAGGTGGGGGGATACGTTCAAGAAGGTCAGCTACATAATTAGCAGCACGTTAGAGAAGAGGCATTACCGGATGGAAGCTGTATCCAAGACTACACTCTGCAATTATCATCAGCACATACCTGCAGCTCTACAGGTTTGAAATCCTTTCTTCTTAGGGCAGCTTCTTCTTACAGCTTTACAGAGGTCTGGGAGTAGGTTACAGAGCTTCATAGCAGCATTACTTTTCATTTAAGCCTCTAAGGCTTGCTCTATTTCACTTAATAAAGTAAATGTGAGCTTTAAAGTTTATCACCTTTCTGCCTAAGTATTGCTGGTTTATTGTACTTGCAAACTAAAGATGTTTTTAAAAACACCTACTGGTAGGCAGACTGCAATATGAAATCTAATGTAACAGTTGAATATTTGGAAGTATTATAACAGCAACAACTAAAATTAGGAGTGGAAAGTAATTAAGATTACTTAAAATAAAGCTGTTTGTTAAAGCACGATTTAAATTTGTTTAGGGTGTTTTATACAGTTCTATGTCTGTTTTCCCACCTCCATGCAAGACTTCTGATATTTCCCTGTAGCCTACCTTCTGGTGAGGAGTTGCTATGTGACTGAGAGCACAGACATTTTTTAAATGTCTAGAACAAGAAAATATGAGGCAAAAGCCATGACTCCACCACAAGGACTGATATAGCAATTTTCTTCAGAGAAAACAAAAAGTTGTTTTGCCTGTGAAATAGACACAGAACATTCCAAGTATGTTTAACTAAGCCCAATATGCCCCAGTAAGTTACATTCCCTATAATTCCCTGTAGCAAGTTTGCTGGATGTACTTGAGTTAGCAGCTTTAGATGGGCATTATGTGGTGCTGTACTGAGTGCTTCAAACACAACCTCTGAGACTCCGAGCGCTGCGTGTTCATGGAGAACTCACTGCAGGCTGGCATTTGTTCCAGGTCACATCTGGAATGAGCCACACTAACAAATGCCAACAGCTGAGATGGGCGGATTCCACAAAAAAATCCATAGGACTCTTCAATGTGGTTTCCCTTTCCTAGGGAGCGGGGAGGGAAGGGAACAGGAGAGGAAGAGGAGATTTCTACAGAAGTGTTTCACAGAGACATCAGTGTATTTGTTAGAGGTTTGCAAAATTTACCATACCTTCCTTCTGATTGCTGTGGTAACACGTTTTCCAAGTGTGCATGAGAGAAATCCTGGATCTCCAGTACTGTCTAGGTGAAGGCTAACATTTTCTATTCTGCTTTAAAAACAAATCACTCTTCAAAAAGTAACTGGACAAGTTACTATAAATAGCAGTGTACTGCAAAAAAAATAAGCACTGTATTGCTTCTGCAGCAAGTCCATTTAAAATTCACTCCAGTAATTTAAAAAAATTAAAAAAATATCAACTTACTATACACAATTTAAAATATGTATAATACAACTTTGTATGCTCTTCATAACATCATGAATATTCTATGTAAACAATAGATTCTGAAGAATTTCCTTCGCTCACATTAGTTTCAGTGCATTGTTTCTGTCCACCTGTTACTTAAACTTTTTTTTTTTTTTTAAGGGAACTGTAATATGTTGTCCCAAGTCAGAGAACTGATTTTGTTTTAAACCTGCCTCTCCACACACCGATTTGCAGAAAGGACAAGGGACAGGGAAATAATATTTGGCCCATTTTGCTCTCTGTCCATCTCCACAACCGCAGCCAGGCCGAATTTCCCGAGGCCTCGTGCCACAGTCCATCGCACGCGCATTCCTGAACACTGAAGACTGAGATGTTCCTTGTGACTGAAGTGGTTATTTTACACAGGGATACGTCATAGATATCACCTCTTTAGCCAGGTACATTTTAAAGATATGGTTCTCCAAAAATCTTTCTGCATTCCATCACTCCAGTGCTCGGTGGTCTGTCGCAGTTATGAGTGTTCTTCACCTGATTAGCGGTGAGACGATCATAGGCCATTTTGTACTCTCTGTCAAAAGCATCTGCAGCAGGGGAAAAACAACTTCAGACAGCAAGCTCAAAACCACCACCCAAATGCCACAACAGCTGCATTTATCAGCACAAAATATCTGTAAAGTCCTTTTTATTTGGCACTTCCCACACAGTGGCACACATCTAATCTACAGATTATTTTTTTCTGGAAGCTGTGCAACTAAGTTTGCATAAATTCATCATCTGTGCTCATTTGAATAGTTGGCAGAACTCACCTATATCAATGTTATCTCTTCCCAGGGCAACAAGTGAAAGAAACAGTATTTCTCTGTAAAGGCTCCTGAAATGGTAAAAAACCCCCAATTTATATACTGCACTGATACAGCACAAAATAATCTCTATTAAAAACAGATTGAAGCATTTAAAGACAACTTATTAAAAAAACCAGCATTTTGAATATAACTCCTGATTATGCCTCCAAAATATTGTTATTTCTGAGCTCTGGGGAATGCCCTGGATGCCTCACACATGGACATCAACCATGGTAGGTCCCCTGGAAGGTGCACCAAGTGCATGCAGAGAGACACATGCACTTAAACACCCAACCAAATTCCACAAAATTTAACCCAGCAAGGAATTTGCTTTTCTGCATTTTCACATTAGCTCGAAAAAGCAGGCGGACAAGCAAACACCTTGTCAATGCTCCAGCTGTTGACAAGCCTGTTGTATATCCTAGAATAAATCAGTAAATCCAGGCAAGAAATGAAAATTCACAGAAATTCATGTTCACCAATTCCACTGCCAACAGAAAAATATCCCTGCCTAAATATGAAACAAAACTTCTCTTAGCTCCTTTTCTGTACACCCTAGAAACAAGTGTAGAGTTTTTATTTTAAAACACCTACTAATTTATAAATAACATTCAATAACAAAATGTACAGATATATACACGATCCCTAGTTCCTATTTTTCAGAGGTAAGTAAAAGAGGTGGCTGTAAAGGGGAGGGAAGAAGAAAAAGTAAAAAGTAAAAAATGGAAAAACTAAGTTTGTGCAAGTTACCATAAAAAAATTCACCAGCATGATAAATTTTGAAAACACTGGTGGAAAAACACTGGGCTTTTTTCTTTAAAAAACACACTAGGAAAATATAATTCACATTAATAAGTTGATTATTGCCCAACGCTGCTCCAGCTAGGCACATTGGTTTGTCTTACCTCTGTCTTTTAACATGTGGCCACTTGTTGAGCCTCTCCAGTATCTGACTCATTGGTCCATACACATCATTCATCTTAATGCTTTTCACCATACTCCTCAAGAGCTCCTGGTTAAAGGAGTCATCATCTTTTTGCAATAACTGGACCATTGGGTACTTCTGGGCTGAAAAACATGAGAAAGGCTGTAAGAATAAACAGATTCTTTGTGTAGCAAGTACAGAGCTGTTAAAAAAAGGCTAAAAAATCTGTGAAAATATTGACATGTATGCAGTGAATAAAACATCAAATCAAAAATTATCAATGTAAAACACAAAAAGCACATAAAAAAACTCAATGGATGCAATGGGCCATGAGCTATTTTCAGGTGTGTGATCCAATACCAGCAACAAAACTGAGTAAGCAAATTCTAAAAATAAGAACATGAGCTAAATGGATGATCTGCATCAATGAAATGTATTCCCTCTCATTCCTCCCATCCCAGTGAAGAAAAAGCCACTGGCAATACCAGTCAATGATTTGAAACAAAAATGCTGGAAAACTAAAACTAGTTCAAGCAGTTTACTGCTAAGCACAGAACCAGCCTCCCTCCCAAAACAAGTCACCCAAACTGAGAATAGCAACACCAAGCTTAACACTCACTCTCAAACAAAAGAGTGCGATTTTGACCTGCAAGACAAAAAGCAGTATGATCAAAAAATCAGTATTGTAGCTTGCGTGAACTATCCACAAAGACATCTTTTCTCAACACACATGGCTTCAGTTGCTCAAAATGACAAACTGTTCTTAAAAAATAGCACCAAAATCCACACAGAACACAACTTACTCTGAGCATTCCACAGAATATACAGAGGCTGCCTTGGATCCTGATGCAATTTCATATTGTCCCATAGCATCTGAATAAGAACATATTTACTGTCCTCTGACATACAGTTCCGTGGAATCTGAACAGGAGAATGCACAAAAACATTTTATTACAAAGTCATGACAGAGGAGTTCTGTATTTAACATGTATCTTCATGTCTCTAGGTCTCATGATAAAAAGCTTTGCTATTAAAACTACACACAGAAAGCTAAATCTGAATGACATCATCAATGACATGGCAAATGAGTGTTTTGCCTATTTTCTACAGTTTCTAAACTTCCTCCTTCTACTGCTTAGCTACTCAAATAGCAACAAAACTGACTAGCAACTTATCCTCCTTGAAACCGAGGATCACAAACTGCAGCAGGATGAGTAAGAGCTGAACACTGGCCCCCCACAAGGACTGCTGAGCACATGTTCCAGAGTTCTGAGTATCTTCCCTCAGCTGACACATTCTTTACCAATTCAGGACTGGGTTCAGCATAGTGCATGACACATTTCCAAGAGTTACTGAATCATGTAATGATTTCCTACATGGGAAAGCAGCCATTTCTCACGTGTCAGTGTTTCCTATCAGATCCCATACCTTGGAGTTCTTATTGCAGTGCTCAGAAGAAAGTATTAATCCTGGTAAGTTGCTGGGCAAGTCCAAGCGCCTGAAATACCACACCAAATTCCAGAACACGATGGGGTGATGATCTACAAAGTCTGCCACTGTTATTGCATGATCCCCTTCATTTTCAAGTAAGCTTTCAAGCTCTTTCCATACCACGAGAGGACTGAGGTAAGGAACCGTTATAGGATCAGGACTAGGCAAGCGCCATTCCAGGCCCAAGGGATCCTGCAGGAACAGAGAAAAAATGCCATTAATTGTAACTAATGTAATGAATGCAGCTGTCTTACAAGGTCTTCTAAATGCTTGTGCTCTCTATAACACACACCAACATCTAAAAGCTACAACTAGCATTAGTTTAAATAATACAACCTAGCATTTACTGCAATTGAGGAAGGTTAATGCTGTTACACATATCTCTAATCTACGGCAAACGTGAAAAAATGACTTTTAAGGTAGAAAAACTACACACTGTTGGTCCTTGCAAAGAAGCAGGCAGGCTACCAGTAGGAATGATATGGCTGATCTTCTGGTTTTCCTTCTCATCTTCTTCCAAAGGACCAAAAGTACTGATGCTCCTTGCTACAGGGTGACTTGTACATTCTGACCCAGAGGCATTTTGTCTTCTTCCTGAGGGGATCTGGATACTTCTGGCATAAACATTGTCATGTTGCTTAGATTTGCTAGAGGAGAGAAAAAAAAGAAGAAAAAAGAATCTCAGTTTTTTGTTTTATTCTGAGTGCTCCAACATGTACACAGACAGACAAAAATAAACTGGAAATAATGGATGTGACAGTTTGAAATCTGCCTTGTCAGTCACCACACTCATTTGTGTTCCAGTGCAAGTTTTATTCCCCCTTGCACTGATGAAGAACACAAACATCCTCTAAAGAGTTCATAAAACTTGCAGAATTACAAATACCAACATGAATTTTTGTATTAGGGATGAAATGGTGCATATCAGGCAGAAAAGCATGATGTGGGCAGATGAGAGATAAGGGACAGGCAGCAGAGAGATCCTCTCTCAAATAAATCTCTCCTCTTCAAAGAATATAACAAATTTATTTCAGTTGATTAAAATACATGCATGTGGCACAGAGAAGCTGAGGGATTCCTAGGCAGGAATTGCATGTATACCTATTTGAATTGATATCCTCTTGGACAGACATCAGGGATGTAGTGAGGCCAACAGTGGCTGTGGTGTTACAGGACTTCCCACTCTGATTGGAGAAAAGGGATGGGAACTGCATATTTTCTGTAGAAGGGCTGGATTTCAGAAAATACCTGCAGGGAAAGCAAAACCTTAAAATCATCCAAAAAAGCCCCCCAAGAAACCTAAATCCCAAACAAAAAGCACTTCCCAACATGAGCAATTAAAATTGAGGAAAATTCCAATATTGTTATTACCGTCCAGGCCGGCGGAGATCTCGGATTTCTATGCTTAAAAAAGGCAGAAATAAATTGCCACAGAAGGGACACGTGGTATTGAGATTTGAATCATCTGCTGTCCAGCCTGCCATGATTTCTTCATCGTGAACCAAACAGTCACAAGTCCGACACCGAGAACAGCTCGAGATGAGGACCTGCACAGGGCAGCAACAGAACCCACTAGAACATGTTCCCAAAGCTACTTTTGTGTCACAAGGCACTTAAAACTACAGCCAAAATCTTTGCCCTTTGATGAATATTCCTCCCACCTGCATACAAGTTCATGCTTTAATTGTTTCCAAGATTAAAATCAACCAGCTGTTTAATAATATTAACAATAACATGCTATCTGTAATCTGCAAGCATAAAAGTAAAGGAATATTTATGCAGCTATATAAATTATGATTATAATTTGAATATGCTTTTGTAGTGACTGTCAGTATTATAAAAACGGGGAAAAAATGCAAATGAACAGGCATTAACCTAAATCTAGTGGAGGAGAGGGTGACCAAAGAAGGTAAGGAAGAGCCACCCAAAACAGCCTAACAGTGAAAAGAAAAGTGATCTTACTAGAAGTTACACCAAGAAATAGCCACTTCTCTCTTCTGTATTTTTAAACATCCAGTGCTACTTCAGACTTGCTATTTTCACTTTGAACAAATTTATCTCCACAGGGGATTTAGATACCTGAATTCAATTGCATCCAATAGCAAACTCTTGAGGACTCAAGCTTAAAGGACCAAAAGATGTGACTGAAATAAAGCCCTTTCTAGAGCAGGATTTGAAATTAAATCGACTTTGTGACAGAAATATCCATCTGTCTTTCAGTGCTTTAGTTTGGAGCTTTGAACTTCACCAGAGATACAGATAACATTCATATTTAAAGACACATGCTCCAAGTCCATCAATTAAAACAGTAAATCATCCTGTACCTCCATGGCATAGTTCTGGAACACGCTGGTACTGCTGGTGCTGCAGGAAGACACCAGCTCTGACTTGTCTGGTAAAGGGAACTTGGAAAGAGAACCTGTTAACAGAAGAAACCCAAAGTACCAGTTATTCAGAAAATGCTTTTTTAGCACCTTGTTTTTCTGCTCAAACAATACTACAGTTATAATAAAATGTGTGATGGAAGATGCAACAAATGAGATACACTGGTACAGAACTGGGGAGTGTGAGGCTGCCATCTGCCCAGCACCAACCAAGGCAAAAATAAAAGCTACCAACAAACTATTTCCATATGTTCACTTTTCTTTGTTAACAACAGTTGGTAGCTTGGAAACAAAATTTAAGTAATTTGTAGCCACACCTTCTGTGTGGACAAAAACTAGGGAAGGGCAAGAGGTGCTGTTTGTACCCCAAATTACATCAGAAAGTGATACAACAGTCATGATCAACTACCTGGCACAGATTAGAAAAAAAATCTAGTCTCTCTGATAATCAGCTTAAAAAGTGGTTTCTAGAAAATTGTAACAGATTTTTAAAAAGTATTTTTACTACTTTTAGAAAACAGAACCAGACCAATGAAGTTACCATTACAATGTTTTTATGGATGTTTTCTAGAGCTGTACAACTTACACAGTTAAGGTGTTTACATGAATACTCAAGGACTCAAAGGATTTCCCATTTGAGGAAGAGTTTTCAGGTAGTAAAAGAGAAATTTACTTCTTCCACAAAAAGGACTAATGACTAGGGTGATCCTAAACTGAGAATTATGAAAGAACAACTTTTAAAACTGGAATGCTTTTGCTCAGATTGATGAATGCCATGGAAAAGCTGTCTCTTACCACACTGGTCAAACTGCTTAGCTGAGCTATCATGGGAAGCTGAGCTTTCCAGGCTTGTCTTGCTGATGCTAATTCCCTTAATTTCTGATGTGGTGTTCTCCTGAGGAGAAGCACTTTCAAAATCATTGCAGACATCTTCATCAGTGAGAGAAGTAGATTCTGAGTCCAGAGCTCCAAGTGATGAAACACTTGCTCGGTCTGAATTTTGATCCTGAGAAAAGAAGTTCCAGTGAGAAAATGAAAGGAAAGCAAAAAATTTTTCCCAAAAAAAGTGGCAGACTTCTTTGTCCCAGTAAATTCCAGGCATGACCTTCCCTCCTTGGAGGATCACAGAACTGTATTCAGAACTGATGCAAAACAAGGCAAGTCCCACTCTAGGTTAAACAGCTACACCAGGATTCTTTTTTAAAGATTCTCCTAACAAAAATAATTGAGTGAAATCATAACCATTTTAATCTTATAATTTTTTCACCCCATTGCTATAAGAATTATCAGCATCTGTAGGAATGCATTAGGATGTACAAGGCAAGTGTCTCTCTCCATTCCCAAGGACTGGGAACAAAAGTAGTTTTGGTTTGAATTGGTAGCAGCAAACAACATTCTAACAAATGACCCGAGAACAAAACTAGCTTTAAATTATTTTGGCAACCAATACAACCAGATTTCCCCTTACTCATAACAGCAATAAAGACTTCAAACCAGCATTTATTTAATTGTTTCTTCTTTAGGTTAAAAGGGAAGCCAGAGCAGTCTTTGTTCTGTCAACACACTTATGTTCTCCCATTAAATATATTCAGAACCCAAGCTAAACTAAAATTTTATTCAGGATATTCAAATCAGGATTCTGGTATACCAAACATGATTAAAACAACTTAATGTACACAGTCTACAATGACACGTCATGCAAGGGATTCATCACATGTGAGTCAGTAATTAAACCTTTACAGAGTTTTTTCCTGAAGTTATTAATAAACATTTACCTTTGCAGATGCAGCATACATTGCAAATTTGGAGTACCACTTGCTTGCTTTCTCTGCAACCCCTTTCCCAGCAGAGAACATGCTGCTTTTCAGAACATCAAACTTGGGAGTCAGCAGCGTGTCCAGGTTGAACGACGGTGATGACACAAGTGTCAGTGCACTGGCTGTGTCCTGCTCCTTGGCTGGGCTGTTTGGGGAATAAGCTGGGGAAGACCAAAGCCTGTCCCTTGGCCTTTCTTCATGTTTTGCATGGTAGCTCTTGGATTTGGTAAGGCTGGGTGGCCTTGGGGAGTTTGGGGGCAGGCTGGACCTCCTACAAGGCTGGATAATGGTTGGGCTCCTTTTATTGGCATTTCTGTCATCAAAGGGTTTTTGCAGCTCAATGCTTGGGGCACGACTGGACAAAGGGCTGCTCATGTTGTTCATGTACATGACTATTTCTTCAGCTAAATCTCTTCTTGCAGATGGAGTAGAGACACTTCTGTCATCATCGTCTTCCTCCTCCTCTTTCTGCTGCTCTGTCTCAGCAACCAGCAGAGACAATGGATCGAATCCAGTTTCAACATCTGTTTTTTCAACTGGCTTTACTGGAAAGCTGCTCTTTCTTTGCAATTTTTTAGATTTTTCACTGGAAGTTTTCACTGCTGTAGGTGTTTCAGGTTCTCCATCCAGGTCTTCCAGATCAAAGATAACAGGAGACTCTGTTTTATCTGTAAAACTGCAATCAAAGGCTGCATCTTCATCACTGGATTCTTTCTCCAGGCTTTCTCTCTTAGACTCTAAAGAAGAAGATCTGATATTAAGAGTTTTTGGCCTTATGCTTTTCTGTAATGCACTAGATAGAATTTTGGCATCAGCTCCCAGTTTTTCAACGATTTCTCCAGGGTTTGCTTCCTGGTTGATCCTGTTCATCATGAGTCCCACTAAGCCATCTCCACTCAGGTTCCGGTTCCTGCTTTCCCACGGCATCTCCCTTAAGTCAGCTTCCACTGCACTTTTATGTCTCTTTCTTAAGGATTTGCTTTTTATAACTTCTGCTTCATTGGCATCCTCAAAAGATGATGTAAACAGCAATCCTACAGAACTCTCTGAAAAACAAATGGAACAAGGTGCTTTATTTGTTGCTGTACAAGAAAACTGAATGAAGTACAGAAGAATGCAAATTTGTCTCATCTTTCCAGCACAACACAGAGATGGAATTCACTATGCTGTGCTAGAGGTTGAAATATTGAGCTGACCATGGTCATAACTTTTAGGAAGGGACAGACAATAAAACACTTAAAAGGGAATAAAATCATACAACCTAAAGAGCATTTTGAGAGACATCATCAGGTCTCAACTGTATTTATTTCTCTCTTTCAGGGACATTGCTACAAGGTTTGAAAGCTAAGGATAGCACAGGTATCAAGGAAATTGTAAAAAAAAGCATCAATTTCTAATTTAATGATTTAGAAACAGAGCCAACAAAAGGAATTATTGTCAGAGAAATCTCCATTGTTTTGCCAGAGCACAAAGATGCTGACTTTAAAGTACATTACAATATTTCAACCATAGCTGACAGTATTATAACAACCAGAACTGACATTACTAAAGACTCATGAAAGCGTCTGAAAGTGTCTTTTTAATTTTACTGCACAGAAACCCCTTGTCCATCCTGAAGAAATTAATTACTTACTGGAAATTCTAAGAAAAAATCCCAAGATTTTGGTGTTTTGTAAGCAGATGTCAACTACAGCAAAGAACAGAACAAACAAGAAGAAAATCTGGAAGTGCAGAATATTGCCATGCATTCTCCTGACACAGCATATGCTGACTCCAACCTAAACTCCCTCCCCCACTTTTCATCAGCCACTGCTATTACAGCAATAAAATACTGCAAGTTTAGTGGACAACAGAACTTAGGAGCACTCCTCAGAACTCATGAGTAACAGACTGGATAGATGTGTGTTTTCCCTGCACTCACCCCGGCTCCCCTCTGCCACGGTGCTGTCAATGGTGCCGTTGAGCCGCACGATGCTGGAAGTGGCTCTGTCATTCCCAGAGTTCTGGTAATTCAGTTTGGGCAGGCAGTCCCCACTCCCTTTTGTGCTCTCCACTTCAGACACTGCAGACAGAAAAGGACAGTTTTGTAGAATCCAATGAACATCCCTCAAACCTCAAGTCCCCATTACCTACTGGACACCTCACAGAGGACTGAGTGACACTGTTGCATCCATCCCAGGAGGCACAGGCTGATCTCTGCCTGGGCAGAGGTTTTCACCATGGAAATTTAACTCCCACCATTACTTCTGGAATGCTCCAAAAGCTAGAAGTTCCATAAGCTTTGCTACACAGAGCCCAGAAATCATTCCAAAATATCTTGTGGTTGTAAAGATTAAGACCACCCTTGCATAGAAGAGGTGTAAGAGTATTTTTCTCCTGCCTTTGCAAGAGCTCAGCTTCACACAGATCTCATTTCCCCCAGGACTACACAGGAGAAATGAAGTAGATGTGAATTATTTATATTCAACTCTTTTACATATGAAACAAAAATTTTATTGCAGGTGGCTACCCAAAATAAAGAATTACTTCTCTAAAGGATTTCAGACAACTTTAATATTATCAAGCTGTTTTCAAACCTGCAAAATGTTTTAGCACATTGTATTATTATAGAGTGCTACATTTGTCTTAATTATGGCCAAAAGTAATAAATTGGAGAGAATTCATTTTCTGCATCCTCAAAAGCTTCATTAAACCTAAATAACTCATCTGTAATCTTACATATATGTTCTCATGATCATGAGCAAGACAACTTTTCAAGAAAATTGAAGAAAAAAATACCAGTGCTGGAAGGAAGATTGTGGTAAAAAACCATTGAACTTATCTAATTCTGTATTTCCTCAGACTTTTATATCACTTGATAATGGGATAGTTAACCCAAAGAGTAGGAGAAAGCCCACTGAAAAATTTAAACAATTATATTATTAGGGGAACATTTACTAACAAGGGTATTGTCCATGAATATACATGGGAATCTGCAGTGCTCAAACCATTTCACTACACAATCTGATCTTCTATGTACTTGCATGAAGTTGATGCTGCTCAACTGCAGTTGAAGGAAACAAGAGCAGCAGATGCAAAACCTGAAGAAATTCTGATACATCTCCCAAACTTTGAGAATTCCAAGAAGCTGGGTAATTTAGACTTCTCAGACTTGCAAAATTTCAGCTGCTCTCCTATTACAGGATTTATAAAGAAACCAGACTAGTAGAAAATGTTTTTCTGTAGATTATGCCTATGAGGCAATTTCATTTTTTAAAAGACAAAAACATTAGGCTATAATTATCATTAAGCCTTTATGCTCCCATTATCACTTATTTGAAACGGGAGAGAAAAAAGAACTGTAATTTTCCAAGTGAAACCATTAGACATCCAGAAAATTACACTTAGAGAAAGAACTTCAGGCAGTAGCATAAACTGGCATTATCACACTCACTCACTGTGAGGAATCAGCTGTCCCACTTAGCTTTTGCTGGAATTCTTATTTATCCCCAATGAACCAGATATCTGTATTCACAAGATACGTACAAGAACTGGAGTCACTCTCCCTCTTGTCCTCCTTTTGTTCTTGGATGTCTTGAAGACAAGTTTTCCCTTGCTTGGCTTCTTCCTTGAGTGATGTGTTATTGGCAGTGTCTGCAAGTCCCCCTATCAGTGCAGGGCAACATCAGAATAAAGACAGTTATGGCATTTAATAGTGTGACATTGCTCAGGGGAATAAATTGAATACCAGCAGTAATTCAAAGGCCTCTTATCAAGAACATTCCAATTAACAGTGAACATTTTACCACTAAATTAAAAAAAAAGAAGAGAGAAAAAGGATTGGCTTATTATAGTATAAACATTGAAGTGATGCTTTAGAGGATGAAATTCAAGGGGTAATGGGCAACATTTCTTTTTAAATACTGAACTAAAGCACTGTTTAATTCTGTTGCCTGGTTTGATCAAAAGGTCATGTCTTTTCAAGACTCCAAGAGGCATCTAAACATGGTTTCATTTTAGTGTACAAGGTTTCTCAGAAACATTAATGTTAACAGAGATGTTAATGCATGATCTTACTCTAGAAATACATGATCTTACTCTAGAAAGTAAAAAGATTTAAACAATGCAGGGGCACACATAAGTTTGTCTGCAAAAATAGATTAAAATGAAAACCCATTCTCAAGCCAAAACACTGCCCAGGTGTAATTAATATGGTCTCTCTCCAGGATCAAGAGGGTCCAACATAATTAAAAGTTTCTTTCCCTCCTTTCCCTAAAGAGGCTGCACTGAATGGCTACAGACAGGGTAAAAACCTTGTTGCTATGGCAAAGATAAGAAAATATTCTGGAATTTATGGGAGAGATTTTGGATTTCTTGAAGAGTCAGCACACATTCCAGCTGTGAGGTTTCATGCAAAGTAATCTTGAAAAGTCAGGTGATGTCAAAAGCAAATACTATTAATTATATAAGTGACAGTTATTTCATTAAGGATTATTTACACTTCCTCGGTTTACACAGTCTGAGTTGCAACCAACATTGCTAAGCTCTTGTACAGTGCTTTGCATGGCTGGATTTCAATGAAGTGGTTTATCAGGAAGCTCAGCTCCATGAAGAATAGGCAAAAATAAAGCAAAATTGTTCAAGGCCATTCATGAGGTTAACGATAGAGCCAGAAATAGGAGCGGAGTCTCTGGGGTCCAGAGAAATAATCTAGCCATAAGGCCATCATATATGTTTGTCAGGGCAAAGATTTATTTGTACACATTTGGAATTACAGAACAGCCCTGGATGGAAGGACTTTGAAAGCTGAGTCAGATGACCCACATACATTTATAAAAGTATGTTGTAAAGGTCTTCCAAGGTCAGCCTGCCCTAAACTAAACTGCATTGCTGCTACTTTACAATGTACTATTATTGTGCTTTACTACCAGGAAGTTATAAATACCATGGAAAGTAGTACCTTTAAAAAATATCAATTACAGGCATTGCCATATGACCATTTGATGCTCACATTATTTAAGTTTTCACTGGAAAGAAAAGGAAAGAACCCCCAAAATTTACAGCCTCACATATTTTACTTATATTCTAGATAAAAACAAACATGATCATTGCAGGTGGTATGCAGATCCTGCAACCAGTACTGCAAACTCAAGGACTAGTTCTAGTTGCCTCTCAGCCAACATAAAGAAAGGGGAAAATAAAAAAAGCAAGGCTGGACAAAATTTTCTGCCAATTATAAGACTAGTTATTAGATGGACTAGGATAATTATAACAAATTTCAGTTTCGTATTTTGTCTCTATTTGTCTCGTAAACAGCTGATATAGTAAGTGAATAGCAGGCTATTTCAGATTCAAAGGCAAAGGAGACTGCTTTTTAAAAATTCTGCAGGAACTATTGCTTTTTTTTTTCTTCTGAAACAGTTTTATCAAGCTCACAAAAGAAAGATTTGTGAAATAAACTTCCTAATCAGCATGAAAATAAAAAAACAGAAGGATGTGAATACTTTACCAGGAACAGATGTATGTGCAGTGCTTGCTGGTAGCTTTTTCAATGCTTTTTTAAACTGTGCTATTCCTAAGACAACATTTCGTATTTTCATCCAGAGGAAATAGCCACCTCGATTGCTTGAAGGCCAGGTGCTTTCCAAAACAGCCTATTTTGGAAATATCAAAATCAAGCAGTCATCTTCAGGAACAGTGAGGTATGAAAACAGTAGCTTAAATTTCAGACTGAGTTAAATTGGCAGCAATACAGCAGATTTCTAAACCTACAAAACCAAAACCCACAAAATGATTCTGTCTTGTGTTTCTTCAACTTACAAGAAATGACAGAATCACACCTGAACTGCTCTGTAATTTTTCTCCCTTCTATTTGCCTGGATCAAAATGCATTTTTGTCCCCCCCATCCTTTCAAGCACACCTTGTTGTAGTAGCCATAGGTGATGGCATTGGGGTCGATGCCAGCCTTCTGCATCTCGAAGAGCACGCGCACCGCCAGCACGGGCTGCCCGTACTGCCCGCACAGCTGCATCAGCACCCGGTAGCACACCTGCAAACACACACCTGTGAGCCCTGGGCCCCCACACTGCTCACCCTCAACCCCAGGAGCTCCTTCTGGAGCTGGGGGCTGCTTTACCTCGTCAGGTGGATCTATTTTCTTTGTGTGCATTTTCTGTAGCACATCATAGGCAGTTCTCAGAGCCCTGACTTTGGAGTGGCAGACTTTCACATAGGCAGGGAGGCAGATGAACCAAAGGCCGTAGCAGTGTCGGAGCAAACACCTGGACCACATCTGGGGGATGGAGGAGTACTTCTTTGCAATTTTGTGGGCAGATTTAATTTCCTGGAAAGAAAAACAGATTATTTGTGTGTGTTTATATCTACATCACACGAAGCTACACGTTAAAACCTGAACATGCACCATTATATCTATGGAACTCTAACAGTAATATTAACAATAGAATAAAGTGGGAAGGAATATGAAAGCAGTGAGAGTGATACCAAAAACAGTCACTGTGCAATATTCCAGTGCTAAACCCTTGCATTTCTTTAAATCTCTATTACTTTGAAAGTTAGAGTCCCTCAAGGTCCTGGGCAGTGAAAAGCAATCAAGAAGTGGATGTGGAAAATTCACAGAACAGTGTGAAGAAAGGGGAAGGGACAGGGACAGCACAGCAAGCAGCAACCTGTACAGAGGCCCTTGTATGGTGTAGGCAAGAAGCGCATCCAAAGAACAGTTTACACAGTGACCTTAGAGTCACCAGATCAGTGAAGAACTGAAGAACCATCAGGCTGCAGGCACAGCCAGTCAGGCTTTACAGCCAAACTCAAGCTGTCCCCTTCCAGAGCACCTCACACGCCAAGAACACCAGCAAGTACCTGTTTAGTTCTTCTGAACATTGGTGATGGGCTGTTGGGGCTACTGGCTTTTGAGGACAGTTTGTTATTTGGTGCTCTGAGAAATCCTTCAGGTCGTTCAAACAATTCTAGCTTTAATACTGGAAATCCATTATAGCTGTAAGAGAAATGTGTCAATATCACATAATAGCAAAGGAAATCAACTACACACTTGCACCAGAGACTTCCCAGGAAATAAACACAAAAGTAAACCTTCAATGACATCACTGACAAAAGTGGTTCACTAATCCCTCAGCACAGGTTCATATGCTTGCACAAACAGACTCAACCTGTTATTCAGGTTAGCAACTTAAACTGACAAATGTATTTACTGTCATAACATTTTCTTTAATTAATGTGGCAAATGCATTAGTATTGATTCTAGTTAATAAAATAAAATAATCTGTGTGGCTTAGTCCCCAGTGAGGATCACATGACTGAGGCTTATGAAAATCAATGGGAACAATATCAAACTATCTAAAAGATTAAATCAGATTAGATATGGAAATATTTCTCAGAATTAATGAAGAAACCAACAAACTCATCTGACATAATTACTAAATTAGTAACACTGGTTTTCAGCAATTCTTTGACATGTACCCTTTCCTTCCAAAGAGTATCTGCAGTTTGTATCATTATCATTAATAGCAGAAGGACAAATAAGGAAGACTGGGGGGTCCACTAATCTTAACTTTAAGCTTAAAAGGTGTCAACAGCCAGCACAATGTAATGTGATCACTACCAGCTTTATTAATTATTATTGTTTCTGTGTGTACACACACAAAATTAAAACTTCTAAAGAACTACGACAACAGCCATTTCACACACACCTTTCACTTGAGCAACATAAAGGGACAGGAAAAGTCTGCACTTCCTGACTCTCACAAGGCCCTAGAAATTAAACTCTACAAGGGCAGCTGCTAGGATTGGCTGGCATCCTGCTGTGTCCTTAGGCTACCTGTATTGCAGAGGGTGCTCTTCCCCATTTGGCAGATGAGGGATCTCAGGGGGTGTTATGAAAACTGTGTGCTCACTCTTGTAGGACTCATCCAGCTCTATAAGTCGTGTCTCCCCAGTTTTGTCCATATCTACCTGGAGGAGGAAGGTAAAAGAAAAAGTAGTTACCAGGGGCATTGTATTTTCTGCTGTTAACAGCTGTATGATCAACAGGACAGAGTCTGCATTAGCTTCAAAGAACAGCACTTCATATGAAAGGACATCTTGCAAACTTATAATGACAATAATAAGTGTTGCATTGGTTTTGTGAACTTCACCCCAACCCAGTAATGAGTGTTTAATGGTACAGTCTGAATCGCCTGTTTTCAGGTAAATATTTTAAGGAGGATATAAAGATTAATCCTTCTGAACACAACCATTTCTAGAACTATGCTTCCAACAACAGCAGTAACTTGAAATTTATTTTTAAATATAAAAATATTTTCCCCTCTTTTAACCACTGAAAACAATACCAAGTTTTAACAAATTGTCTGATGCATACAGAAGCCACTATTAGCACCATGCACAACTGTAGGTGCAGTCACCTACACAGCGCTTAATGTCTTGACAGTTTGCAGAGACTGCAGAAATACACATGCACTGCAAGATAATGGAATATAAACATGTGACCTTACTGAAGTTTAAGGGAGACAGGCACAGCTTTGTTTTTCTAATTTAAATTACTTAAATGGTTTAAATGGCAACCAAATGACAGCCAAATGGTAGAATACTTCAAAGAAATGAATAAGCAACCTGTGGAACCCAAGAATGCATGTTTTTTATGCCTTAAGAATTTGGCAACAGAGAGTTAATGTATAGAAAGAAGCATATTCCACAGTTCTCTCCCTCCAGTGAGGTGCAAATATATCAAGTAGTTTCAGTAAAATTCTTGAATATTTAAAGTTTGATAAACATACAAAGAGGTGTCCTTAATTACACATTTTGCTGCATGAGACAGATGGAAAGCATTAGCAAATTGAACCAGCCAAGTAGCAAGAACATATGGCTCCTGAGAAGCAGCAGTAAACGAAACCTTACTTGCAATTTAAATACTTCTAAGGATGTAAAAATCCCACAGCTACAAGTTTTACCAGTGAAATACAATAAAGCCAGTAGCTTAAATGTGTGTCGAATTGAGGTAATTTTTGAATTCCTGGAAAAATGAAAACTTGTGAGACAATTACACTGTATCTTTCAGTTGACAAAATGGGTAATCAATTACAATCTGCTGCTGCTGTCTAGGACCAAATAACATAGAAGAAATTACTCTTCATCTTAAACTATTCTCACAAATTATTTAAGACAGGGCTTAGTTGATATTTTATAGATAACTAATTTCACAGTACATAAAATTTGTCTCAAGGCACTAGTCTGTAACTACCCAGAAGAAAGCACTGTATCACCTTTCAACTCATGACATCACTCTCTCATCCAAAACCCTGTCAGCTACTGGTTCACCTAATAAAAGACTAAATATAAATATTGGCTTTACTGGAACAATTCAATTTTGATATATGGTCTTGCCTACAGCTCGAGTTGGTACAGCAGTCCTTGCTATACTTCCACATTTTGACTCTGTATGCTACTGGTAAGAACAATGTCAGAAATTTGGGGGAATCAGGGAGGAGAAGCAGGAAAGAGATGAGGCAAATATATCACTGTTCAAAGAGATCCTACGTGGGAACCTGCTCCCTCAGTCAGTGAATATCCAGTTTCACAAGCAATTCTAAAGCAATAGCAAATCCTAAAATCATTGCAATGCCAGTGCCTCAGTTTCCCCACCCTTATCCCTGGCACAGAAGCAGCCATCCCATTAATAAACCTGAATAAAATCCTCACTGCCAGTAATGGAAGTTGGAGAAGTGTACGTGCATTCTGGAAAATTTGCTCTCACTGAACTGTCATGAGCATTTTTATAGTGGAGTGGAAAGAAGCTGTCCAGGGCATCAAGTAGCAAAATACCTGGCACTAGGACAGACAAGTCTCTGTTTCAGCTGTACAAATGGCTCCTTAACCTTTTCTAAAAGGTGAATGCTCCAACAGCTCCACAGATTACGTGCAGTCTCACAGTGACATCAGCAACCTAAGTATGACTTTTTGGAAAGAGATGTCTGAGTTCCCAGACAAGATAACTTTAGTTTAGGGCATCAACTCCAGCAGCCTCACAAACTGTTCTATAAGATGAAATGCATCAGATAGAATTTGACACTTACACAGTCGTTGCATTCTGAATAAACATCCTTAACATCAGCCAGAGAACTGAACTGCAGCACAGAGGAAACCAAGTGCTGCTCAGCAGTTCAGTCACTGGGGTCTATTTCTGTCCAGGAGAGCTCCTGTTTCATGCACAAATTGGCACATGGCAAAGCAAGCACTATGTGTTGAAGGGTTTCTAACAGAGTTATGGGATTGACTCAACATTACAGAAATGTTTGTAATTAATTCCATTTACAAGCCATAAATACCTGCAAGTCACACTATAGAACTGGGAAGCAGAGTTTTGAAAACTGTTACTACTAAAATATTGAGACTAGCAAAAGCCAGAAAGAGCCTTAAATATCATTTTTCCATGCTTTTACATTTCTCTTAAAGTTCACTGTTTTCAGGCTTATTTTCAAAACAGCTTCTTTTAGCTCTTCTGCACTTCCATGGAAAACCAGTCATAAACAGGAACTGTAAACAGCATTTATCAGTCTTCAGTATTAATTCCCATGGAACAAACAGCAGGTGACCTACTTTGCAGGAAATCCCAGACAACTGCACCCTGCTTAAGCAGCAGTGTCCCAGAACAGAGTGGTACAGGTAGCCAACAAGGTGGGGAATTTCTTGTAACATCCACCAAAATAGGGATGTAAGATTCTGGGTTTCAGTTCAGTTCAGTCCTCCTTCTTCACTTCTTACAACAAGCCAGTATTTCAGAAGTTTACATAACAGAGAAAATGCACCTCTAAATTGTTATTATTAGCACCTCTAATTTGTTATGATGGTGTTTTATTTACATTCAAGAATTTGAAGCAAAAAAAGGAAATGAAGCCCAACAAAAAAGGAAAATGGGAGGCTACAATAATGAGAAAATAGGAAAATAAAAGCAAAAACAAACTTGCAGTTCAAATGCATTCTGGTAGATAGGTAGACAACAGCAGAAGTTAAACACTGTATGCACACCAAGACCTGCTTACTTTATCCACACAGTCATCAAAGAAGGCAAGGCTGGCATCCTTGTCACTGACAAAAGAACATTCCTCAATGAAGCGAATGAACATCTGGGTTTTGGTCATCAAGGTGTAGAACTTCTGATGGGAACGGTCTCTGCTCTTCAGGAACCCTGCAAAGTGCAATCAGCAGCGTTGTCAGAATGCCCAGAGGGGAAAGCCCTCATCAGAACTCTCCGTTGGTTCTACTTATGTGCAAAAAGCTTCCTGCAATCTTTGCCACTACTGTGCAATTTTGTCTGCACTTACATTTCCCCCACCACTTACAACACTAACATGCCAATGTTTTATTCTGTAGATAAAAGAGAATAAAAAATAATAAACTAATATACACAAAACGAGTTTATAACTTTTCACCTTGTAGTTCAAAGAGAGAACTTGCATCTGTGGCTGTTTCAGAGGGTGCCTCCGTTATTGGCCTGAGGTAAGACCTGTAACCTTTTAGGATTGAAGCCATGAAACAGAGAAATGCTTCCTGGATCTCCAAATCTAACAGATGCAATTTCTTCCCAGAATTAAAATCATAATCATTCATTGCCAATTCCATTAATGCATCTTCTCTTGGTCGCTGTTGCACTGTGAACAGAACAACATTACGTCCCCCCTTCAATATTGGCCAAAAATATTCTCTCTAACTTACTAGGTTTAGTGATTACTGAACTCCATTACAGTTGAAATAGGTTAGAATATAACCAAATTCACTCAGGACATGAGACAGTGGATTCAGCTTGACCTTCTGTACCTCATGTATCTGTGAATAACACCAAAAGCAGGATGCACTGGCCTGGTCAGCACAGGGGTTACTACAGAACTGGAGAACCAGTGTGGACAGAGCTTTAAAAAGCCCTCAAAGAAAACTGTTTGTAAAACCATGAGAAAATTTAGACAGGAGCATAAAATTAAAGAAGCCTATTTTCAGTACAAACACATGGATGAAATGTATTTTTTTTGATTGTGCCCTTCATTTCAAAAAGCAGATAATGCATGTTAAATACTGATATACACAGAAAATCACCACTTAGAGGCAAAGTGGAGCCATTGAAACACAGTGCTGCAAAATGCTGCTACAGACAAAATGTGGCTCTAGCAAAACCTGTATTCTTTAATTAAGTACAGCCATCAACATTTTAAAGCCTTCAGAACTTTAGCTGAGACTTCACTGCTACACACACAGAGTTTGGCAACATTCTAATAATGCCTCAGGAATCTGAAAGGATGGTTTTGTCACTGTCTTTTCACATCATATAATTATAGCCAACCTTACCTCAATATCATTTTTAAGCAACCTACTCTGTAATAAGATTTAAATTCACTACCACTCTATTTTTACATACAGAATATAAGGTTTAGAATTTTTTCTAAAAAGCCCTTGCAGAAAAATGTATCAAAATTCTGAAGCATCAGATAATTTTCACCACCCATCAGCTATACACTTCTTTGTGCAGCATATCCCAATAAACTTCTGTTTCTGTATGCTCTAATCAGGACACAAATTCTTGTGAGCTCAACAGCCAGGACTGTGTAAACAGCCTTTACAAAAAAGTGCTTTCTTTTAATGAATTTCAATAACACCACCCCTATCCAGCTCTTTTTTTTTTTTTTTATGAAACTAACATTAATAGGAAGGGATATCTATTAAGTACTGTCCTCAGTACAGTTACATATGTGAAGTCTCTTCTATCCCAGAATTCCCCATATAGTTTCTAATCTCTAGATTTAGATTTTCCCATTCTGTAAAAATAAATGTTTAGTGGAACTGATAACTTTGGAACATATTTAATTAGCTACATTTATCTGTTTTTGTGGCACACTGTGCCCAGTGTAAAGCTTACTATGTACTTTCCTACTCACATTCTGCCAGTTGCTGATATAAAGTGTTCAAAGTGTTCATGAGATTTTTACAAGGTTTCTTTGGTAGGATCTTCCATGCAATAGTTTTCTTGTCTCCAGTTCTGGAAAAAAAAAAAAAAAAGCATTCACTGGAATGTGTTCAGAGGTTGTTCCATCACACCAGAGGAGGTTTCACTCCATTAAAACTGGACTAAGAATGACTGCAAACCAACTAACAAAGTCAAATTTGATTTACTGTGTGGAGATCTGATCAGAGCCATCCAACCAGTGTCCCATATTTCAGGGTGATGATTACACTGCCACACTCTTCAGCACTGAAATCAATCCAGTTACAACTCACCAGAGATGGATTAATGGTATTAAGCACCTGTTATTGCACCAGCAAACACCACTCATGCCATGTTCTGAGCTCTAATTACTTAAACTGGCATGGACAGAAGGAAAAGAAAGAAAAACTAAAACACCCCTTCAAGTTTCGCCAATAAAACCAGTTTTTGCTTTTGAAAAGAGGAAGCAGAAAAAAATTAACAGAGAAGAAAAACTGTTGATGAAACCTTACTGAGAAATTGTGTTGGTATCCAGGTCAACACAGCTGACATCGGGTGGGGGGTCATAGAGATCAAAGTATCTGGAATCAATCCCCACTATGAATGGGCACGGCGCACTCAGCACATCTGCCAGGGCCAAGGGACACAGAGGAATATACGGGCAAGGCCAGTGGAAGGGAAATATCATCTTGGAAAACATGCAGAGACAAAACCACAGGTTAAACATGTACAATACAGCCTATGCAGGAATAAACCACACTTCACTGACTTCAAAATTATTTACCATGACAGATTGCTATTACTGAGAATCTAGATGTAGATTATTAGTTTGAAACTGCACTAATTTCTCTAAAATTCAGTTTGTAGGAAAAAACTCTTCAGAATCACAGACTGCACACAGAAGCAGCAAACAACGCTTACTGATGACAGGCAGGGAAAATAGTGCATTTAAAATTTCATAGGAATAGATACAGTGCTAGTTGGGAAAATCAGGAACTCTAATGCACTGTGATGATCAAACTCTTATTTACAATATTTACACAAAAATCAACAACAATTTATCTTCTACCTTCATAGGATATCGTTACAACAATAATTTTTCTCTCTAGTGATCTTTTTTTTAATTCTTATTTTTAAGCAACCTTTAAGTTTAATAGCACTAACACAAAATCTAGATTTTATCTCAGAAGCATTCTTTCTGTCCTGTTACAGGTGTATGACTAAAAGCTGGTACTTACAGAGACCAATGCCTCTGTCACACTCGTGAGGACAGAAGGTCGCAATGAGTGGATGAGGATTTTATGTTCTGTCACAGCAAACACCAACAGAGTTACTGCATTTTCAGGTCCTAAATTCTGAAGTAGTGTAGAAAACTTGCCACCACTGTTACAGGACATAAACACACTGGTGAGTTACAAGGGACAGTAAAAAAAAGAAACGTTTGATAATAAAATAAATAGAAATCTGCAAATTTTTCTTTTAGAGAAGATTACTTGGTAGAATACTTGGCACACTTCACTGACCAGTGAGGAATGGTTATTTCCCAACAGTAACCATGATTCCTTGAGACTTGACTCAGTCTAGACTATTTTCAGAACACAGGCATGACAATTTTTCTTTCTGAGAAGCAATTTACAGGGAGACAACATGTGTTTCTTTAATCAGTCTCCTGCACTGAGATGTGGAAGTCAAGACAGTAATAGAACTCCTTCAACTCCCTTCCAAAACAAAACTGAACTATCTTGGGAGCCCAGGGATGAACTCCTAGAAAGGGGATCTAATAATATATATTCTTCCTCAAGAACCACTAAAATTATTTTAAACCCCCCAAATACATTAATAATTGTGTATCCTTGTCAGGGTGCAGGTCTAATCACATGAATAAACTTCAGATCCACCAGCTTCCAAAGGCACCAGACAAGGTGAGTTAATTTACACAACTGCAACTCAAAATAGCAAATCTTTTCTGTAACACAAATCAGAATACCTCTCACAATTAACAAGATACTGCTACTTGCCTTAGTGGGAGTGGTGATGACACAGGCTGGCTAAGAATCAAGTTATCATGTGGAGATAGCTGGGAAAAGATTTTAAAATACATTATTTCTATTCTGAACTTTGGAAGTATTTATCAGAAATAACACAACTATAACAAAGAACACTTTAAAATAATCCAAATTAAGCTGAATCTTGTATACCCCAGTTGTCTATCACTCTAGGAAGCGCTGTGCAATGATATGCATCAGGATCTTTTAGTAAAAACTGGGCAAAGCATGATCTTCCTTTCTTGGCCAGAACTGAATACATTGCATATTCATAAAGAAGACTTTAAACTAGCTAATGCTGCAAAAATTTGAATATATTAACTGCTGAAAAATGAAGCCTTCTGTACTTTAAGGGCTGTGAGAACTCATATTTCATACACAGCTTTCAGGAGCTGGGGGGAATTCTTTCTGGATTTAGGGGTAAAGAGAGGGATAAAAATTCATAAAGAGGAGAGATGGCAGCTCCTAATGTAAGCTATATTTTCTTCAGAAGGCATATGAGAATTAGGCTCTTGGCTGGTAGAAACTGCTCAGCTCTGATAGAATCTTTAAAATGTGCATTACTTGAAGATGCAGAAGATCCTACTAAATCACATTTCTTTCTTACAGTGACATGGCATCAAGCAAATCATTCACATATTCAGCATGAATAGGAAAACTCAGGTAAGTACAAGAATAGCAATAGACAATCAATTTATCAAAGCCCAGCTGATGTTTCCAGCCATGGTAAACCCAGGGTAACAAGACACCAGCTGGATTAATCCTCCTGCATTTTCTGTTGTTTAAAAGCAGTAATAACTCAGCCTCAGCAACTTGTACAACTGAGCTGCAAGTGCAGACCATTTTTAGTAATATTTCAGGTTTGAGTGTGTTTCACCTTAGACCCACTGCAGGTGACCAGGTAATAGAAGGCAGAAGACAAGACTGATGACTTAGAAGCTCAAAGTCACCTAATGCTGTGCCTGGAGAGCCACCAAACACAGGGAATTAATAAGGAGAGTCTGCAATGCTGTTTCCCTGCACCTCTCACATCCCACTTCCCTGACAAATGTGGATGGCCACACCACAGGCTGGATTTGTCAAGTAAGTCACCTTGGGAGCACCAGCACCATTAGCTTGTGCAGTGGAAGAATTCAGAGGACTCATTTTTCCAGCCTGAGGCAAACCTTCATAAACCACCCTCTGAAAGGAAGCATCAGCCTGACAGTCTCTGACTTCTATGCTTCAGCAAAAGCACACAAACACAATGAAGCACCTATTTAAGGGGCACATTTCCCTCAGGCAGGAGGGGCACTTATTACCCCCCTTCCCCAGAGAGAGAAACATTACTCCACATGCTCTTGAAGTCTGCAGGTTGTGATACATTAGCACAGCAACCTCTGCGCAATGAGGGGATGTAGTACACAGAGTCCAGCAGATCTTGGGTCAGAAGGAAAGATCTTAGGTCAGAAGGAACCCAAGGCTGGCAGCTGGAAGCTGGCAAATAGGAACATTCCAGAGTGTTTTACTAATGGCTATCATTTCTTTGAGACTTAAAAGTTTAATTGCTTAGCAAAAGACTACCACATTTTCCATTAACAGGCCTCAGAGAGAAATGCAATCCTGAAAGCTTGCCATTTTCAATGCAGGCATTTCCCACACTAATTCTGAGGAAACGTCTAAGGTACAATCACCTGTGATTTTATTCAGTGCAGTTCCTACCACAACTTAAGTCCCTGGAAGCAGCTGGAAGGAAGAATTTATTCACAGATCTCAATTACCACTGCCTACTGTAAAAGCAGTGTTTTCTCCATCTGTACTATTGGCTCCTAAAGCTGTACTAATTTAATGCACATAACATTTTGAAAATAAGGTATAACAGACATGATTTTCACATCACTTATAACTAGATCTTCAGACTTTGTTCCAGGATATAAACCCATATATACTTTGACAAAATTCCCTTAAACTACAGACAAAAAAATTAAAACCTTTTCTCTAAACTCAATTATAATCTCTGTAAATAGGTGTTTAGTGTTTCCTAGCACAAACATTTTATTGAATATGAATTTAAAAAAAACCCAAATCTAAAACAAGAAGTAAAAATGCTGGGTTTTAAATTGAACTTTAAAATCATAAGAAAAGGGCCAGAAGTGCCTGATACAGTTTCAGTATAACTGTTCTCTAATCCCTTTCCAGTAAGAGTAATAAATATCACCCCTTTAGAATACACTAAAGAGGATCTTCAATATTCAGTACATGCTATAAAGACATAACCCAGGATTGTATTTGCTCTGAAAGACTTCAATACCATATGGGCTACACAATTAAGGCTCAGAACTGCACAGAGCTCTCCATATTTTATGTTATACAAGTAATAACAGAGAAGAGCATCATTTTGTAACTATTTAATCAAAACCACAAATGGTAGAATACTACGACTGCAAGAGAGCTCTCTTTTCTCTGCAATAAAATTTTTAACACCTCTCTATTTTGCCTCTTTAGGAGGAAATAAAGAGATTTAATAACACTTCAGAAGTCCTTGAGACCAGGATTTTTTCTCTCCTACCAACAGTGACAGGGGTGAGATTTCAAAGAGCAGGTAACAATTCCTGTGATTATTTCACTCCCACAGAGCCCTGCAGGGAGGACAGAGCAAGGGCCAGGTTTGATAAAGGGGCTGTTACTGGGTGTGGCTCTGGCAGCTCTCACTGAGAGCACAAAGCCCTCGGGAAGAGGGGCAATCAGGGATGTACATTTCACATCTGGTTTAGTTCTATTTATTTATTTTACATTCAGCCTTCATGCAATAGCGAGAAGAAAACAGTTCTAAAGCTATTGCAAAAGTCAGACCAGATGCTGACTTGGAATAATTTTTCACTAATTTCCATATACTCTGAAAAAAAATTAAAGTTCTAAGCTCACTAAACAGCTTCTTATAATAACTCACTGAAGTCATTAACTAAACTGGAAACAGAATTCTCCCATTATGTCTGTGAATTTAGGAAAAAAGAAATCCTGAACAAAAATAATTTGGGCACAAAAATTACATTTTCCATTTATTAACCTGCTTTATCTTCACCTTAGACACAGTTATTAAAGAAAATTACACTTACCTGAACTAGAATTCTTGGCCTCTGAGGGGATGGAAAAGGTACTTTATGCATGAAATGGGAAATGTGTCTACAGGAAAAGAAAAATACTGATTTAGTAGAAATTAAGCTTAAACTACTTCACCTCAAGACAAAATTTTTGACAGTAAGAGAAATTATTATATGAAAATGGTACATACTTAGTCAGAAACCAGAGCAAAAAATCCCAGCACCTAAACCCTTTTGGGATATTCTGACCTTGAAAACCTATTTTTCTACTGGTCACAAGAAAATGGGAGGGCAGATTCTCTTTCAGAATACAAACTCTGTTTGTGAAATACTACAAGGAAGTTTTTTTCACTTGTAAAGTAGAAATATTGATATTTGAACATCACAGTCCCATTTTAAAATCCTGCTTCTGACAGAGTTTGAAATAGCACTAAATCTCAGAGACTAGAACTGGTTACTTGCAAAAAATATTCCTGGCTGAATATCAAGGAGAATCATTAAGCTCATCCATTTTCTTCAGTTCTAAATACAAAATGCTATATAAAATTGCTGGTGAAAAAGCTTTAAAGTTCTTTTACATACTACAAATACAGAAAAATGTTTTTAGAATTTGACAAAGTTCTCAGTTTCATGAATTGATTAAACCTCCACAAGTTCCAGAAGTGTAATTCTATACAATAGACACTTTCACATTAAAAGAAGCTACATGGGGTAAAAACCCATGAGAAACAGGTATTCCACCCTAAACTTCACCTTACAGCACATACTTTACCAGGATTTCTACAAATGTTGCCAGTATTATGACACAGGCAACTACAACTGGAAGAAATTCGGACAAACTCAGAAATAAGCATTGATTTGGGTTTTATTTTATTACCAGTGTATGAAGATGGTGGCCAAAGTATGGAACACAACAAGGGAAAGCTGCTCTTTGCAGCAGCTGGGCAGACTGAAAATGTTCAGTCACAGACAAACCATCATCATTAAAACAGCCAAAGGAAGTAGGCTGGATACTACATTAGCATCCTATATTTAAATTATCCACAGTAAACTGACCAGTTTACAAATCAGAGAAATTAGAATAAATCCATAAAATCCAAATTTATACAGCACTTCTAATACCTACTTATTTTATTCATTCTCTAAAGTTAAAACACCAAACCCCTGAGCTTAAAAACAAAACAATTGGAAGTTTACTCTATCAGAACTTTCAAACAAGTTCAATGATGTGAGCTGTAATAATGAAGGGGATAAGCAATCACAAGAAATACTTAATCCACATAGTCAAAGTCTTCTGAAAGTTAATATTTAAGTTGAAGCAGAAAAAAACTGATGTGTAATAAAACAGAAAAGTAAATAGTGTATTTGAAATCTGCTGCATTAAAAGATTACATTATCCTAGAAATGCTACATGGCATTACATATCAATTACAAGTATTGACCATTTCTTGGTGTAAGGATTTCCTCTGCATTTTATAATGTGAAATCCTTCATGTGAGAAAGAAATTAGGTTTATATATCACAAATACAAGATAGTCAATCTGCTTTATCACCTCTCATTACACTATATATACAAATAGGCATTTGAAAAAATGCAAATCTACTCATTTAATTCTCCTAACTTGATGTGTGCAAGATTAAGAAAGGATTTATAATCTTGCTCTTTCTAACCACTATGGCTAAAGGGTGCAAAGCTAATTAAAACAGCTTTCAGAGACCTCTGCAGGCACTTAAATCACAAATAAAAATCTAGATTTTCCAGAATATAGGTAAAGATATGTTAATCAAAAGGAGAAAAGTGCAGCCATTATATTTAATGTTTGAGTACAGTAAAAAGGATATTACAGGAAATTCAGAACAAAACCCCCACCCTCCTATCAACTGAAATTACTGTTATGCATTTTGGAAATGACTTACTTCTCAATGGGGAGGACATGTGGCCCAGAAATGGAGTAACGATACAGAAAGGTAAGAAACTTCTTGAAAGCATCAAAGAAAGGCCAGTGAGAGAGCAGACAGATGCATTTATTTGTCTGCACTGTTCTGCACGTGTCTTTGCCCTCGACAGCAGCTGCTAATCCCAGCTGAGATTTTTGTTTCTCTGTGAGGTTCTCTTCAGGATACAGCTCATAAAACTGAATTGCAGCACCATATACCTGCAAACACATTGTGGATGTGAAGTCAGTCATTCTGCCTCAATCCTCAAAGCGATCTAAGAAACCCCAAACACACAGAAAATCAATTGTATTACTGTTTGAAAAGATACATCAATGCAAAAGATGGTGATCTTTTGAAGCAACCCATTCTGGAATGGCTGTGAAAATCCAGACTGTGTGTTATTTAATTAAAACACTTAATATCATATGAGAAAAGAGTAATTTACAAAACAATTTATTTGAGAGAAACAATGATTATAAAGAGTACAACTGCAGTCAACTGCTCCTCCAATTGCCTTTAAAGCTATTTTAGGAATCCTTTATACACAACTAAAAGCCATATCCCCTGACATCCAATTTACTTTTTAGAACAAGTATGTACATGCAAGGTCGTTTCCATGCTTGCAATAAAAACAGCATTACTTGCACATATATGCAGTGCAATTTTACAGCTCTCCAGTTTCACAGACTAACAGGAAAACAGAGGAACTCAGGTTTATGATCAACTGAACTACTGCAAGTCACTCTTCAAAGCAGTCTTGGAATCAAGCCCAAGAGAAGAGATTCAAGCTCCTCTATGTAAACATTCGCTATCATCATCCTGAACAGATAAACAACTGAGTTTTTTCAATTAAATTAATAAGTTTTTTTTTCAAGGTTTCAAAATACCTTTTCTGCAGAAGCTCCAGTTAGTACAAATGTAGAAAAAACTGGGAGAGGGTATTTACTGTTAGATGGCCAACATTCAATCGTTGCACCCATAGGGAGACAAAAAAGAGGCACAGATTCTGGTAATGGGAATGATTCATAATCTTCTTCAGGATATCTGCATATTAAACCTATAAATAGAATGAGCAAAGAGGGAGTTATAGGAAAGCCAGCAGAAACAGGTTTGGAATAGCTCATTCCATAAAATAATTGCCAGAAAATTCATATATGAGCACACAGTAACTTCAGAAGATGAGTGAAGGTGTAAATAATTAGGCAAAGGGAATAGCTGGAAGGGGCAGATGCTCCCATAACCTAAGGAAAATCACCTGACTAAAGAATTACACTGCAATCCTACTTTCCATTCTGGAAACTATTCGTAACTGATTTATCTTCTCCTATTTTCAGACTGTGTGTATCTCACCTGTTATTATATAATAGCTCACATTCATCACTAGTATGAGCAAAGATTTAAAATCTAGTTTAAATAAAAGTAATGTGAATACTTGAGAAAAAAGACTGATGTTTTCAACTATAACACCAATTAATTCTGGCCAACAAACGCTCCCTGAAAAATATATGTTTGCTCTTAGATAGTTTTTTAATACCAAAAGAATGAAGTCAATTATGCTGATCCACCTCAGCTGAGGACTCAGCTCTTGTGCTGCCAGGCCAGTGTGTTTAGCCTCATTTAAACACGGCTGTAAAACATGAAGATCTGAAGCAGAGGCTTTTAGCACACAGGTCCTCAGTTACAAGGGAGGCTGTAGCAATCCATCCTCTCTGACTGCCAGCCCAGGGGACTCCACACTGAGAATGGATACTGCATGAAAGGATTTAGGATTTCTCTGTTAGACAGCACAGTCTCTACACACTTTTCTAACAGAAATGGGAACATTAATAAGTAATAAAAACTTGTAACCAAAAAAGGCAGTGGATCTCTTCATGCCAAGAATCAAAATCTTGTGCAAGCTATCACTAGATGTGAGGCCTTTTAAAATTTTTATTTGTTTACAAATGTACTGTCCACCCTTTAGTACGTCCTGAACTGCTGTTTACAGAGAGCAGCCTCTAGAAGGGATGTAAGTGGATTAAAGCTTAAGTGTGAATCATGCTCATGACTTGTGTGCCAAACAAAATCAGGGTTTAAAAAAAACCAACAACAAATGCAAAGCCAACACATTTCATCAGTCATAGCAAATCTAATTCTGTCTTATAAATAAAACAATAAAATAAAGATGACACACGATCCAAAAATACTTAAAGAGCTCAGTGCCAATGATGCTCGAGGCAGTGTGGAAGTCTGCAGGATTCTTCAAAATGTTTCTTAAAGTGATCATGAAAATGCATCAAATAATTTCTGTGGTATTTTCTTCTGCATATACACACACATCCTTAAGAGACAGTTACCAGTAACACAAACAGAGATGGGAGACACCCAGGTTTGTAGAAACCTATCAAAACACAGCTGAGCTTCCCAATTAAACACACATTTTAAAACAGCATGGTCATGATACCCAGTTCTAAGGCCTCTTTTCTGACATGATTTTAAGAATTCTTTAGGCAAAGATTCCTTTTTTGAATAATGGCTAAATTGTGTCAATTCTTTAGTACAAAGTGTATTACATTACAAATGAGCCTGGACATTCTGAATTGAAGATTAAAAAGGCTACACAGTAGTTACATACCAGCTTTATATGATATGGTGTTGGTTTTTGCCACAGACTTTTTATAACATAAATAGACGGCTGAGCCCCACTGCAAAATAAAAGAAGTTACTGGATTAAGTGATGGAGTATAACAAATGGACATAACAGAATATAACTAATAATAATGTTGATAATTCTAAGTATTTAAATTCTCAATTTCTGGACATGAGAATAAAGAACAAGGAAAGTCATGGAACAAAAAAGAGCAGCACCCATAGGGGGAACACAGAGCTTTTATAGAAGGGAGACAGGTGTAACAAGTTCCATAAGACAGCACTCCCATAACCCAGTCAATATGGGAACTATCAGAACTGAATAATCCACTGGTTAATGCCTACAAGCCATTTATTTAAAAGCAAGCACAAATCAATTCCCATGATCTTGATCTTTTTTACATGATCCCACTTGCAGAGCAGTCAGCATTCTTCTCAGCACACCAATTTCTGAGGACCCTGTAAGAGCCAGCACATTGGGCAGCAGATTTAACCAGGAAACACCTAAATATTCATTCTGCAAATCAAAGTTGTATGAAACCTGTGTATTTTAGCAGGTCAGGCTTTGGAACCATATTAAACATTTAAATGTGCTTACAGTCAACAGCTTCCAACATCACTCACATACAACTTTCTTTAAGTAAGAAGTTTGTGAAACTACTGAGGAGAAAAACATTTTTATAAAATAGCATTGTAGGTAAAGGGAGGAGTTGGAAGACAAAACAGAAGCTGGTTGCTAGATATGGAATTCTCACCACAACAGTAAAAGCAGTGTCAGAAACAGCCACATCTGTAAAACCTCTAGTTATACACAGCTACACAACAGGTTCTAAAGGACCAATCCAAAGATGCTGGAGTCAGCATTAAAAAAACCCAAACATTTGCTGTAAGGCTTTCAGAAAGCCTTTGTTCCAAGTAGGAACAAAGGAATGCAATCCTCCAACTCTTCCAATATTTGATTTATCTTTGGAGACCTCTTACGAAGATTTTTCACCAGGTACTCCAAGAGCTGCCACAAGTACTCCACAAACGTCACATCGGTGAGTACCAAGCGTTCAAAGCCCAGCTTTTGAACCTTACCATGCTGTTGTTCAGATTCTTGTCCACCTTGCAGAAGGTGTGTGGAGGAGTCTCTCCTTTGCTGGGGATGATGATGCAGATGTCTGTGACAGCCAGGGTGTTCTGGGTCATGTTCTCAGCAGCCCTGCGGTAGGTGATGTACACCCGCTGGGATGAGGCGCTGCCACTGATGTTGGCAGGCCGCCCATACGGGGTGCTCTGAATGATTTCACAGCCTTGCTTGACTCTTTCTTTGCCATCATATAAAACCCTAGTTAAAGGGGAAGGGAAAAAGTCACATTTTAAAAACACTTTGAGTTTTAATCACAGCTCTTGTCTCATTGCTGAGCAAAACATTTTTACTGACAAGGTCACATTATCTCCAACTGTACTCTAACAGAAAAGCTTCATGATGAAACTCTACTGTTTTTCCTCATGTATAATTGCTTTTAAGCGTTTTGTTTACTGCAAAATAGTGTTATTTCCAGTTCTACTAAAGATTCATTGCCTGATCCTAAGAATGTCATATAACTTATCTCTTTCTGTGTTAAATAGGTTAAGCACCTTATCCCAATCCAAACATATACATTAAAAATTATAAATGGCTTTGAAATTTCCAAAATGGGAAGGATTAAACTTGTCATTAAAATCCACTCAGCATGCATTTTCCCTTCCATACTGGGTTACAGTATTCTCAAGTCAACAAATATCTTCCTGTTTAGAGTTTTGCCTTGTATTTAAAAAGTATGGCATTTCCGTAAAGCTGCCTTATCTCCTCCTTAGTTAAATAAAACAGTGAAAATCACCCACTGGAACAGGGAAAGCACCCACCCCAAATCAGTGAGTGGAGGCTTATCCCTGCCTCGGCGATAGCAAAGGTATATCTGTGGTCCTACGAGGCTGCCGTTATTGAGATCTGCAGACAGGCCTGAGGGAGTGACCTCTATGCATTTATAGCCCTGAGGAACCTCCTCCCCCAGGGATTTATTGAGGACTGTCACGTCTGTGATGGGCTCTTTTGGCTTGGCGATTTTATGGCAGGCATCATTGAAGTGGATCTCCTCCTCCAGTGGCTTTGAGATATCCGTTAGTCCTGCGACAACAAAGTAATCAGCAACTCGGGCCCCTTTGTCTTCCATCTTCCATCACAAGGTGTTACAGCTTCTAAGAAAGAAATACAGGTCAGAAATGATAAAGTTATGGTTATTTTTAAAACCAGAAAATCAAAGCTTGCAAATAAAGAAAATGCTTTCTGCTCTCACATGAACATTGAGAAATAGGCTAAAAATGTTTTTCCAAGACACCCATGTGCAGTGGAATTTTGCTAGAGTAGCTTCAGGAAGTTTACTGTCATCAAGTTCCAGACTTTTAAAACCAGACAAGCTATTTAAGACTCCCTTTTGTTGAATTAATTTTGTTTGGGTGCAAAATTTTATTGCAAGAGAAACTGTTACCACACAGGAGTTTCAAGAGCTTGCTGACATTCTGAAACTGAACAATCAGAATTTAAAACAGTCTGAATGGTTGACAGAGGACTTCAGTTTTCATGTAACTTTTATTCCCATTGCTTTATGTCCCTTTATTTCTTGCTCTAGATAGCAAGTATTAAGACTTATCAAACTTCATGCCATCATGATTCTTGGATTTGACCAAGATTTTTGTTAAAACATAATAAATTCAGACATTTCTTACTGGTAATTTGGAAAATTATGTCCCAATTTGATAATGTGCATTTAATCAAATTGTTCCAAGCTGGCCTCAGATTTCCAGCACCAGCCCCTGCTCAAGCAAGAGGAATGTCAGGCTGTGCCTGGTCACCCCTACCAACCTCATCCACCAGGACAAGAGAGGCAATTCCCTCTTCCTGCTCCCATTTTGTAGGCTGGTTGTGTTTTGCTGGACTGGCTTGAGAAGCTTCTAATGTTGCAAGGAAATGAGCACAGGTTTTTTATTTTATGCTTATTTACATTGTTCTAGAAAATGCCAAGCAGAACCCCCAAATTATCTTTTATTTTTCTACATGGCTAATAAGCACTATGGGACACTATAGCAAACAGGATTACTGGCAAGTAATCACCAATATATGAGAAAGTAACAGTCTGATAATAACTTCAGCTTGTGTTTGAAGAGAGAAGGCAGTTACAAAACTGAGCTTAGTTTAACCTACATCCAGTTATTTCAACACATCTGGAATATGTTACTTAGCATATATATGAAAGTAATAACTACAAATTCAAACTCCTCCCTGAGTGATATATTCAAAGACACACAAACTCAGCCTCTGCATATGCTGCCTATTATCTCTCTGTCCATCTGGCTCCAGCAAACCCAGCAGGCTGGGAACAAATGCATGCAGAGAAGGAGATGTTTAACAAAGAATCCTTAAGCTCTGGAATAAGACCAAACACTGACATCTTTCAGCTAACATGACAGAAGTTCTAGGTATTTTTTGACATTAGCATAGGTCTGTGAAACTACATCATAGCTATTGTAACACTGAGGTTTTTTTCCTTTTCTTACCAGCACCATTTCACAGAACTACACTGATTTCTAGAGTGATTCATGATGCCTTTTAGAATGAAATTATGTGTAATTTTTTGATTACTAAACACTTTAGTAATCAAAAATTATACAAATGATGGCTGTTAAAACTGCAAGCAGGACCTATAACTCCAGGGTATTAACAGCACTACTCCAGTTTAATCATTACAAATTATTAAAATCCAGTTTAGCATTACAAATAAACAGAATGATGTGTATGTGTATATATATATATATATAATATTGAAGAATCATACCTTTACACTATTTAAACATCACCATTATTCCATATAAAGTTTATACCAAAAGTCCTAAATTCAAACATTCCTTTATTCCCAAAAGCCCTTTCAAGAAAAACTGGGACAAGCTCTCCTCATTTAGATAGTTAAAATTAGAATCCCCTACATACAAACACCTGCTATCACATAAATTTGCTTCCTTAGGTTATAGCACATAATACACAAGTCAGCAAGACTTTCATAATTTAATGCAGATTTTACTGAAGTAAGGGGGGGAAAAAAAAGGCCTGGCTGATGATGAATTATCCCTTCATATTTACCCCATCCCTGCAAGTGTCCAAGGCCAGGTTGGACAGGGCTTGCAGCACCCTGGGATAGTGGAAGGTGTCCCTGCCTATGGCAGGGGGGGAATGAGATAACCTTTAAGGTCCCTTCCAACCTAAACTGTTCAGGGATTCTGCAATGGTTTTATGATTTTTGTCTTTTAATACAAAGGCTTACAGCTAAAAATGGAATTAAAAAGATAAACTTCAGTGGTATTTTAGTCTAAGGCTGACTTAGACTTTACTAGAGCAACTGGGATACTCAAATTTTCAATATCAGGTTACTGGCAGAGCAGATCTATGCAAACTCTGTTAATAGACCCCAGAAAGAAGGTATAAACTGTGAGCTAACTCAGTGACAAATAATTGCACCTAAACTGATGGAGAATTTCTGCAGAAACTCCTACCATGAAGCCATTCCACAGTGATTTTACTCGTATATCTTACTTGGTGATTTGTGGTTGTGCCTTGCTGGTGTGAATCTCAGGACAGCACCTGAGATAACCCTGGGATGGGGACAGGCATCAGTCCAAGGAGACAGATTTCTTTCCTTATCTCCCCTAGTTTTCAGCTGCTGTGTGGCTCTATCAGCTAGAAAGCCCCAGAGTTCCCTCCTCTGCAAGATTTCAACACAGCCTGGCCATGGGGTCTTCACTCCACCTCTTGGATTGTGTTGTGTGAGAGGTCAGGAATGCTGCTCATGTTCCATCCAGGGAGGAACGGATTTTCCCCTACAACTTCCATACTGTAATCTTTTTACCCTCACTCATCTCCCTACAACATCTCACCATATTGCAGCTCATCTTTGGGGGGACAAAAGGCTGCACTTTGAAGGCAATGCCATGGGATCATAACCATAATCTCTTACAAAAGTCCCTGGAAATAAATGCACCTCATGATAATGATTTTTAATGGACATCATGTAATTAATACGACTGTAAATTAAACACCACAAAGATCAGAAAGAATCAAAATATCCTTGCAAACAACAAAGTCGTGTAAAAAAATTATTAAACACACACACTCTAGATCATGACTATATAGATGAGAGAGCTTTTTGTAACTTCTAAAAATGTAAGAACAGGAGAAACAATCAGATAATCTCTCAGATCCACAAACTATTAGCTTGATTACTTTGCTGAAAGACAAAGGGTAAACACATCTTTACTGTTTATTCAATGTAATTTTCTAACATCCTATTTTTTCATAAACATTCAGGAAATACTAATTGAGGATTTTTGCTGCTTGTCACCACTGTTGTAATTCATTCAGTGTCCAAGCTTTTTGAACAGATCACATTCCTCATTCAAATACTATAAGAGGAAAGCACACATCAGCTTTTTCCCATCACATGACCAGAACTGATGTGGATGAGCCATATATTCCATCTGTGCAGCAGAAACAGGCACAATGCCTCACCAAGTACAGTTTACTACACATGCACTACAACATTTGCAAGGAAAAAATATACTGATCTAATCCCTACAACCTGCTCCTCCCCACAGAATTTTGCAGAGATAACTTAGAACTGGCTGCAAACCAGAAGAATTGCTCCAGCCACACCAGTTTCTTTCCAGGAGCCAACATCCCCAGGCAGCAGTAAGGACCCTCTGACTCCATTAAAAGAGTGTCTGCCAGTCCACCACTGGCAGACAAATACAACAACTGCCTTGTAATCTTTTAATCTGCCTTGTTGTCATTCTCATTCCTTCCTGCATTTTTCTTTGAGAGTATTAAATTGCTTATTAATTTGAGTTCCTTATTAGATCCATTTGCTGTCTAAACCAGGTGATATTTCACTTTGTAAGCCTGACTCCAAAGATGTTCCATGTGTAGGCAAGCAATGAATGTCTCCTAGAGTGTGCTGGAATCCAGTGCAGGGCAACCTTTTTTAAAATGGTTCAAAGCTGGTGATTTATTTTTTTTAAATATTCATCATACAATAACACTCCAAGAACTTACTTCCTTTGAAGGAACATGAATAGCAGATGAAGAGAGACACAAATCAGAAGCTAATTATTAAAAATTGCCAGTAAAGTCCCAACAGCTCCCAGCATCTCATCTGTGCATTGCTGCATTAGGCTGTTGAAGTAACCAACCCAGAGAGATGTGTCAGCTGGGCAGGCAGGAGCAAAGTGAAGTTAACTGCATCAGTCAGTCCTGCTCTGGCTACTCAGAACCACTTCTCAGACATAACACCACACAAATTACATGGGAGTTCAATGTCTCAAGACACGGGAGTAACTGCAGTTACACAATGAAAAAACTTCACCCCAGCTCTGTACTGCCAAAATTGCCTGGCAAAATTGTCAGACAAGCCTTTTTTCCCCCCTCAATATTTTCTTCACAGCAAGCAAACAATCCTGGGTACAAAGCAGAAGCCCTCTAATTTCACAGGAATTCCCAAGGCAGAACACAAGCCTTTTGCCCACTCTACCAATGTGTTCCCTACCTTTTCATCAGGGCATTGCTTCTACACTTTTCCTCTCTTCCTGTCAGCCAGGCTTTAACATAGACTTCTTGTTAAAGTTTCATTCCCTATAGAAACAGTAAAAATAAGAATCAAACAATGAACACATTTGTTGAAACTTACTTTCTGCACACTTCACTGCACCAGTCACATGAAATGAACACTGTGGGTTGCTGTAGGACTCCTTGCTAAGATAAGGTTACATATCACTTCACTAAAAAAGTAAATTAAACCAGACTTTAAAGCCAAGAAACAAAAGATCAAGTTTTATGCTGGGTTGATATTTTAAGAATGCAAACAACACTTAATGCTTTAAATCAAAATAAATCAAAGAAGAGATGAGCCAGCCACTGCGAATTACTTCACCTCTTCCATTATTTTCTGACAATCAATGCCTTCTGTGTCCATTCCTAGGTGTTAGCCAGCTATCAAAGTGCTCTCTCAGCCCAAGAACCTTTATAAATCTATTTCAAACCATTTCTCTTTGCAAGATTTGGATATTTACTCCACAATCAGCATCTGTCATCTAGTCACCTTACCCCAATTCCTCTTGCGGTGGGTGATACAGTCTTCTTGCCCTTTACTGCCACAATTCAGATTTTTTCTTCAAATGTGGTGAACACCAGCATGGCCACTCTTCAACATTGGTATCACCACAGACAGCTTGAACTTGTGTTTTGCACTGAGGAACTTGCAAGCCCAGTGCTACCTTAAGCATTTTGAAGCAGCAGTTTTGCTGCTTCAAAATCCACAGGACTGAGGATAGCACCTCACTGGAGGCACTCAGACTCTGGGCTCCCAGAACAAGTCATTAGCATCAGCAAGGCTGTAGTCAAAAGTGAACTTTCTTTCAAGGAAGCTTCTATTCCCCCAAGACTCGCAGAACACTCTCAGAAGAGTATGGTGAGAAGACTGCAGCAAACAAAGTGTAACATAAGAGAGGCTGGGAACAAACACATCTCAGGAGGGTTGACACAAACCATGAAAGATTTGCTTCCATTCCTGAAGTGGAAGAATCTGGGGAATTAGATTTGTATTTGTATCAGAATTGTATTTTTGGGATCACAAAGTTCAAGGTTGTGTTTGTAACACCAATCTACAAGGCCAGTTCTTCGAGATCTCACAGGAGCAATCAGCACAGTTCGTTCATTGCTCTGACAGCCCAGAGTGAATCCAGCCCCAGTGATCTCAAACCCACACAGCACCATGGACCTGCCCCAGTCACAGCCAGGTACTTTCCAGTATCTGACTTTGAACATTTTCACTCAAGACTACAGAGAGAGAATGCAGGAGTAGTGCAACATAATTTTCTCCAACTATACAATCGTCAATATCAAGCTTCCAGGAGTGCCAGAAATTATAAATTTTGGGATCACCTGCAGACCTCAAGCACAGCTGAAAAAAGTCCAAGAAGTAGGCAGCATTAACACATGATAAATTTCCCCATGGACACTTCAAAAAACTTCTTTTCTAGTCAGCTCTCTGGAAAACCAGTGCAGAGACTTAAATGAAAGCAAAAAATATAGATTTAGGCATCACAAGGAACACAGCCAGAACTGCTGCCAGTGTACTTGCAGGTCTATTTTGTATTACTTGCAGAACTTATTTACAACTAGTTTCTTGCCCTCTACATGTCAAGTAAAGGATCTACTTCTTCAAGAAACAAGAATGCAAAGGACTTACATCATTACCCAAATACAAACAGAACTTCTCACAGCATTTTCATTTTTACTAGGACAATGTCTGTACTTCTTCTTCCCATTTCCTACTACAGTTACACAAAAAACAGCAACAGAGAAAACAGGGCTAAAGTGATAAATGGCATTACTTTTTAGACCCTACTGCACACATCTGCACTCAGTGATGTTAGACAATACAATAATTCTCAGGAAGCCACCAGTCTCCACTAAACTCCCTTTGACACTGCATCTATTTTTATTAGAAAAGAAGGAAATTGACAATAACCCAAGAGAAAACCTAAGATTTTTCTGCTCTGCATCACTGGACTGGAAATGCTACCAAGTGTTTTGCAGGCCCATTCACAACCATCTGTACCAAGTGATGGTTTACATCTCTGATCCAAACAGCTGAGGAGATAATCAAGAGAGCTCAGAAAACTTGGCAACAAAGGATCTCTAAGAGGTACTGGGAAACAGAAAAGTGCTGGATAAAAGCACAGGGACAAAAGACCATGAATTTGGGAGAAGAAAACAGGAATGTGGCCAAGAACTGAGGGACAAGCAGACTTACTCATCAGTGCTGAGGAAGAAAGAAAAATTAGGCAT
>NW_005054366.1:1707543-1711049 GCF_000277835.1 Geospiza fortis
ACCAAAGCTCAGAGGAGGAAGCAGAGTAAATGGCAGGGAGAAGGCCGGAAGGAATAGACTTCACCCTGAGGGCAAGATCTGGAATATCCCACATCTACACATTTCTCGCTCACTCACCAAACACTCTATTTGTTTGTTTTTCAGTGCTGTTTGTAGCCTCAATCAAATCAAAGCATTTACTAAGAGGGTCTAACAAGGCTGCTCTGGTGATCATTCCAGCTGTGCCACCGAAAAATCCTGTGAAATTCAATCCTGCCTACAAAAATTCAGGAAAGGGATGTTCCAGTATCCCACATGACAGAGACAAATCTCAGTAGGGCCAGTTTGAGAACTCCCACTTTTCTTTCTAGATTACAGTATTTATGGCCAAAAGGCACCACCAAAGACTGAAAAGGATTTCTGAAATACAACTGTGTTTGTAGGGAGGGATGCAGAAAACAAATTGTAGAAAATCAGGGGGAAGACAGCCAAAATAAGCACTATAAAATGTAAATATTACTTCATCCAAAGCACAGTTCAGCAGAGCAGCTTGTTCATGGTTTTGTATAACTATTGTACTATACAACAACTTTTTAAAAGGAGAAGTTCCCCAAACAAAATGTTCTATTTTTCTTGACACAGTAGATAAAGGCAAATGAAAATAGAAAGTCTTCCAATATTGAGCTTCAAACCCAAAACCTGTCACTGAAAACGTCAAAGTCCATCAACCAAGAGTGACAGAAGTGAACTGCTTTCACCCTGCCACATTTGGACATACATGCTGACCTCAGTTTTGTTTTGAAACCATTCTCTATCCAAATTAAATTTTGAATTCATGATGTGATAGAAGAAAAGACAGGTGGGGATTGTTTCTAACACTTTTTGCAACATTTAAAAACAACTTAGAGACTTAGAATGTTTTTTATTATTTTTTTTTCCTTTGGCCAGCAGAAACGTTCTGTAACATGAGAAAATGGGAGCCAACCACACTGCAAATTACAGGCAGGGACAGCCATGCACAGACTGCATCTGCAGGGCTGCAACTGCTGCCTGCAGATCATCTACAGCCCACTGGAAAGGTTTAATGGAGGGATAACACTCACTAATACCTCTCTCATACAGCAAATCTCTACATCCACTTACCAAAATGTTCAGCATCTATTCCACAGAAAAATGAGTGTGGAAGTACCACCACCAGCTCAGCTGCAAATACATCAATTACCACGTATTGCTGGGACAGCTTCCCAGCCAGCTAAGCAATAAAAAACAACACTAGGGTCTCCTCCAGAAAATCACCATAAATTAGCTGAAGAGCAATGACATGCCAAGGTAACTACTGCTGATCCTGATCTTGAAGTTGGGAATTTTGAGAATAATTCCTTAGGCCCACAGGTTTCTCCTGAAGCTCAAGTCAAAAGCAAAATTCAAGAGTCCAGCCCACAAAACCCTTCTCTGTGTTTGCATAAAGCTTGCACACAAGGTGGAGGCTATCTCTTGGGACTTTATTTACAAACATGTATTTATATATCACACTTATTGCCTGTTCACTTTCATTTCAGATGGACAAACTGAAATAACTTTATTAATTAGTATTAATGATTTTACTGACCCAGATTTTTTAAAGTCAAGATTTATGGTAAATATTAAACAGGGAGGGTATAACTGGCTAACTTCTAACACACTCATTCTTCTCATCCCATTTTTAGACCACAGTTCCTCCTTCTTTCACTCTCCTCCCATTATTACTTAGTTCACTCTGTATCAGCCTCCACAGTAACCATTATCTAATATACCCATTAGACACACGCACATTTTTCATATATATATTAGATAATGCAATATATTTTACATCTAGTATAGTGACGAGTTAAAATATGCCATTTAAAATAGTCGGGCCAGCCAACACTTTCTGAAGTCTTTCATTTCCACTTCTCAATTTCCTCCTGGTACTGTTTCTGAGCTCTTTAGGGAACTACCAGTGACTAGTTCTGCACCACACACTGCTACTGAAATGAGTGTTATAGATCAAACCTCTGGGCATCACTGGCCTGCATGGTTTAATTTTGACTCTGGAGTCTGTGGGAGCACTTAAGCATCAGCAGCCTATTTCCAGAGCAGCCACAGACCAAACTTTCAGAGCAGGCACAGACTAAACCTGAACTGAAGGACAGCAGAAAAGGATTAATAATAATAATCCAAGGATTATTATGCCATACAGCAAAGAACCTCATTCAAGGTTCTTTCTTCTTCTTTTTTAATTACCTCCAAGTAATTAATTGGTCAGTAGCAGTGCTAGAAACAGCTGATTGTTAACAACAGTTGAACAGTAGTGATGCTTTCACAGCTTACACATATTCATCCCCTACCTGTTGGCTGCCATCAATTACAATACGGCATAGCTGGCTTTAGCTTCCACAGGATTTGCTGCTCTTAGTATGGCAAAAAACTCTACCACAAATTGTGTCTGCAGTAGCAGATATTATTCCCATACAGAATTGATATAGAAGTGAGGAGACCAAGGGCATTTTCTGTGCTCTTGTCACCACCCAGGGAAGCTACAGCAGAAGGACAAGGGACAGGTAACCTGAGCCCACCACACCACACCTGCACCCTTGCATGAGGGCAAGCTCAACCTCAACTTTCTCCAAAGATCCTACATTTTTACAGGTTTGGTTCTGGAGGGGGATTGCAAAGCAGGGAGGGAACAGCCTGACTTAGATTTTAGGCTTTTTTTGTTTGGATTTGTTATGAGTCAGCTTAACAAAAGTTTGAAGTTTAAATACATCCCAGAGAAACCTGATTAAAACACTGCAACAAGCAAGACAAACATACTGGAAATACACCAATCATCACAAATTTTATCATGCTTTGTTAAGGCAGTCATATAGAAATTATTAGTGTATTTTTCTTTTTTTGTTCTTTCATTATTAATATTATTCAATATTACAGTTCTTTCCAGGAAACTTCTGAAAAAATACCTCAGTTTTACAGCAACACGTGTATCAAAACCTTTACCACTGGAACCCTGTCACACAGCAACATAGTTGGAAATCACCAAACAAATCTGAACAACATTACAACAATGTACAACAAACTGGGCAACATTTGGCCTCCAAATTTCTGGTCATACCAACACCATATTTAAAGACTCAAGTCAAAGTTGAGGAAAGGACAAAAAACGGAACAAAGGCTTCCTGCAAGTCTTCATTTCAGGAGATAAATTTCAGCCCGAGAAAGCTTTTGACTAAGTACCTATTGTGCTATTCCCATTCCAACCTGCCTGTGTTTGGCCAGGAAGCACAAATGTTTCTGCAGCCAGAGTTATAAAAAGCATACAACCTACTATGACTTGCAAAACTAACAGCAACTCAGCTGCTAGGGAGCATGATGGAAATAAAAAAGGATGTTGAATATTTAAGTGACGCTGCAAATTTCTTCTTCTTGTATTAAGACCTCAAGGTTACCAAACCCCATTATCATTCAGCTTGGTCTAGGAATTGTCTTCCTCTCTGAAGAGTCACAAGACA
>NW_005054366.1:1711059-1713001 GCF_000277835.1 Geospiza fortis
TTAACCTAGAAATTAGTAAACCCTCAATGCAAAATCCTGCAGATTAAAAACTGACAGACTGGCTTCTGGCAGTGGTGGTGCCCACAGCCCTTTTTTCAGAGTCACACAGAACAGCTGTATTAGTTACAACCTCACGCCCCTTAGGGACCAGTTGGCTTTACTCTCTCCCTTTCAAGCATATATTTGAAATAGAAGCAGATTATTGACATTGTTTTTAAGCTTGACCTGCATCAGCTGCGTGCACCTGAGCCCTACAGTGTGTGCCAGGCTATGTCAATATTTGTGCTTTTTCTAACTAATAATTAACTCTGGCTATATTAACTAGATAACTGCTAATATTGCCATTAACACGTATAGTAATTCCATTAAGCACCATAGTGGGGTCATGTCATACAGAATGAGCTGAAACACAAACCTGCAACCATATGGCTACAAAAAATATCAATACTCAGAGGTATGAAAATCTCAAATACTGGGAAAGTATTTTTAAATAAGTCCCTGTTTAAAGAAAATAGTCCTGATGCTTTTTGTATTACTGCTTGCAGGAGTAGATCTTCTATTTTGTGCTGCTTTCTAATAAATTCACTTTTTAGAAGAGGCCATTGGGTAAAGCCTGTTCCAAAGGAGCAGAGACCACTCAAACTTGAGGAAAGTACTCATCCAGCTGGAGCCCAACATTTCCAGAAGTAAAACACGTACATCACAGAAGCTCTTAAGGCTGTAGAGAAGCTTAATCTTTTTTGTTCTGTCTTTAAGGTTCCATGCAATTTTCCCCTTCCTCAAGCTAACCACAGAAACTCTAATGCTCTATTTTTGATAATTAAACTACTTCAATGCCAAGTCATGATAGCCCCTAAAAAATAGCTCCCTTTACCAGAGTTCCACTTTAATGCTCACTTTAAATAAACTTATAGACTCCTCAATACTCTAAAAAGCTAGATGAAGTTTCTCCACTACTCTAAATATAAGACTTTTTAAAAGACAATGAGAAAAGCAAGAGACTCTTACAAAGACTTGCATGCTAGACACACAAACCAGAAATAATCCATTTATTCCCCCTTGACCTTTCTTGGCTAGACTAACTCAATTAGTACCCCTAAACGACCAGACACTTGCCAAGATAACATATTTGTGTTTAATCATTCAAAAAGTGAAATATTATGTACTGTAATGTAACACTTTTTACGGAAACCTCCAGTTGAGCAACAGTTCCAGAAAAAATTGTGAAATGAAGTAAAAAGCTGCCCAGAACACCATACTTCCACTCAAGTTAATTCAAAAAAATTAAGTTTCAGTACTAGGCAGAAAGTCAAGACCTCATTTTTAGCAAAGTAGAAGCGGCACATATTTAAACGCAGCCTGTTTGGAATAACTTCGGAATAGCAACCATCACTGGCAAGTTATTGAATACCATCATCCCCTGGCCAGCAACTTGTGCCACACGCAGACCTCATGACAGAACGACGAGAAAAATGCCAGGGCTGATTTCTACAGCCGCTTCCAGCGCGTTGCATCAACCCAGGTATAGGGTAACCCAGGCTGCCGAAGGGAAAGCCGGGACAGAAACACGCACCGTGGGGCTGAGCACCGCCGGGCAATTCCGGCTGACGCAGCGGGGCTGCGCGGAAAACCCGCACATGGCTCTGGGGACACGCACACACACGCGGATCGGGGGAACGCGCACACAGGGGCTTTGGGACCGCACAGACCCGGGCTGTGGGGAGCGCACAGACACCCGCGGATTCGGGGACACGCACACACGGGGGTTTGGGGAAGGCGCACACAGCCGCGGATTTGGGGACACGCACACACGGGGGCTAGGGGACTGCACAGACACCCGCAGATTCGGGGACACGCACACACGGGGGTTTGGGGAAAGCGCACACACCCGCGGATTTGGGGACACGCACACATCCCGGCCCGCCGGCGTGCAGCCCGTACA
>NW_005054366.1:1713873-1730119 GCF_000277835.1 Geospiza fortis
CCGCCTTCCCCCTCACGGAACGCGGCGCCGCCGGCTCCGAGCCATGAAAGGGGGAGCGGGGCTCCCTAAGCGAAAGCACCTAGAACACAGCGCGCAGACCACGGGCTCAACTGTGCCTCCCTCCACCTCAGCCTTTTAATCTAGACAGCATCTTTAATTTAAACCGAAATTAATCTCTGGCCCAGATAGGCCGGGATTTGGCTCACCTGCGGCGCCCGTCGCCTGGACCCGGAGGAGGTGCCGGCTGTCTGGAAAACAAGGGACGAGAAAACCGAGGGATTTTCTGCAGGCTTGATGTAACCCGCAGCAGGCTGTTGCATCAAAGACTAGAAAAAGAACCCGAGACAAAAATAATCTTTTAAGAGCGTGCAGCTAAGATTAGTGCAGCGTGTCAAGATGTTGCTGAGCGCAACAGAACGAGTCCTGCCTGTACCCACACAGAAATGAATACTACTTTTCTGGCACCTTGTCCGTTGCAACCCTGAGTTTCCAAATTTTATACCGACGTGCCTATTAGCGTTAAGTTCCAACCATACAATTTTGAGTTTGAATTCAGTCTTACCTCAGTTCTGGATGTTTGGCTTAAGGGTTTGGATGTGGCTCGTGATAAAAGACATAAAATTCATATGAAGTTCTGAATTTGTAAATATTGTCAATTTACCAAAACTGAACTGTAAATACTCAGATATATTCAGACTTACTCTCTTGGTATACCTCGTCCCTCTGAAAATCTGACCAAATAGGAGAATACAAAAGCCAAAAAGTGTGAAATAACATTGGTTTTCCCCACATGCTTTTATTAATTAAATTGTTTATAGTAGAAATGCTGCTCCTCGTACCCCCCATGTAGGAAATGTGGTGGCTGACACAAGTTGGTGTCTACCTGGGCAGGAGCGCCCATGTGCAAGCCTGCACATGCAGGCACAGCTCTTCGCTGCCAGGGTTGATACTTGGGAGCTAAGTCTGTCTTGTTTTTTTCTCAACAGGCAGTAAACCGAGTAAGGAATGTGTCAGGGACTACGAGAACGTTCCCATTCCTTGTGTTTCTACGTGAAATGCATTTCTAGCCACACCCATAAAGAACTTGTCTCTCCAGACAGTACAAAGTCGGGTGAGACACCAAGAACCTAGAATGTCACTATTCACTACAGCAAGATGCTCTGTGTTCAGTGGTGTGTCCTTAAATTATCTGGTCTGCTGGTAGAGACTTTTCTAAATCAATTTCCGATATATTTTAATCCAGGAAATGCTTTTCGAATAAATAGCAATACTGAACTCCATCTTCTGGCTAGTGTTAGTAATTTTTGATATGCAAACTGTTCTGTGCTCTCTGCTCTTGCTCATTTTTCAGGTAGACATAAATTTTAGGCTTCAGCATTAACATGCAAGATTAATGGGTCTGTTCCTACTTCTAAGAGTATTGTTACAACTGCCTGTATACTGAGCAAAATTCCTGCACTGATACATGAATAGCTCACTTTGCAGGGTTTAAGTTCATAACCATTAAAATATACTGGACTGTTTCTAATGGAAACTCATTTTGGAGAAATAGAATTCTTAAATATTCTCTGTCAGTTTACATACTTTTCAGCTCTTACATAAGTAAAACATTGTGTAGATGTCTTTGTTTTGCTGTTAATTTGTTTCCCTCCCCCATTACTGTCCTTCTAGGACTATCTGCATTTAATTACACATTGTGTCAATGTCAACAAATTGTGGTCAGGGACAGGGTTCTCTTTTTGCAAGGCCTGATACAAACACCAAAGGAGTTTCTGCCCCATACTGCTATCACAGCTAACAGTGCTTATCTCTGTCCTGTCTTTCTTGTTCTTACATCTCCCCCTCCTTCCCACCCTCATCCTTCAAACCTCTACTGCATTCTCTCCCTGACCTACCTGCTGCTCATGCTCTTGGCTGTGGCACACTTTCTTCCCCACCAGCACATTTAATTGCAATGTTCCATTTCATTATTAGCTTGTCACCACCTTTATCAAGTCACCTTTCCTAACAAATCTCACTGCGAAGCTTTCCTGCATAGCTCATCATCAATTTTCCACTTTAAGGCTCTTCTAAAGCCACGTGCAAAAGGGGCTATGAAAAATTGTGACTGTAGTTCTGTATTTATTTGTGAATAAAGAGCAGCATCAGTGAATAGTGCTACTGTACAGGCAGAGACAGATTTACTGTGTGCCCAGCTCCTGCCAGGCTCAGTGCACAGAGATGTGTCTATGTGTCAGTCACACAAAGCCTTTCCCTTCCCAGGGATTTTTGGGATCTCTAAGCAAGGATCTCTACTTGCACATGAAGACCCAAGCCCAGGATCATGAAGTCACTGAAGTCTACTTATTAATTGCAGTCACTGTTGGATCAGATTCTTGTTGTGCATAGTAAACTAATTACCCAAGTTAACAACTGCATGTAGTGCAGGTGGGCAGGCACCAAGCACGCTTCATGTGGGATTCTGCTGCCTCTCAAGTGCAGGGTGGAGCCCTGGCAGCCAGATTTAGCCTCCCCCGTCGTGCAGCCAGAGAGACACGCAGGCTTTCTATGGACCAACAACCACAGAATGATTTTTTTCCATGTTACAACCCCAAATTTCTAGCTTGTGGCACTGAAGTAATTTTCAAAGTCTGGTTTAGATTATTTTAAGTGCATTTTACACATGGGTAAACTCAAGCAAGGCAGAGGACAAGTGGCAGATGGTCAGTGACGGAGCCAGGAATAGAATGGAGAACTCTGCTGTCCCAGGACATGATTTTAAGAGACTTTGTCCCAGGATTGTGGGTTTGATGATTTATAATTCATGGGGCTTCAGAAGTGCTTAAAAAAATGCAGCTATCACTATTCCCAGTTTTTCCTGGCAGAGACTGGCTTCCATAAGCAAAACAATTTTAGTTCAGTTTCTTAAGTGTGCAATTTGGGACTTACTCTGTTCTCTTTGTCACCAGTTTTATGCCTTTTGAACTCACTTGGCTGTGCTGTGTGCACTGCTCATTTACCTCTGCAGGAGAAGGATGAACCTCCACGAGAACCCAACTGAATACCTTTCAAATAGACCTATCTGTAACCTTGGTAAAAATAACTATGGAGATAATGATAATGGATAATTATAAACTCCATAACTGGCAAAACAAGACTCTGCATTTCAGAAGATGAATTGCCTTACCCTGTCCAGTAACCCACTTTACAGTGCAGTAATGGATCTGCATCCGGAGGGTTATGCAATGAAATGGAGCCTTTGGCAAGCTGGGATCACACTGGAAATGAAGCCACATCTTCATGGGTTTTTTCATACATGCATATTTGTAAATCTGGGACTTATCCCTTTTGACATAAAGAGACCATCCCAGCTTGGAATGATTAAATTCTAGGACAGATTATGAAATAATAAAGCATTTAAATATTGTGGTGCAGCAGTACAACAGTGCAGTCACCCTTCCTTTTACTGATTCAAGTGTAGCATCTCCAAAAAGCTTTTGCCCTCCAGAGAAACTACTGACTATACATTATAAAACAGGAAATAGAATATCATATATGTATATTAAAAATATATCTATTTTTCAAACCTTTCTCTAGGTAAAGTAATTACTGAAGCAGCTAAAAATATGGGGCAATGAGGCAAATACAGGCCTGGATCCAAAGGCCACTGAACTCAGCAGAAGCACTGGAGTCATGTGTGTCATGAATTACAATACACAAATGCAAATAAAGAATGTTACTGTATATGTGTAAGGATAAAGCCTAATTGTCTAGTTGCAGTATCTAGGCATTCCACTTGGATAAAATGAGATTTTTTTTCTCCAGCAGGTAGAGAGAATTTCTCAGCAAGCATGTATTGCCAATATTTATGGGAGAGTTTGTGGTCCCAAAAGAACAGAAATACTGGGAAAGAAAAAGGAAAGAAAATGTACCCAAGGAGGAGATCCAGCTGCTTCCAAGTCATTTCTATAAATAAAAATCTGATGTGAACTCATTACCATTTCCCTTTCCAGCACCGATTTGCTTCCTCAAGATTTCAGAGTGTGCATCTGAGGACTTGGGCTGCGCGTTGTAAAGTTTCCCTCGGCAACTGCTAAAATTATTCACGAGGCACTGCAGCATGGCAGCAGCTATCAGCTGTGGAACGGTAAGAGAGGCAGGGGATGGCCTTTGGTGTTAGTCAGGGATAAACCAGAGAAGTTGTGCTTGGCTGGGTGGCTGAGGGTTGGGGTGTCAAGCCAGTGATGCCATCCGTACCTCTTGTCCTGTCATTAGCAGGCAATCAGCGTGTACAGCTGGAGCACATTTCTGGACCCTGGAAGCTCCCAGACAAATATTTGCAGTCCATTTTGTGAGCATGGGACAGCAGAAGGGTTGCTTGAGGACGGCCCAAATCCTAATGCATCTATCAAAGCCAGCTTGCTGTCTGTGCCAGCACTAACCTGGTTTAAGTATTGCTGTCATCAGTAATGCCAGATAACAAAAGCTGCTCTTTGTGGAGTAATATCAGGAAGGAAATTGTGCATGCAGATTCACCAGCAAAAATAACAGTCTGGGGCTGTAAATGTACACACTGATACTGCTGGTTTGTTGCTATTTTCAGCAGCTCCTGTTCCCTCAGGGGTGAGAGGACTTAACTGCTATCCCTGCTGTTCATGCATCAGCCTTAAAGGTTCCATGTGGATGCCTGCTCCTTGGCCCATCTGGGGGTGATTTCTGCAAATGGCAGTTTTCCTCTGAATCAGTATTCAATTCATCACCAGAGCCACACCACATGATACTGTGGGGCCATAGAAAACCACTTTCCTTCACTAGAGATCTCTAGTGAAGAGTTCTTTATTATTTGCACTTTATATCCACCTTCGAATCATCCCCAGGCCAAGCAATTGTATTCCATGCAGCTAAATCTTCCCCACAGTTTTGCCTGATGGGGATACTTCAGGCTCTAAACTCCTGTGTAGTCCTGCTGTTTAAAGTTTCTGTATTTTGTTCTAGAGATTGCTTATATCATAGTGGGTGAAGTATATCTATCACTTAACCACTTCTCAGGAGTACTATTAGGCTTAATTAATGTTTGTAGTACACTATTGAGATTCTCAAGAGAAGCAGCTATAGAAGTGCAAAGGATTATAATTAATTTAAGACTAATTTTTGAATAAACGGCTAACAACACTTAAGCTGTGATTTTCCAAGTAAAACTCATTCAGCTGATTTTTAGACAAAATCATTGTGAAGTCTCGTTTCCATTTACTACTACCACTGTATGATGCATTTTGATTTTTATTATCCTTCAATATCCTTTGATATATCCAGGCACACAGTACACCTTGTTTTAGTTCAGGAAATACTGCCCAACATATGTAAGTCAAGTTAAAATAAAACTAACAAAGTAACTAAATCAATAAACTCAAAGACAATCCCCAGCACCATTTGCCTTTAGTATAATAAGTGTTTGAACCATAAAGCCTGTAATTAATATTATGGAATAATTTCTGTACTTATTTATAAGGCATCTCATTTACATAAATAGTCATTATCTGGAAATAAAACCAGATCATTAAAATTCTGAAAACTGATTGAGATCAGTCAAGGTGTTACCAAAGAGATTTGCTAAACTTCCCGTTTGAAACAGTTCTGAGACGAAATCTCCTCTCCCAAACAAGCTGAAACAGGACTCTGCTGTGGGAATGCAGGCAGTGCTTCATGCACATGACATCATCAAACAGAACGGGTATTTTGTACGGTGAGAAAACATTGGGTCACTCTTCTCACTAACTGCCATGGAGACTTTCCAAGGAACTGCATCTGACACATCTGCACTGAAAATCTGACCCAGATTGTAGCTGAAGCTCTCCTAACACAGATTTCCGCTTTTCTGAGATTCTACAGCACTCAAAATACTTTTCAAAATACTAATTTCTTTCAAAATACTTTTAATGCTTACAGTATCTCCAATACTTTCAAAGTTTTGCATCTGGTTGGAGAACACTTCATGTAGAAAAAAAGAGAAGAAATGGCACTCTTGTGTTTCTATTTGCAAGCTGGATTGACCACTCCTCAGTTATTAGCTAGAGAGTCACAGGTATTAAAAATTATGTCCTGCTTGTCACAAAGACTGCATCTCTGGTCCTGCTGTCAGTGCCTTTCAAGGTCCAGAGTGCTCTTTGTTAGATTTTTTCTAGATAGAAATGAACTCACAATTTTTTGGAAAAGCTACAACTACAGAACATATTTTAAGAAATTTGCAATTGCCCTGAAAGGTCAGACCTGAGTCTGACATTTTCAGTGTGAGGTACATCTTTGAAGTGTAAGTGTAAGCCCAGAGTAAGGCAATACACCATGACCCAGCCTGTTTGGATTATTTCCTTGCTAATTCCTAGAGAATGGAAGTTGGCTCGAGTACCGAGTCATGAGGATTTAATCTCAATACAGATATTTTTAGTATCTGTTATTTTATCTTGGGTACTTTTTAAATCTGTATCACTGCCCAACTCCTCTCCTAATTATCTGAAATTCTTTTCTTCTGTAACAGCTTTGGAATGTGCCCTTCTATTATTACAAATCCTGGCTGCATTAGATTGGGTCCCACCTGCTCATCCATCGATTGGCTTAGGTAAGAGTGCCTTGTTTAAAGCCTCAGCAGCTGCTGAGAAACCAGCAACACAGAGGAACAACATCAAATCTCATGGTGAGTCACTGTGAATGTAGGTCAGCACAGGCTCTGCCCTTTGTTGAGCTTTCAGAGGGTTGGCTCCAGGTCACCTGAAGGAGCCCCAACCCCAACAGACCCCCTGCAAAAAATTATGTTTGTGTTCCTTTGCCATACAGCACTGCCACTTCCATGGGGGAGTTTAAAGCAGATGAACAATTTCTTAGCAACTGAGCCACAACCAAGAGCTGAGAAAGGATAGGAGAGAAAACACAAACCAAATCACCTTGCAAGTAAAATACACAACCTGTTTGTTTAACCCAATTTGTGCCAAATAACATTATAGATCCACTCAGTCTCAGCCACTTGAGGCTCCCAATCAATGTTCTAAGAGCAGAAGAGAGAGAGTGATGTATCTGCTCTGATTCATACCTGGGGGAGACCCTCTCCTGCAACAGTCAGGGGTTCTACATAATGAGGTAGGCAGAGAGAACTGTGAATTGATTATTAATTAAACTGCTTGATCACCTCCTTGGAAAATGGATGACCAAATGTTGATGCACGGAAAGTAATTTACATAATCAAGTTTGAATTTGACTCATAATACAGTACAAAACTACCTTAATAAATGGAAATTTTAAAAAATCACACTCTGACTCTTGGTACAAAAAAAGAGTACTTCCAGTGCAAATAATGAGATGGGAGGAAATGTCCTTGGCAAGTCAATTTGTTCCATGCTGCTGATGGTTCCTGTTAGTGACAAGGATTTTTTTTTTCAAGAGGGAAACAATGGAAAACAAATGCAAAAGCATTTACCAGAAGGCCAGGCAATGGCAGCTTTACCAAAATGTCAAGTGTGCAGAATAGAGTCAATTTAAAAGAGAATTAATTATTTAAACTGAATTAATGTGACTACAATGAAGCCCTGTTAAACCATCTCATCCATCCTGCTTCCAACTGTGCTACCCCTTACAGTCTAAGTGTAAATACTGTGACCTCAATTTTCAAACACTTCAAACAAAAACTGTCTTACCCGGTCATAGTACCAATATATTGCTTTTTTAATATATTTACTGCATCTCTACCAGGAATACACCCACAGAATTGTGCTCACCTTCTCCACATTCCCAACTCATACAAATTTGACCTCTGGGTCCCCTTTTCCCTCTTTTCCTCTTTCATCTTCATACTTCTTGTGTTTTCCCAGATGCTTCAGGCAGTTTCTATCACTGCATTCTTCAGATCATCCTTTGCCTGCAAGTCTGCCCATTGCATACAGTCCTGATATCTTCATTTCAACAACTTTTCTCTTTTGTTTCGTGCATTGGCTTGTCCTTCTGTGCCTTTGGGGACACGAAGGTGACTGAATTTTAGGTCTCTAGCTTTCATATGGAAGCTCATTTTCTCAAAAGAATCTCCACACTACTTACTTCCCTGGGAACCTACTGTCCCAAAGGGCTTCAGTTCCTCCTGGACTATGGGTCATGATGTTGCAGCACGCTGAATATCATCCCTAGAAGGAATACTCTGTCCACTCTTTGCATTTTCCAGGTCAACACGAATTTGCAATGCTATCAACAATTTAAAGGTGCAATAATGGTTACCTAGTGCTCTTTTTGCTGGATAGTGTTACATGAAATGTGGCAAACATCAGCAGAGCCACTGGTCCTCTTTTGTATCCCACAGGAATATCTATAACCATGTCTACCAGTGATAAGTCAACACTGTCACTTTTGTTTTCCAGTTTCAACATGGGCAAAGGAGCCATTCCAAATCCATCCTTTTCTGCTACCCTTTAAAGCAACATCTGGGCTAGAATTTACATAAAAGTAAAAAAATAAAAGTAATTTTCTATTTCGTGGAGGAAAATAACTCCTATCTAATAAGTAATGAACTTAATTGCCGTGGGTCTTGACTATGTTGGGAATGCATATTAATTTAAATGCATCAGTGTAAAAATCAGTCTCATTAAACTATCTCAAAGCCCTAGAATAGATGGAGCACTGCATTAACACTTGCACGTAGTCATTCATATTAAAGTTAGAATTTACAGGAGCTCATAATGAATATAAACAGGAATTAAAACTGAGCTGAGGTGCAATAAAAAGGATTAGTGGCAGTGATATTTAAATTGACAGTTAAAAACTCTTCTGTAGCACTTTCGAGGCCTTGGAGAAATACAGTTGGTTGGATATCCTATTCTTTATTTCATGGTGTACTAGAAACAATGTATAAAACATGAGCACACCGAGGCCAAATGAACATCTTCAGTGCAGAAATGTATTTCTTAAGTTATTTTTTAATTTGAAATGTCATTTTTGTGTCGTGCGAGGGGAACGACTGACGTACATATGGAAAATTGTGAGTTCTTAGAAACCATACTGTTTTCTTGATCATTCATAACCAAATACATAAAGATCCTTCAGCGTATCACTCTTGCACAGCTTGTACGAGATCTCCATAGCTACCCTTGGCACAACAAGCACAAAACCCAAGTGCCTTTGCAGGGCTGATAAGCAGACAGGAAGCAAGGGAACATCTGCTACAGCTTTAGATGGTTTTGCCTTCAGTAACCACTGAAGCTCTGCATTCCACGTCCTGCTCGCTTGGCCTTTGACTCCACCAGCTGTTGGACAGGAGATGTAAAATGTTGTACCTACAGAAAGGGAGCTGCATTATTTTCTAAAGGATCACTGGGATATTTAATGGCATTTTTTTCCTTTCCCTGATGACTGGAAACAGTGGATAGCAGAATCTGCATATGGAGTTACTTCCTGAAAGTCAACCACTTCCTATTTAACAATTTTTTTTCAATGTTCTGTTTTCCTTTCCAAACCTGCTTTGTTTTGTTTTGTTTTGTTCTGTTTTAATGTTCTGTTTTCCTTTCCAAACCCACTTTGTTTTGTTTTGTTTTGTTTTGTTCTGTTTTAAACACCAAAAACAATTGCCCCATATACTGAATAGTAATTATATTCATCATAATCATTGTAAGGAAGCCATGTGCTTCCCTGGATCAGGGCTGGGGCTTCCAGCCCAGGCAATCTGTCTTCTTGGAGCATAACAGCATTTCTGTAGCATGGACAGCCAAGGAACAGAGTTACACAAAATAAATATCAAACAATTTAGTGCAAACTCTTTCTTTGTTTAAAGAAAGAGCTACTGAACATGATGTTTTATAAAGGAGCTCAGCCAAATAATGTAGATTATCTGCTCTTGTGTGTGTGGAAAATCTGCTCCAGATAGTTCAGCAGTTCTCCACCACCATGGTATTTTCATTTGCATGGAAAACTACTAACAGGGAACAACTGACAGCAGCATATTTTTAGGATATTGAGGCCCATGCATCTTTATATACTTCCTCTGAGATTGTAATTTTGTCTAGGAGATTGCAACAGTTGTGACGAAATCGGATTTAGTCATGTATGGTAGATCCTATGGCTCTGACACAATGAGATGAAAAGGGGCTCAGAGTAACCACAAGAAAGAGGAAGATACTCTTCCTCTGCTCCAGAGTTATGTAAATGTAGCTGAGAAGAGAATTTTGCCCAGAAATTCTGTGTTCTGTGCTTTGGAGTTCTATACATTTTTTTATATGTTCTATTCTTAAACTGCAGATGGATGCTGTTTTGCCAGAAAATAAATGAAACACAACAATGACTTCAAATATTTGGACGAGTCATGTTGCCACTCAAAATACAGAAGCATCTGTCATATCACTGTCCTAGTAAGATCATAAAAGCAGAGACAGAGTGATCAAAGAAGAAAATACAGGACTCTTACTCCATTCCTAATACAAGCTATTTCTCTTTTTAGGACCAGGTGCCTACCTGGCACAGAGATATTCCCATAGTCTACAAATACCATAGCTGAGTACCTGAAGTGACTACTTTGCCACTATTTATTTAGTTAAATATAGGAATAGTCATAAAGACAGTGGATTTAACACTTGGGACTGACAAATTACTAACTCAGGTTATTATTTTATAATGGAATCGTAGAACCCCAGAATGGTTTGGGTTGGATGGGACTTTAAAGATCATCCAGATCCACCCCCCCTGCTATGGCAGGGACACCTTCCACTATCCCAGGCTGCTCCAAGCCCCAGTGTCCAACCTGGCCTTGGGCACTGCCAGGGATCCGGGGCAGCCACAGCTTCTCTGGGCACCCTGTGCCAGGGCCTGTCCACCCTCACAGGGAGCAATTCCTTCCCAATATCCCATCTATTCCTGCCCTCTGGCAACGGGAAGCCATTCCCCCTTGTCCCCTTCCTCCAGACCCTTGTACAAAGTCTTTCTCCAGCTCTCCTGGAGCCCCTTTAGACAATGGAAGGGTCTTACAGGTCTCCCTGGAGCCTTCTCCAAACGAAACATTCCCATCTCTCCCAGCCTGGCTCCAGAGCAGAGGGGCTCCAGCCTTTGCACCATCTCTGTGACCTCCTCTGGACTTGCTCCAGCAGCTCCAAATCCTTCTGCTGTTGTTCCCCAGGGCTGGAGACAGCTCTGCAGGTGGGGTCTCACCTGAGAGGGGCAGAACGGCAGAATCCCCCCTCACCTGCAGCCCTCACTGTGGGATGAACCCAGGATACAGAGTCTTTCTGGGCTGCTCTCTGTGCTTTTTACCTTCTGCATTTCACAGGGAGCTGAAATTTTTAAACTATATTAATATTACAGAAATTAAATAGCTGTCTTGAGCTGTGTGCACATTGCATTTAACCAGCTTGAAAGCAAGCCAAAACTTGAAGCAATTTTTAGAAGAATTGTAGAATCAATACATCAATTCCCATTAATTTGGTGTCAGAGGAAACAAATGTGTACCTGTCTGAAACGTGTGCATTCCCTGCAGAGAAGTACTAAAATAGGCACCTTCTGTCTCCCTACCTTCCCTGTGCCCTCCAAACATCAGAAACCAGGGTCAGAATGAGGGAAAACCAGACTGGCTGCAAAATACAATGAAACCACTTTTATTAACCCAGTATCCAGGACAAGTTATGCACAAACTGTGCCATGTCAAAGCCATCCCAAGCTCTACTCCATCCATGGCACTGAGTTCCTTGTTTCTCCCCTGATGCTCCAGTCCCTCCCAAACACATCTCCTTTGCAGGGCTGAGAATATCTAGGCAAGCTGAGGTGAAACTCCACTCAGTCTGTCACAGCCATAAGCTGTCATTCTGCACAGCAGTGGGACAATATTAGTGACTAATCCCAACTGAGAGTGCATCTTAAACCAGCCAAAGTTCTGGATCAATCCAAGCTCCCCCAAATGTGCTGTGCTGCATGCAAGCATCTTCCACATCTTGCTCACTGCACAGCTGGCTGCCAAGCAAATTCTTGTCTCGGGAGGTATGCTCAAGCACATGAAACATATTTTTAGCATCCCAGAGGTCTGAGTACTCCCAGAGCTGAGAGTGCAACCTGGCTGACAGCAGGTTTCCAGAGGAAGGAGTAGGAAAGAGGCAATGGGTGATGAGATTACCCTCCACAGAAGGAGACTTCTGCTTGGAATATCAACACATCTTTTCAGTCTCTCATTGTGGCTGTTTGTGCTTTCATCAGATTTTCTGTTTGCTCCTTCAGCTACGGGACCAGATGGCTCCCACACATTATGCTGTGAATCATGGCAAGGCTCGGGGTGTTTGCTGTGTGTCACAGCAAACGCAGGTGCCAGACCAGGTTAAACTCCTCACAGCCAGCATGGTGCACCCTGCTCCGGGGTGGGACTGCAGCAGGTACCTACAGACACACTCTGGGGAAGATCTGAGCATCCTTTTCTCCTTGCAGGAAAATGACTGCCATACCTTGAGCTCAGATAGCAGGGAAGGGAGGCAGAGCAGTGACACATGGCAGAGGACAGATGCTCCACACTTCCCGTGATGCACAATGCCTGATGGCAAGGAGTCCTGGTGGGCCAAGGACAGGAGGCTGTTGTTCCCCCTCTGATTTCCCCTTGCAGTTTGTGATTAAACTGGTGCTGACACCTTGCCCAGTGCCTGTTTGCAGAGCCAATAGCCCTGGGCAGGACTTCTGGCCATGAAGCACCTACTGGATAAAGAGACAATCTCATTGTTTGAGAGCATCTCTGCCACTGGCGTCTGTTAAATAGAAAACAAAACTGATTTTCTCCTCACTTTGCATAGATCTGGGGTAGATCCAAGCTGTGGCAGCCCTGTGAAATGAGAGTGAACAGGAGGGGTGTTTGCAAATGTAATGGCTCCTGTTTAGGAGGGCAAGACTGGGAGGATTACACAGAATGTGATTTGTGCTTCAGTTACAAGACCATAAACATCACCCTGCAGTTCTCTCTCACTGAAATACTGCATTTCTGAGCACTGAAAACCACTGGAATAATGAAAGATGCTTTTTCAATACCAAGGAGATATGTGGGGCTCAGTGCAAGTTACAAATCTGGAGGCAGAGGAGGGATGTCCTGGATAGCACAATTGATACAGTGAGTGGCTCCAGGTCACACCACGGAGGAGCAGCCAAGCACCTGGAGACTGTCCAATGGCCACACTCCACCCTAAGCATTTTCTGAGATGAGAAAATTCCCCTGTGGCTGTTTTTCAGCTTGCTTTTCTTGCTATGTACTTACATGCCCCGTGTGTTGGAAGTGACAGGGCACCTTGTGAGTGTGTGCTGTGCTGGCCTTTGCTGACAGGCGCTGGCAATCAGGGAACACTTGTCAGGGACAGGGACAGTGACCAGGAATGTCACAACCACAGCCTGTGCAGAGCAGCTCCCATGAAGGTTAACGCGTGTCGCCGCCACCTTTGAGGTCAGTGCTGGCCTCGCTTTAGCAGTCCTATAAATAGACGCTCAAGGTTGACTGAAAAGAGGATTTGGCTCGGCTGGATCTTGTTTAGCATTCCCAGGAGAGGAAGGCAGATTCTTTTCCCTTTTTCTCTTCCAGCCTGTAACCTTGAGTTGGTCTCTGTGGGGAACATTAGTGGATTTGCCAAAAGCGCTGTTGCTGTGAGCCGGATGTCCTGCTGTGTCACACAAACCACACGTACACGTCTCTTCAACCTGCAAACCCAGACCTAATTCCACTAAAGCCTCAAACTAATTCTTCACTGGCAAAACTAGGGAAAAACCCAAACAAACCTTGAGCCTAATTGCTTGAAAACAGTAGGACACCTAGTGGATTTATAGGGAATATCTTTGGGATTATCAGCAACATTTTGTCATTTTCTTGGCAAAACCAGCTGTGAATATATTTATAGAGGAATCACTGAAATATCAGGGTTTCTATTTAATAAATGAATCTTGTTATAGCTGTTACAGCCTCCAGTTTGCCTGAAGAAGTTATTGCAACCTATAGAAAACCCAAAGAGCATTGTTTGAATTACTTGAAAAAAAAATTATGGAAAACTGGATGGTTCCCAAGGTCTGGGAACAGGAGGAAGGATATTCTGCCAGATCAAAGCCATCCCAGTTGTTCCATCTGACAGCTCTCTAATGATGTTAATGAGCAAAGTTTTACAGCTTCAGCCTGGCCCCAGTACAGTGGTGCAGCTCCACAACAACGTGGCCATGCTGAGCACAGCCAGCCGGCCCTGCCGGTTGTTTCAGCACAGAATGACTCGGCCACAGAAGCCAAAGTGCTTCTTCATTCCCCAGGGCTGCTCTTTTGTATCCAAATTAGAAGATGATGGGCCACGTGATAACGCCTGCGCTGCTGTGGCTGCTTTTGCCTGGTACCAACTCCAACATCAAGAAAATTTTGACCCTAGAGAGGGAATAAACCCCTCTGGCAGGGTGTGTAAGTGGAAGAAGATTTTGAGTGATGATTCTGTGAAATTATATCTTGGCCAGCAATTATCCTGGGGCTGCCAGCGTTATCTTGCTGGTGTCTCTGGAGGCAGCAGACACAGACAAAGAGATGAGTGATGAGTCCAAAATGGATTCAGGAAACTGATGACTTCATTTTGACAGTCATCACAAGGAACACCAAGTCATTGAGTCCTGCACTCAATTCCTGTTCCCAAAACACGCTGAAAACTTTCCTTCCTTTCTGCTTACCATAATATTGTTCTAGTGAAAAATGTCTCCAGAAGATGGTTCATTTTTCTGTTCCCTTCCCACTCTTTCTGCAGTGCTGCAGGGATTCCTAAAGAACAGCAAAACCAGAATGAGATTTGATTTTGGATAAAAAAATCTGTTCAGATGCAGGTCTTTTTTTTTATTCCAAGTTCAAGGTTAGGAAAGGAAAGGCTAATTTAGAAATTAATTTTGATTTGGTCTATTTCTTCTTATACCTTTTCTTCTTAGAGCTGTAGAAATCAGAAAGGATGTAGCACGTGATGAAATGCAAATGAGTTATCAACAGAAAAATTCATATTAACTCTTTGCATTTTCATTATTCCTAGCTATGGCATAGAATTACCTGAAAAATAGAATCCTTGTACATTGTAAACCCTTTAAATTGGTCTAGGATTTTGAAACAGATTTTTTTTTTTAATTTCAGTGCATGGATTTTATATTTGAAGGGTTTTTTTTCTGACTGACATGTCAAACCGGGGATAGTGCGTGCTAAGAGTATGCTTTTCTCTAATTTAGCAGCTGGATTGAAAAGCTTGAATTATCTCTGCATAATTGCAATGATTAATGGATTGTTAGGAAATTGCAAAGTATTGATTGAATTTTCCCCTTAGGAAATATTTCTCCTCTGATAAAACACAGTTCTGGGCCTTTGCTTTTGTCCTTCCTGCTTTCTGCTCCGGGGAAGCCAGAGGCTGCTTTTATCTGGGATATGGGAATTTGGGTCAACAGCCCTTCAAGGACAATTTTGAATTATTGTGATTTCCAATCCCAGATCTTCTCTGAGCTTTGCAAGGAGATGGATTTGCAAAGTGTGAACAGGGATTTCAGAGCCAGAAAAGCTCTTTTTTTTTTTTTTTTTTTTTTGCTGGGACCAGAAGCAAATACTGGCCATCCCTGTTTCACATTCTGCCATTTCCATGTCAAACACCACCAGTGAGCTCTGCAAAGACACCTTGACCTTGTTGTGGGAATGCCGCAACCATCAAAGATGGTGGCAAATTTTCAACTTTATTAGGCCAGGATTGCTCTGGGGGATCTCAGGAGTTGGTGGGAAGAGGAAAGTGGAGAATGAAGTGAGAATTGGATGCAGGGAGAGCTTGATGCACAATGCCTGGGGCTGGGCAGCTGAGAGCTGGGAGCCCTGACACACATCTGCACCTTAATGGTGCTGGGCTCTTTTGGCAGCTGCTCTGGGAATTTCCAGAACAGACCCATAAATACACAGTTATGAGTGCGACCTCTGCTTCTTTTCTTCGCTAAATTGAACATCCAAGGCCCAGCTGAGTATCATTCCTTGTCTCTGCTCCAGTTGCTTGGGACGTGCTGCCTCTGCAAATGGTTCTGCCTAAGTTAGGAATTATGAGAGCGTGCTAATTCAAGGTTTGCCATGAATTTAGTGTTCCCGCAAGGATGACACTAATGGCAATTAGTGCAGCATGAATGCCAGTGCTGAGTGACTGTTCTCACATTAAAAGCTGTCAGTTGGGGAGCACACAGTCTCTGTTATTCCAGGCCTGACCTCTGCTTTCTGGCTGTGCTTCCTGTGCACGGCAGGTGTCCCAGGCCAGCCCAGCACTGC
>NW_005054366.1:1730133-1762896 GCF_000277835.1 Geospiza fortis
GGAGGGACCACAGGAAAAGAGCAGAGCAGCCCACCCAGCCTGTGCTAACAGTGGCATTTCCTGAGGGTATGGATGTTCTCCTCTGGGGCTTGAACAGCAACAGAATTAACCCAGGACTGAACAGAATATAAGACTTTAATTTCTGGAGCTCCTTGCTACTTCAATGCTTTCCTCATGTCTTGCTCTATTGATTGCTGTTTAGAGACAGAGCTCTTTCTACTGTTTCAGTTTCCACCATGAAGAATCTGATTTTAAATGATCAATTGCATTTAAACAGGCTTAGCTAGAAGTAATCCCTTCTGCTGCCCAACTCCATAGCAATCTGCACAACTTTTAATGTTTTCCTAAAAATCATTGGTAAAAATGCCTTTGCTTTACAAAGGCTGAAGTTCAACAAGTGGCAGTGCTGCAGCAATGTGGGGACTGTGATTTTTACCTAAGCCAGAAGACCCACTATCCTCACCCTGTGCCCTCAACTCTTGCATAGGGTAAGTCAGTTCCAGATGAGGAACATCTGCAATATGCTGCAAAAGGAAGTCATGATTGCACACATGAAAAATGTAAATAAAGGGTGTTTCCAGGCTCACAAACACAATCCAAAGCATGAAAAGGAGAACAGCTCTTACAGAAGGATTACTAAATGTACTTAGTCTCTGTTATTTTAAGGCTTTTTAGCACTAACAGCAGTTCTGGAGGATGAAACCAGGTCTGAGAAACATCAAGTGAAAATTAATAGCTTTTTAACAACAAAGTTCAATGGACAAGTGCAAGTAGGATATGAGATGGAAACCTGAGCTCCTGAATTATAAATATACCCAGCCTCTACACAGACAAGTATCTGTTATCCATTTGATGTACTACTCAATGCCAGAGGATTGAGAAAGTGGCAAGAGCAGGATGGGCATTTTCAGGCTCGAGATTTTGTGTGTTCTGGGTTTGGCTGGAGATAAAAAGGATGAATCCAAAGACAACACAGATTCCTATAGCCCTCACCACTACACTACCCCCTGTGAGGAGCTGGAGGTGCAGGGCACATCAGAGGCTGGCAGCAGGACGTGGGTGAGCCCAGACTGATGCTCTCAATGCTCCCGGGGAGCCTCTGTCCTCCTGTGGAGGGACACACTGCGGTCACACATCAGGTGTCTTTGTTATTAATGCTTTGTTTTCCCCACTCAGAAGCTCTGAGGCAGCATGAAGTATTTATCTTTAAATGCAGAGGATCACATTCTGGCTCGCTATGGTGCCAGCAGACTGTAACTGATGCACAGCACTGCTGCCCGTGCCCTGGGGTTACTTTCCACGCACAGGAATGATGACACAGCCACTGACTGCAGTGATGGCAAACATGCTGCTGGGAAGGCAGGCTGGTGGGAGAAGAGCAGTTTTAAGGGATTCCGTTTAATCATCTGGGCACAAGTGCTATTTTTATCCTCTGTTGTTTAGATCTCAAGCCTGCACCAGGAGAAGCTGATGACAAAGTTGGTGTCTCCCATGGCACAGGGGCAGACAAGGGGAACTGGACAACCTTTTGGGAACGGAGAAGCAGGGTGGGCAGGGGTGGCAGTGGGAAAGAGGCCTGTGCTCATGGCCTCTGCACCTCATGGGCTGAAAGAGCTTGTTGGCCTCTCTGATACCTCCACCACAAGCTCATGTGCCTCTCTCAGCTCAGTTCACAGGAGGGATCTGTGAGACCTTGGGGGGCTTCCCACCACCCAACCCCAAGCTCACCTGTGCTTGTGGGTGGCTTTGGGGTGAGGCCAGTGCCCCCCCATGGAGGCAGGAGAAGGGCAACCACCCCATGATGGGGGTTAAATTTGGTGACCCCCGGGCAAAAGGTGAGGTGAGATTATCACGGTGTGTGAAGAGGCCCGGGGAGCTCAGAGCATGCCCATCCATCACCTGGGCACAGGACTACTGGGAGCTCAGTGTGCCCATCCATCGTTTGGGCACACGGACTCGCTCGGGCAGCTAAGAAAACCCCGGGCATCGTTTGGGCACACAAAGTCGAAACGAAAAAAACGAAGTGAGGGAAGAAAAGATTCAGGTTCCACCGAGATTTGAACTCGGATCGCTGGATTCAGAGTCCAGAGTGCTAACCATTACACCATGGAACCGCACAATGCGGCCCCCTGAGCCGCGCCTACTGAGCCAGACTCAGGGAACGCCAATTCCATAATTCCCATGGATCTATGAATGAGATTCCTGCCTTGTTTTCCTTCCATGTATCCCACACGTACTCATCCCATGTAAGAATTCCACTGTTTATCCCATTCTACAGCCCTGAAAACAACACCCACTGAGCAGCACTGTGCCATTAAGCTCACAGAGCCTTTTTCCTCAGATCATTTACTCAGAGGCCAAATACAGACTTTCAATACCACGTGCATTGATTTTTATGTTTTCCCATTTGTGTTTTTATTTTGTTTTCCCGCATTTTATGCTGAGAGTCTGTTTCCTATGGTTGGCATTGCCACAATGTTTCATTTAATCAGGCAAGACAGGGAAAAACTACAAATGTGTGCCAGGAGCTTTTGATGACTGATTAAAGACAAGGATAGGCGGCGGCCGATCTGCGGGATGGCGAGCAGAGATCGCCAGGAAGGATGCCCAGGGCTGATAAGGACTCGTCAAGGTTGGTAAGAACCCTTTGTAGCTGTTAAATAGAGCTTTAGAGTGGGTGACATACACTCGGCATTGATAGATGATGCGCTAATTTAATCAAGTAGTCCTTGCTGCCTTCTGTGTTCAGAGCCCTTGGCGAGGAGTGGAATGTCCCTGCTGCTTCACACGCAGAGATCATAAAATGCTCCTGGAATCATGGAATGGTTTAGGTGGGAAGGGCCCTTAAGATCATCGCATTCCCCCTCCTGCCATGGGCAGGGACACCTTCCACTATCACAGGTTGCTCCAAGCCCTGCCCAGCCTGGCCTTGCTCTGTCCTGGCTCCCCCAGGGAAGGGCAGGAATTCCTTGTTTTCCAGGGCTCATGCTCCTCCAGTCTGCCATGCAGTGCCCAGTTGGGTTAAAACCTTCCAGGTGGTTAAATACTCAATTTTGACTCCCTGCAGAGTAAAACACCAGCCTGCTGGACAGGTTCATGTAGCCTGCTGTGAAATGTGTACAGAAGTGCTGATGGTTTGAAAGTTCACTATCCAGTTTTTTAAATCCCACTGAAAAAGCAAGCAAAGTAATGTAAAAAAGTCATTGTTTATTGTGATGACGTATTGTAAATTTGAATTTAGGATTAAGAGCATTGCTTGTTGTATTGTAATGGTGAGAGACCCTTTGCTTGTCATCATGAAGGTAAAGGAAAACATTTATGTTTTTTCCTGTACCTTTAAGCTCCTGTAATAACTTTGAGGAATTACATTTTTTTGTTGTTGTTGGTTGTTTTATCCGACTGCGTGTGGAAAGTGGCGTTATTTCTGCCTATAAATCAGTCATCTGTACTGCTATGGAAATCAAGTCAGGAAGCGCCAGAACAGGCTCTTTTCTCAGCTTGCAGCCCTGGCAAGGACCTTGCTGACCACTGGTTTAATGGCATCAGGCAGGGTTATTGTAGGTACTTGTGTGCAGGTTATCAAAGCCATTGAATTACCCTTGTTCATGCAGTTCTGTCCGTGGGCTTGTAATTAATGTTTTAGCTGTGAGAGCCTGGGAGTATCAGTGACAACAGGGTTTGTTGGGAGAGCTCCTATCTTTCATTTGGCCTGCTTCCTTTCATAGTGGGAAAAAATAAAGTTGGAATCCAGTTATAGGGAGAGGTGCAAAGGTGATTTAATTGATTGCCTTTGCTAAAGCTTTTTCTGTTTAGCTTGGTTTATAGAAGCTGTCTGGGATGCAAGGAATGCTGTGAAAATGTTGTTGTGAAGATAAATGATTTGGGTTTTTCCAGCCTAAAGTGGACTGCAGGAAGTTGATGCAATGCCACTTAACTGGGATTGATGTGGCAGCTGAAATAACACAAAAATGCAAAGTAATAAAACCCTGGAAACTTTTGTAACTTCCCAGAGGTGATGGTTGTTCTAAACAAGCTGTCACCACTCTAGAATGATCTGGAAATTATTGCAAGTAGGTCTCTGAACTGAATGTCTCCTTGCCAGGCGCTGGTCAAAAAGGCAGGGGATAGGTAAATCTTTCAGAAAAGGAAAAAGGAACTTGGGGACAATGCTAACTCAGTGTTTGAATTTGAGACATGAGCATCTTGGGAATTGAGATGAAATGTAGGCATGACAGACATATCCATTTTGAAAGGGATGTTCTAGAATTAAAAAGGTAGAGAAAGGCATCAAAATAATCAGAAAAGAGACCTAATGGATTTATAGCCCTTACACTGAATTGATGTACAGCTTGATTAAAATTTAAACAGTAAGTGATAAGGGCAAACAGGGGAAGTATCTCCTGTTTGTCATAATTTCTCTGGATATCTGTGATGCTGCTTTTATTGGGCAGCGGGTGAAAGCAAAAGGACAAAGTCCCTCAGGTGTGTATGCAAATTTTGGAGTGGTGCATTGCCATGCATATTATAAATGGATTTGAAAGCCTGCACAATTCATAGAAGCAAGAAAATCTTGTTTGGGGCATGTCAGTGTGACGGTTAGTCTGAAGGCATTGCTTATTTGAAGATGCAGAGGCTGGCTAGGACAGAGATCAGCCTGTTTGTTGTGATACACGTCATGGTTTTTGGACATAATTTATTGGGAGTCAGACTCTGGGTGTTGGTCTGTCAGGACACTTCATCCAGCAGGACATTTCTGGATTTATGAAGGGACTGTATGGGTAGGTTGGTGGGACTGAGTTCAGAGTTTGACCTGGTTAAAACAATCGTGTGATGTTCTCTAGTCTGGCTGTTTCTTACTGCTCCTGGGCTGAACTGCCACGTTTCTGTTTGTGAGACCTCTGGTTTTGTCCTGTCAGCCCCTGACTGCCGCTGTGTGTTGAAATCTGGCTGACTCTGCTGCTGGGTGTAAGCTGAGCCCACCTGTGCTGCTGTATGGTAAAATCCAGGGACCTGTTACAAAATACACTTCTCCTGACTATGTTGCAACACTTCAGCATATAGGAAAGACTAAGCCTAGCTTGGAAAAAAGCAGTTCCTGTTAAATTCTTCTTGTCCAGCTTCCAGTCTTTGTATCCTTCCATACTTTTGGGGTTTGGCTGAGAGCAGTGCCTGCTGTTCCCAGAATGGCCCCTGAGGAAACACAAGGCCTTTGAAGTCCAGTTCATAGAAATCTTGCTCTGATTTTTGTAGGAGGAAAATATAATAATGATATAAAGATATTACTTTATTACTTAATAAATTAAGCCTGGCTTTAGCGCAGGAACCTGTTGCTCTTTTTGATCAATGTGCTTGCAATAGACAAGCAGTTATCAAAGGAACCCTCACTTGTAGAAGCTGCTGAAATTTTTTCTATGGACAAAGCTCACGATGATTATGTCTGCACCTGGACCATCTAGGACTCTGGATTTGGGGCAGGCTCATGTCATGGACCTGACTTGTGGTGACGTTCAGTTTACTGCTGGGAAAAACTCCAGCTTCAGCTCTCTGCTTCTTTGCATCATGTTAATTTCTCCAACTTCTCCCTTTGATATTGAGGAAATGCTCTGAAACTGAACCAGCTTGCTGGTTTGGGGTTTAGAAGACACATTTTTACTTGTGTGTTCAGATAAATGTGTGGTTGCATGACATTTATTGGTTTGACAGTGGCAGAAGCCCTTGGCTTTCACTGCCTCAGATGTGGAGGCACTTTGGTGCTGCAGCAAAGCTGCTGGTGCAGCCATTTACTGCAGAGCTATTGGGAGCTGGTACTGATTGTATGGAGGGTAATCCCTGCCCCAAAGGTCTCTGGGGTGCCAGTTCCCTTTTTAACAGAAAAAGAGTGAATAAAATGGGGCACAGCTGAGGAGGGTGATTAAAATAAGTGATGGCCATGTTGGGTTTATGACCAGCTATAATGTGTAGGATCAAGTAATTTTTTTCACACGCCCTTCGAACTCCAGCTGAAGTGGGCAGGGAGGATCCGTCATCAGCAGGTTCTTCTGGGGATCATGAAGACATGTCCAAGCTTTTTATGGATATGTCTCTTAATAGCAGAGCTCAGTGCAGAGACAAGTTTTAGACATGGTGATTTCCTTGTGCTGGTGTACTCGTCCTAGATCATGTAATCTGTGATTTGTGCAATAACTTGCCACAGACAACACAAGCTAGTGCTGCTGGACTCTATTTTCAACCTGATCTCATATTTAATGAGGTGATTAAAATATTTTCTGAAAATTTAAACTTAGAGGTTTTACAGAAATAAAAATTGTGTGAGTGAGCTGGAATGTTGAAAAATTAATAATCCTTTCTTGACATAGTTCTCTAAATTGCTTCTCATGCAGCCTGGGAAATTGAGTTCTTATTTTGGTCTTCTACAGAAATAAATCTGGAATTACAGAGTGAAATTTATACAGAACTGTGGACTTCACACTTCTTTTTCCTCTCTCTGCACTGAATGCTTGTATGCTTGTCTTAAATGTTTGGGGGAGTAAATGCTATAGAAAGTCAACTGCATTGATTGAAAGCACATGGTTGCAAGTATTGAACTGTCCCACCACTAAATCAGTCACTTGGGGCTAGAAGATTATTTCCATGACTTTCAGATGTGCCAGTACAATTTTTCTTGCTTGTGTAACTTCCTAAGGTGCTGCTCCCGTGAGGGAGGTGGTGCTCCAGAGCTGGTTATTGATTAATGCCAGGACTGGGTCTTGTGGCTGAACTGGATAAAATGTTTCCTCCAGACCTTCCTCCTTCCAGTGCTGATGTAGAAAAGGAATTTGTGGGTGATGCAAGTTGGGTGGGACAGAGGAAGTGGGAGTGTGGCACTGAAAGAGCTGTGTGCAGATGAGGACTGTAGTCCTCCAGATAAACTGGCATTTGGGATGTAAGAGTTTATCCCTGAGGACTTGGACTCTGGTAAAGTACAAGTTTGCCGACCTAAAGCTGAACAATTAGGTCTGATGACAGGCAGATAGAGCCATCAAGGTGAAATGGTCAGGAGAAATAATTCCAGCTCCAGGTGTGTCTCACACACAGAGATGGAAATACTGAAATTCTTGTCTGCATCACAGGGAGATCTGGCTTAGAACAAGGTGTGCCGTTCTCACTGTGCTGAAAATAATTTGAAAAACTTGTGGGGAAGGTGTTTGGGGAAATGAACAATGTGTTTGTATGGAACCATTTGACAAGTTTTTGTGTTTAGCAAATACAGCAAAGCCCAGACAAGCTGTGGTTGCTTTCTGTAAATACCCCAGCCCAAACACCACTGGGAGAAGACACTAATAAGCTAATGGAGAATGCTGGCACACGGACACCGCCATCAGCTGACCACTAATTCCTTCCGAAAATCAGAAGGCAATTTCTAACCATTAGGAGTGAGTTTCTGGAAGGAAAGCCCAATGAAAGGGACAATGTGCAGGAAAAATTAACTTTATCATGGCCTAGATAACATCATTTCCCTCCTAGGAGCTGTTTGCTTGGGGTGTTTAGTATGGGACTGGGCCATCCAGGGTCATTCCTACTGCATTTCTATGTTAAGAATGTAATACATGGGAACACTGTGTAGTATAAAATATCAAAACATGGTAGCTTGATAAGGAAAGCAAAACTGAAATTAATGACACAACCTAAGTGGCTGTTAGAGCTGTTTCAGTTCATAATTTTATTTAAAGAGTGATACTTACCCAGACTGGCAGAAATGCAGAAGGTGTGAGGGGTCTTAGGCGCCTGCTGACATTCCAGGCTGTCCTCGTGCCTGTGTTCAAGAGGAGATGCAATGGCCCAATTAAGTAGAGGAAATAGCTGACTTCAAGGAGGAAGGTATTATTTTCCCCTTATAATTGGGACACATTAATCTGGTGCTGGAAACCATTCAGAACATAAGCAGTGTGGGATTCAGACACGGTAAAGAAAAACACCTGGCAGAGGAATTAAAGGGATCCCTCTATTGTTAAATGACTTAAAGGTGGGCTTTGCACTGAACTACAAGAACAGGTTTGAGGGAACACTTTACAGGTATATGATGCATCCTGTTGGGAAAAGGAAATGGTGAGCATGGATTGCTTTTCTTGCTTAGAGAAGCTTCTGGCCACTGCTGGGTGATAGCAGGACTGAGCTGTGCAAAGGGAGCTGTCAGCCTGTCCCTCCTAGGAACTTGTTGTGTGTCCCAGTGAATACAAACATGATGTCATCTAAACCCCCGGTCCAAACCTGCCAAAACAGTGTTGAAGAAGTGACTCGCCAGTGGCAGAGGAAAGCTGTGGCTGTGTGCCAGGGGTGGTGATGCAAGTGGTGCCCTGTCCCCTGCACTGGGTTTATCAGGATGTAGCATCTCTGTGCCAGCAGAGCTGTTCAGCAGTGACCTGGTGCGTAGGAAAGCAGACTCCTGTTTGCATTTAGCACAGGGCCTTGCCACCTACCTGCACTTGTGATCTTCCTACACAGGAGAGGTTAACAGAGGGTGCTTTCTGCAACTGCTGTGCTTGGCCGGCTGCGTGCTGAGTCAGCTGGCACGGGCAGCTGGGAAGATGTTTGTTTTGATGAAGTCTTCTGCACAAGGCTGTGCTTGAAGCCAACGTTTTCTGCAATTTTCATTTATGGAGGGAGTTTAAAAGGTGCTGCTCTGCCCTTCCAGTCGGAGCAAAGAATTGCTCTGCATTATTTAAACAGAAGCTGCAGAGGGCTGCAGCGGCAGATGGGAGTGTTTCTGCTGCTAGACTGAGCTCCACGGGGGGTTTGTGTCATTGAGTGTGTTTGGTGCACTCGGTGCTTTGTTGTACCACACAGAATCTTTAACACTGTGTTGTGGTGTCTTAACAGTTAGTGATGTGTGTTACTGAGCAAGTAATTGTATGTTTAATTAAACAAAGACACAATGTTTGTTGTCACCTGAGTGTGCACTTTTTTGCTTGAACTGGTCTTGATTCACTGTTGAACTTCATTATTGGCCTTTCTTCTCAATGATTTTTTCTTATTTTTCTTCCCTTTCCTTCAGTAGTGGTTTGGAATCTTAAAGGCCATAGGATCACCCGATGTGACTGTGGTTGTGGCCACATTTCATCCGCTCTTCTGCCTCTTGGTACTGAGTTTTAAGTTACAATTCAACTTGCACCTTTCAACTCAGTGTTACCAGATAGTGCAGTGAATCCTCGTGATGCTGTTTTTCCTGCAGGAACTGGACTTTGAACCTTCTGTCAGTCTCTTGTCAAGCATAGCTGAATCCTTCCAATTAGTTTGCTTGGCACTGGTGCTGGGATGAGTCAAGCCGAGCCAGGGAATGGTGGATCCAGTTGTGAGGCTCAGCGATCCCCTGGCAGCTTTTTTGAGCAGTTTGTCTGTGGCCTGATGTGTGCAGGAGCCACAGCAGCAGTGGGGACTGCAGAATGGCAGAGAGCTGTGGCTCAGCAAACGTTTCAAACTGGCTGGCAGGGTGATGGTGGCTTTGGGGGTTCTTTGGTTTGGTTCTCTTTCCATTCACCAAGTTTTCTGCTCAAGTGGGGAACCTCTCTTCTACAAAGGCATGAGGAGTGTAAAGTGAAAGCAGAGTCTGCTGCTTGCCCTGTGTTTTGGACTTCTTCAGCAAAGCAGATTTCATTTGTGTGGTTGTAGGGTTTGTGTTTTGATTTTTAGTTCTAGTATTGTTTAAGGAAATATGACTGGTCACCAGTGTTTGCAGTGACAGCCATGTATGTTGTTCCTAAACGAGGAGTGTTGTTCCATGCTGGTCAAAGGAGGCTGAAAGATAGCCATTGAAAGTCAAGCCTAACATCTGTTCAAAATGCTGGTGAATGTGGCAGCTCTGGTTTTCCAGAAATGTTGAGACTTGGATAGCAGATCCATGACAAGGATGGTGCCATTGCCATTCTTTTCTTTCACGCTTCATTCTTGAAAAGAAATATTTCTTGTGTGTGATTTTCAATGTGTCATCTACATCTGGAGTCTGAGCCTGATAAATTTTTTGTCTTGCAGTTGTACTTATTGGAGACTCTGGAGTAGGCAAGAGCAATCTTCTGTCTCGATTCACTCGCAATGAGTTTAACTTGGAAAGCAAAAGCACCATTGGAGTGGAGTTTGCAACGAGGAGCATCCAGGTGGATGGGAAGACAATAAAGGCTCAGATCTGGGACACAGCGGGGCAGGAGCGATACCGAGCCATAACCTCAGCGTAAGTGCAGCCTGGGTGGCTGAGGACAAGCTTTGGCTGAGGAGGGCAATTCTGGGCCCTTCCAGTTCCTCACCAACTGCAAACAGGGGTGTTAGTGTTTTACTGGGTAATACCCACAGCCTCTGGTGGTGGGAAGGTTAAATATTATTCAGCCCAGAAACTCGATCTGGCGTGTTCCTGCACAGACTGATTTCCTTTGCAGTGCTCTCATGACACGTAACTGGGGGCATTTCAAGTTTAGAATGCAAGAGCTTTGAGAGACTCATTTCCTTGGAAGTGAATGATAAAGGAATATCAGTGTTCCTGGTCGTTTTATCAGTGGTAACATAAGAGCAGAAACCTTCGTGTAGCAGCCAGGAAAGACTGCTCACTTGTGTGCTTGTTTGATTGTTAAAAACCAGCATAGCAAAAGCTGGATTTCAGTAGAGCTCGGGGGAACTGTGGGGTGGGAGAACACAGCCTGTTTCCTTTTGAATGTATTGCTGTGGCTCTCACTTGAAAGGAGCTGTGGCCTTTGGTAAAGGGAGTAGATCACGCTGACATTTTTATGACCTGGTGAGTCACTCTACAGTCTCCTTATCACTCTGGGCCGTGCCTGTGCTGCACCCACAGTGATGGGTGGGGGAGAATTTTCAGGGGTGGTTCAGAGGTGGAAGGTGACAGCAGCTTCTCACAGAGCTCAGAGTTTCATGTCTGGGATGCAGGGTTTCCCCAGAGCCACGGGGTTTGCCTCTCTCCCAGACTCTGAGCTGGCCCTGTGGCGTAACTTCATCCGGCTGCTCCACTCCCCTGTCCTGTGCCATGGCCCTGGGGAGTTGCCCTGGGCACTGTTTGCGTAGCTGGCCCAGCCAGAGCTGCTCCCCAGTATGGCACAGCCTCCTGTGACCTGACAGTGTCTGTCTGGCTGTCCCCTGTGCCCAGGTACTACCGTGGGGCCGTGGGGGCACTGCTGGTGTACGACATCGCCAAGCACCTGACGTACGAGAACGTGGAGCGGTGGCTGAAGGAGCTGCGGGACCACGCCGACAGCAACATCGTCATCATGCTGGTGGGCAACAAGAGCGACCTGCGCCACCTCAGGGCCGTCCCCACCGACGAGGCCAGGGCTTTCGCAGGTGGGAGCTCAGGAATTTCCTGCTGCTGTCTGGGGATCTGCACACCTGGCCTGGGGAGGGTGTGGGTAGGAGGAAAAAACCTGTGGCTACTCGTGTCCCTCAGTGTCACATGTCACATTCAGTCAGAAAGCAGATCTTGTAGCCCATGCATGTTGTTTCAAGAATCACCCAGAGGCACCTGAACACCTTAAACCAGATTTATTCTCTTGGCTGGGCACTGTCTTGCAGAAACTGTGCCTGTGGCTTTAGGTTTGAGTTTCTTGTGTGGTGGTAGCTTTGCCTTCAGTGTCCCAACTGACCTGCAGCCTTACACAGATGCCGGTGGCTGAACATTTTCATTAAACTGGCTCTCTAACTTTTGTTATGTAATTAAGATCTGTGAACAGTAGTTCTAGTTTCTGTAAGCCTTGGTTCAGGCCCAGTCTTTTTCATCCAGGAGTGTAGCTGGGTTCCTCACATTAAAGTTTGCTGTAGCTCCACTGGCGGAGTTTATGGCCAGTGAGGATCCCTGGCTGCAGCTGGAGGAGTGTCATTCCCCCTGCTGCTCTGTTTCTGTTAAATAAACTGCTGTGATATATTAACAGGTGGGAGGTAGAGAAACTTGATGAGGTTGAAAAAAATCTCAGAAACTTTCTCACACAGAGAAACTGCAGCAGATTATCCCTTTCAGTGATGCAGAAAAATGTGCCTTTAAGTTAGACAGCACTGGGCTGATACCTGTGCTTGGGAGTGGGTGTAAATTCTAGTGTTGGTGTTGGGTGGTGTCACTTTCCCATCACTTAAGGGGGAAAACCCCACAACTTGTTTTACTTTCTCTTGATACCTGGGTGTCTCGTCAGGAACACTACAAATATTATCTGGTACAGAAGCTTTTCCAGATGGGAAACAGATATGTGCTGTACCTCTCTAATTATAGTATTTCTGTCCACACAGAGAAGAATGGTTTGTCATTTATTGAGACGTCTGCTTTAGACTCTACAAATGTGGAAGCAGCTTTCCAGACTATTCTGACAGGTGAGTCATCGAGGGCTTTGTGCTTCAAGGGGGAAGGGCAGAAGGCTGCTCAGATATGATGCAAATAGGCATTTCTTTGCCTATAAAGTGTTTAAAATGTTGCTATTTAATCATTCTTCATTAGCCATAAGATTTGGAGTCCAGTTTCAAAGAGTCACAGTTGAAAGGCCAGCCTTGAACTGGGGAATGAATCCTTGTTCACTTTGATCTGCCCGGGGTTTCTTGTCAGCCTGGTTTGTGTTTCAGTTTCCATCTCCCATTACAGGGAGTGCCCACGGGAGGGAATTGTCTCATGCTGGCATCAAGTGAGAACAGCCATTGTTTATCAAGGAGAAGTCAGTCCAGTTTGTTTCCACCTTTAATGGTGACCATGGCAGTTGCCAAGGAAAAAGGGATGAAAGAGCAGAGATCCTTCCTTTGAGACACAGTGACTCCTGAGCTGCAGGAGTTGCTGTTGCATTTAATAGTCCTGCCTGGACTTTTGGTCTGTATAACATGTGACAGCAGCCAGTGCTGCATTTTTATGCTCTCTGGATAAAGTACTTCCTTTTTATTTAAAGCCTTGTTTAGGTAGGCAAAACTTGTTAAAGCTGAGGCACTCAATTTGGAGAACCTTAACTTAAGCCTGGCTTGTAAAAGTGGGGTAGGAATTCACAAATTGGTGTGGAAGTTACTCACTGTCATGAGGCTTCTGCATTTCTGAGCAGCCAGGGCACAATGGGACACTGTGGCCTCTGTTTTTGGAGTTTTCATAATTCTCAGCTTTGGCAAATATCCTAGTCTGAGTTTTCAAAACATCTGAGACACTCCTCTGCTTGCTGTGTCTCTGTTCTAGATGTGCCAGGCAGTTTCTTGTTTTCTCCAACTGCCTCCAACATGTTTTCCAGTTGCAAATTTCAAGTCCCTCCTTCCCAGTGTAGCATGTGCCAGGCTGCGTGATGTGCTTGGTATGAGCAGTGGCCCCACTTCCAAACTGTCTGTAAATCAGATCTGGTTGCTGTGACATTGGCACCTAGTTAGTTCTGAACTTCTTCTCCTCTTTGGCACCTAATTTAGACATTCCTTTAAAAACACACCAGAAAGGTCCTGCTAGCTATACTGGAACATGCATGTGAGGATAGAGCTAGGAGGTTATTTACTGTAGTAAAAGTATAAATCCTGTAGCATTTCTTCCGTTGTTTGAAACGCTTTATGGACAGCCTGGCAGTGGAGAGAGGTGTTAGGCTACTGGGGCATTAGCTGCCTGTGTCCATCTGTTTCTTGTTTCATCCTGAGTTGTAAGAGGCCTCTGACAGTTCTGACTCTATTGTGTTCTTGCCCTGGGTTCCTATGCAGTAGTGCTCCTGTGCAGATACCAGCTAAAAGTGTGTTTGTGTTAGATGGATAAAGAAATTTGTTTCCTTTTTGACTGAACCATGTGGTTCCCTTTTAACTTCAGTGTGGTCATTCGGTTGTAATTCCAGCATTGCACAAATTTGTTTCAAAAAGAAAGAAGTTCTGTTAGCTCACACATTTGTTCCCTACATGACAAACTGCCAGTGCCATCAGAGGGTGGATGACTAAGGAGTGGCTGAGGTGTTGGGATGCCTGCTGCATTTATTGTTTTCTTCACATGCCTAAGGCAGTCCTGTCAAAAATGCACATGAATTTGGGCATGGATTTTTCAGGAGAAAGACGTTGCTCACTTGTCAGTGCCAAAACCTGAGACTTTTTCCTTTATGCCCACGTCCTTGGTAGCCCTTTTCTCAGGAACACCTTGACTTTGAGGTCAGATTTGGCCAGATGTGCTTTGTGTCGTGTAGAACAAGCTTTGCTGCTCCCACTTTGTTTGTAGGGGATTTGGGGTGCCCAGATGCAGCTTAGTTAATTAACTCATACATCAGCACTAATAAAACAACATCAGATCAATCAGGCAGTGTTTATTCCCTCCTGAGGTGGCTATCAGGCTGTCATGGCCACGTAGTCTGGTCACCTCACAGTCCCCATCTCCTGCTGGCCTGTTTGTTCTCTCAGTGACACTGGGGAGGTGGGAAGTTTCCTGTGTGCCCTGGGCTGCCTTCAGAGCCGTGTGATGCTCAAAGGATGCACTGCTGCTGCCATGGGAAGCACCTCACCTCTTGGGCAGGGGCTGGGCTTTCTTTATCTCTCCTCATGTGCTTCCCACAGTACCTTTTATTCCAGAAGTGAGTTTGGATTCTAATCTGTGGAGGTTTGGGGTTTTTTTAAACAGGTTTAATATGTCTGTGAGCAGAGCTGTCTGTAATGGGTGGAGTGGTGATAAAACTTGCTCATGGTGGGCTCTGACAGATTCTTGAGGCTGTTGCTTTTCCATGGATGTCAGTGTTGCCTGCATGTTGCTGTGACAGAGGTTAGGGTGAAGGGCTCTTGGATTTGTGAACAGGATCCTTGTGATCCTTGTTCAGGAGAGTTCAGCTGTGCTGGAAGAAACACTTGTGCTTAGTGGGCATGTGCTCTCTCCAGACAGGGGCTCCTGTTTGGGGGAGATAAAGGTGCAGTGAGCAGTGCCTGAGCAGCAGGTTGGCTCCAGCTGGGCTGTGACTGGCACGCTAAGGAGGGCTGCTCTGGAGCTCACTTCACAGCTGGCTTTTTCTCTTAATGACTTGCTTTGGAGGAAAGAGGGGGGCAGTAATCTGAGGAATGTGGTTTTTGGAGTCACCCTGCAGAATCCTGGCTGCTGTGTTTGGCAGGGCTGCCTCCCAGCTCAGAGCCTGTGGGTGGAATGCTGGCTGTCCTTGGGAGCAGGAAGCTGGGGAAGCCAGCAGGCGTTGCCGGCGGCTGTGAGCAGAGCTGGCTGACACAAGGGGCAGGACGAGCTGCTGCACCAGCCCTGCTGGTATTTGCAGTGCTGGGAGCTGCACCACAGACACCCCAGGCTGCTCAGAGCCTTTCCCCAGCTGCTGGGATCTCTCCTGAACAGGGTGTTGTGACCAAGGTCTGTAGCAACCCCCTTTCCTTCCAGCCCTCCTGAGGCTGGTCTGGTTGGGACAGTGATGGAAGTTGGTGAAGGTGCTTCCCTTGGAGGTATAGCAGGGTCCCTGTTAAGCTTATCCACACCTGGATTCTCAGATCAAGCACTTTGTGTAGATGGCTTTGGCCATGGGAAATACGATTCCAGTGTCAGTAGCACAGCCTGAGTATGTGATCTGTTGCTACAGGTGGAATAAGGGATAAAAGCTCTTCTTTCTTCTCCCATATATAGAGGACTTTTAGAGGAGGTGTATCATACATGTGGTGGGCTTCCTGTCCTGCTGTGGATTCCAGATGAGGTTTTGAGGACCTTTCCCATCTGTGACTTAGAGTAATGGTCCCTATCCAGATTCTTCTGTTCCAAGATGTCTAGACTGCCAGGGCTGACTGTTGTGCACACAAAGCTGCTTTGTATCGTCTGGCAAATAAGAGAGACTGGTATTATGATCCCAGCCACCCTGAGCATTCACAGCAGGATAAAGCATCCTTAAAGTAAACTGGAGTCTGCCTCCCTTCCCTGCCTGGCTCTGTGCTGTCTCTGTTCCCACACCACATTCTGCCGTGGTTTCATCTCTAAGGAATCCCGTCACCAAGGAAACAACATCAGAGAATTAACATCAAAAAATCGAGGGATTTCCTCTTTTGTTGCCTCTGTACACCTGAAAATGAATGGAGCCCCAGTGCAGGCTGAGCAGCCAAGGCCTGGCCCAGCTCCTCCTGGGCAGCAGTGTCTCTTTTTCCCAGCTCTCACAGTGCAAGGCCTGTCTCTCACAGTTCCCTATTATGCAGTGATGCATTCTGCTAAATGTGCCCTTAATAAGGTCTCATTCAGCTCCTGAGCAGAGCCCAGAGTGCTGTGTCTTCATTAAAAAGGGCACATCTTCATTAGGCCAGAGCTCTCAGGGCACAGCAGTTCCGGTGCAGGCTTGGCTGCTGGGCACTCTGCCCCAGTGAGAGCAGGTTTGGGCTGTTCTCCCTCCTCTGCCCTGCCACAGCAGCACAGCACAGCTCACCAGGGAAGGGCAGGTTTCAGCATTTAGGCTGTGGCTGCACCAAGCTTTGCTCTGCAGACGAGGAAGAAGCAGCAGGAAGGAGCAAATTTGGGGCTGTTGACAGTGGATTCACTTGCAGGGCTGCTAGGGAGGTTGTGGAAGTGGGGATCATAGGAAGATGTTCCCAAAGTCAGGAGTAGATTATCAGTAAGGGAATTGGTGCTGTTAAGATTATTTTTAAGGCTTCAGGGCTGATATTTGCTGTCAGATGAGGGTGTTCCACAGAGGGCACCCTGTGTGAGTCCTGGCTGGTGGGCTGGAGCCAGCGTGTCATACATCAGGCACTTGTATGAACTTGTTCAGGAAATTCTCTGTGAAACTGAGGATTGCTGCTGCTGGAGTACTACTGGAGAATTCCCAGTAACAAAGGTGGCCAGAGGCTTTTCCTGTTGATGGGAACAGGCATTGTTCTGCACTGGGAGTGAACTGGCTGCCAGCCCTGAGCACGCAGCTTGTCCTGAAGGTGCAGAGCAGATTTCTCCAGCCCTGCTCCTCCCACCCCACACAGGCTCTGCTGAGCGCTGCCACGGGGCCAAGCTGAACCCTGTCTGCACATTCACACACTGGGCTGCAGGTGGCTTTGGAGGCCTGGTTTCATGGGTTTCACTTACCTTGTGAGGTTGTTTATGTGTAAGATGGTTGGAAAGAAGAGTAAGCTTGAGAAAGGGTGAAATCAGAAAATGCTTTAACCTGTTCGGCTCTTGTTTGGTTGCCTCAATGACCTGATCTGTACCTGACTGCATATGAAAAAGCCATTTTGATGTACAGTTTGTTCCTTCTGAGTTTGAGCTGGGGGTTTTGTAAAACTGAGCTTTAGCAAGCTTTTATTTTTTTAATGGTTTTCAAATTCAAATTTGCAAGTGAGTTCCCCACATTCTATTTTTGGTGTACTGTGTTTCCTTTCTGGGGGTGAAGTGCTACACACGCTTTACTCTCTCAGTGCAGCTGAAGTGCTGCTGGAGCTGCTCTGAGTTTTTGTGCAGCACCATCAGCCACGACAAGCCCCAGGAGCAGGGCAAGGCTCTTGGTGCAGGTGTTTATCCCATGCTTTCTGATTCCTCTGATAAGGATCTCTTCATCTGGAGCCCATATTTCTGACACAGCACATTTTGTAAAGGGTTTCTGTACTGCTGCAGGGGCTGAGTCTCGCCCTTTGGGCCCAAATCAACCTTTTCTGAAGATTTAACACTGCTTGGATATGATAGGCGTGTGATGGGTGTGCTCAGCAAGAAGAAATTGCCCTTGCAGTCCTATCAGGGAGAGAAATCTGGAATGGTTCCCTTTAATCCTGTTTGTGGATACATCAGCAAACATGTGACCTTGTCCCTGGACCGTGTCCTTGGAGCTTAAGAACCTTCAGAAGGAATGGATGGGCACATAGTTTCTCATTCATAGCATGGAGATTGTGAATTCCGTCCATTTACTGACTCTTATCTCAAGAAAAGTAAAACAGTTGTTAAAAAAGTAATTTCTGTTGCAAAAATAGATTTTATTTTCTATATCTAGAAAACACCACAATTGAACTTTGTGTGGAAGCTTCATTGCATTACTTATGTAATTGCAAAGCTATGGCTGGTTTCCCCCAGGTTTAACTCTTGGATGGCATTTTGCTGGTGTGCACATATTGATCAGCTCTTTCTCCTCTTCCAGAGATCTATCGGATTGTTTCCCAGAAGCAGATGTCTGACAGACGTGAGAATGACATGTCCCCAAGCAACAACGTGGTTCCCATCCATGTCCCTCCAACCACTGAAAACAAACCAAAGATGCAGTGCTGTCAGAATATATAAATTGCCCATTCTTTCCTAAAAGGCTGTGTATATTCCCCAGGTCCAAGATTTAAATATATTTGTAATTCTCGTGGTTACATTCTTGTGTTTAGTTACTGCTTATTCCTTCTCCTTGAATTTCTCCATGTCTTAAACACTTTGATTTCAGTGTTTATCAATCTCTTGGATGTGCTGCAGTATTTTCCCAAGACCGGCCTGTCGGTTTGGGCTCAGTAAATTGTTTGGAACTCAGCTGATCCCTTCCCAACATGATGCTCACTAGTCAGAGCACTGACACCTTTGGAGAGCACTTGAAGACATTTTCCTGCTCCTCACAAAGCAATTACTGTCAGGTTAACAAGGAAGATCTCTCCGGGCAGAATAATCTTTCCTTGTCTTAAGGGGTATTCTGCATCTAAAGCTCGGTGAAGCTCTGAAGTGCAATTTTATTGTAAGTTAAATGTTTTTGGCTACATCTTCAGATTGTCAAGTGAAGTTTTATAGGGGAGAAAAGAGAATTTCTTGTGAACAAGCAGCAGTTAGCAGCAGTTCTGGCTACATGTGAGTGAGGTGCTGTGGTTTGGCACCTGCTGCAGAGGAGGTTGATGTGAGGCAGAGCTGCTGGGACCCCACGGAGGTGCCCCTTGTGGAGGAAGTGAATGCAGGAGCCACGTCCGTGAGGAAGGGTCACTCCAGCTCTGGAACTTGCAGCATCTTTGTGCTGCTGGAGGCTTGGCCTCTACAGTGCTGGTGGTATCAGGATTTGAGGATGCCTTTTTTTTCTGTCATGGGACACAGACTTGAAGGGTGTTGGCACGTATTACATATCACATCTATTAATGCATGCCACGTATATTAATATATACAAGTGCTTGAGTTGATGAATAAATAACTTCCACTACCTGGCCTTAGTTTTCCGTTCTGGTTGATCCAGTGTTTTTAAATTATTCCAGTGGTTTGCTGTATGTTCTTCAACAAAACCCTCTGGAGTTTTCTGTCTGGATATGTTCCTCCTGTGGTCTGTTGCTCCATGCCAATCCTGTCCAATCTGCCTGTTCAGGGATACATGAACTGTGCCTTCTGTCACTCGCTCTGTGCTGTTCCTGAGCACGCCTGACACTGGCACTGGGGGCCACAGCCACTGCATTCCCACAGGATTTAAAGGAACTCTCTGTTGTGCAAATGCCTGCAGTTATTTATACAATTACAGGGAAATAATTGATTGTAGGGGACGTTTCTCAAACTCTGATATGACCCACTTGGAAGATCCAGATGTGGTTGGCACTTCCAGCTGTGTTCTGTTCCCAACCTTTCTGTCTCGCGGTGCTCATGATGTGTGAGGCACACGGAAGGCATTGCTGTAGTCGGTCACTTCTTGTTTTTTACTCCATTTCTCCTCCTCGTATTAGTTCTGAAGATGCTATTTTGATCTGTTTGTAAATTACTTTGTATTTTATGCATGTACTGTACTTTGATTCATTATTTTTTTAGATTGATTTAAAATATATTCATCCATGATTCTAATAAAGAATTACAGGGGACAACTCACTGTGGTGTTGGGTGCACTTCTTGGGAGAACTGGGATTTGACCTCAAGGTTTTACCTTATGAACTTCTTGGAGGAGGCAGTGAGAACACACTGAAGTGGAACTGTCTTTGGAAAAGGAGCTGAAAAGGTTGTGTAGCACAGTTGCCTTCCCTGAGAGCAGCTCTGAGCTTCCTGGCACTGCTGCAGTTTGTAGCCAGGGCACTTTGGCAGCTTCGGGAAGCTTTGAAGCTGAGAAAATTCTGTGGGTTCACTCTACTGAAACCTCTGAATAACTTTTACAAACCTGTTTTTTTTCCCCATGTTGCCACGAGGAAGAAAATCTGGTGGGAGATGAACTCCTGCCTTCTGCAGCAGATGATGGAAGCTTTGGATCCCGTTGTGGTGTCCTGATGAAAGGTGGGATCTCTCCTGAACAGGGTGTTGTGACCATGAGCACCAACGGGGCAGCACTGGTGGCCCTGGGGACTGCTCTGAGGGTGAGCTGTGAGCCCAGCCCTGCACTCACTGCAGGAGCTGTTCTTGCAGCACATCCTCTGCCCATACTGGAGCAGATTTTGGAATCAATTGATTTCCCTTGGCAGCCACATTCTAAATTTGTCAGCTGGAAATGCAGGATGAGTTTCACTCTGCTTCCTTTTCTCATTCCTATGAGCAGGTGATTTGACTCTGCTGTCACTTCAGTCTGGATTTTGTGTGGTTTTAGGCAAAACTCTTCCTCCTGCAGCAGATGGAATTGCAGTGCAGATGGTGGGAGCACAAACCACTGTGGGAGGCTGAGGACTTCTAAAGCAAAATCCAGTGGGGTGTGTACAGAAAAGGAACTTCTTACCTGGGAAATCCTTTGCCTGCTGTTCTGGGGGTCTGTGCTGTGTTTCCCTAAGGATTGCAGGGACCTGGCTGCAGATCCTGGCACAGGAAGGTGCTTCCAGAGGTGTTTTGGGAGAGACAATGCAAGTCATTATTCCATCTGCATGCTTTCCAATGGGGGATTGTCCTGTTCAGCTGCTGATTAATCCTTCTGTTCCATAATTGGCACTACTTGTGTACTGAAGTGTCTCCTCCCTGCTCATGGGAGACAACTGGTGGTAACAGACACTGCTTTGGGCCCTTGAAGGAGCTTTCTGAGATTCTGGGAATTCCATATAATGCTTCAAAATGGGCTTTGCTTGCCAAAGTTTTTGCTGTCACCTACATACTTGAAAGCCCCAACTTTTAACAATTATTCAGTGAGTGTCAGTGGTTCCTGTCTTTGATAGGAGTTGAGGTTCTGACTCTAAAGCAGAAAGGACATGGAATTGTTCTCATTTAAAGACATTTTTATTAAGCTAGAATTACTAATTCTATAAATTCAGACCTGATGAATTTCCAGCCTTAAATAGCTTATTGAGTGTGGCTTGTCAAATAAGAAGATTACACGCTGGGCTTTAGTTAACAAGATTTTTAGAAATATGAAGCACAAATATTGAAAAGCTTCAGCACGTAGCAGTGGCTGCATTGCCTGGGACTCATTAATTCTGAAGATGTTTCCACTGCAAATCTGTGATTTGTTCATTGGGCTGCTGGGCTGCCTCGTGTCCTGTTCCATGGCTGCTGGGTGACCATGGTCCCCAGGCGTCCACCCAAAGGCCTGGGAACCTGTGAGTGGCCCAGGAGAGTTGTCACCACACCTGGTGGGTGTGCAGGGCCTCTTCCAGCTGGGATTGAGCATTCCCAGGAGTCTCACTGAGGTCAGACTGCACAGGAGCTGGGAGAAGGGTGTGCAGAGCTGCTTACCTTTGGTTTACTCCAACTTGGAATGGCAGCACTGGGTTTTCTGAGCCATCCTGCCAGTTCTGTCCTAGCCTGGTGCCTGGGGGGTTTTGGCTGGGGGGAGCAGCCACGTCACCTGGAGAGCTTGGATCTGTGCAGGGCTGGAAGTTTGGCTCTGCAAATGAGTACGTTGGAGAACTACACATTGAGAGAAATTCAATTTATTTTGTACAAGGTAGGATACCTTTGCACAGTGAACAAATATATTACAAATCTGTCTTGCCTTAAAAAAGTATTGCCATTTTGGTGCCTGTTTCCTAAGCTAATGCTGATATACAAGAAGGTACTTTTTTTGTTGGTTTTGTTGGTTTTTTTTTTCCTGTTAAGCTCTATGCACATCATTGCATTTGGTTTCAAAATCCTGCTTTGAAAAAAAACCAAACCAAACAACTGAGCACATCTCTGCTCTCTGGAGTCTCATTGCAAACTACAGCAACACACAAACGTGGGTCAGGCCAGCAGCTCAGGCTGCTTGTGCTGGGTGCCGAGGTGGGTCCTAACAAGAGTATTTCTTATCCAACTGCCTTTCTCTTGATATTTTTGAGGTAAATCTTTCTATTCGTGTATGCAAAATATATTCCTACTGGGCCTACAAAATAATTGTTTCCTTACATCTCAAATAAGGCTTTCCTGGAAAACAAAATTGCTATTGCTGATCAGCCACGGCCCCCATGCACACATGCAGCATTCGGGAAACCTCGTGGGCAGGATCCTGCAGGAGCCTGGGGCTGTCCTGGGGGTGTCCTGGGGGTGTCCAGGCTCAGTCTGGGGTTCAGAGCCAGCCTGACCACCTGGGGAGTCCTGGCTCCAAGGGGAAAGGCTCCAGGGGCAGAATGCCCAGAGCCAGGGGCCGTGATCCCAGGCATGGGGACTGAGCCCATCTGTGGGGACACAGCTGGGTCCCACCACGGTGCTCCAAGGATCCAGAGTATTCCCAGAGCTGGGATCCAGCTGCTGCCCCCGAGCTGGAGGGCTCCTCTTGCCAGTCCTGAGCTCTGCAGGTCACTCCTGGGATCGTGCTGTGAGCAAACCCACGGGGCTGGTGTCGTTCTCCTCTGCTTCCATCAGACTGGCGAATGTGCAACAGAATATTTTTTATATTTAAAAGGCAATCAACTTGCTACTTCCACGTTTGCCTAATAAAATTACATACTTAGAGTCAATACTACTTCATGCTCAAAGTCTACAAGGAACTAACGGCAAGTACTCTACTTTCTAGGTCAATAGAGATTATAAATTAAAAAAAAATATCATGGTGGCTCAGTCCAAAATTTTACCATGGGTCAGACCCTTGATAATTACTTCACAAACAGCTGCTGAAAAAGAAAACCCAGTTTCAGCTCTATTTAATGACATTTCAGGTAGAATCATCAATGGATAAAGTTGCACTACATGGTAATGCACATCAGATTAAGAGGTGTCATCAGTGGCATGCTGAGAGTGAATCATGAGGAGATGATTTGGGAAGATGGGAGAGAGAAGCCGATGTGGCTCAGCTTTGAGAAAGGAAATGAAACCAGGGCTGGTCTGTGCAAACCTGCAGCATCCCAGGGCAGGAATTGGAGGAGCAGCAGTTTAAATTGCCTGACAGATCTGCTGGATTTATCTACCAAAAGAGAAGCTGCATAAGGAAAATCAAAGCCTACCTGTGCCAATCAACATTAAAAGTGTGGTGAGTGTGAGACGCATTGTGGAAACTCCATTTGTTAACAAAGATCAGGGGATGTTTGGAAAGATACTAAAAACTGCACAGAAAGTGTCTGTGTTAATATTCCTCAACTCAAATTCTCTGGTACTGAATATGGAGATGACAATCTCAATGCTAATTACCAAGCATGATCTGCACAGGTTGCACATGGTGATGGCAGTAAATGAGCTTTCCAGAGAGTGAAATGACAAGTTTCCCTGCTCTCATTCAGAAAAATGTCCATTCCCATGAAAAGATGAAAATAAATTCCAGCGTATTCCTAGTCACCTTGTTCCTAACAGTAAAAGATCTCTTGCTGCAGTCAGTAGAAATGTACATCCTGAAGTCCTTCTACTTAGCATGTTTTTGTGGTTTATTTTACAGCAAAGCCAGGGTTAGAACACGCCACAGAGAGTTTTTGCCTGGAGCATGAAGACACCTTCCTGGGGGGATGTGCTCCAGTCCCACGTGGAGGAGGCTCTCATTAGTTCCAGGTACCCATACAAAAATGTCTTTATAAATAACATCATGCAGCAGCAGTTGGCCCAAGCTGATGTCGTGTTAAGTCCTTGCCAGTCCGCAGGAAAGGAAGGAATGGCTTTTCCTCTGCTTCCTCACAGTCTGTGTTGGCAGCACAGTGCCCAGTGAAGTCCATCCCTCTAGGACTGCTTGTCCCAGGAAGGCCCGTGCGTGGGGCTGTGCCGGACGGGCAGCAGGTCGTAGTGCCCAGGAATGTGACTGTTCCTGGGCAGGTCATAGGGGCTCTGAAGGTAGCTGGTGCTCCGGCTGCGGGCGTCTTGGACTATGCTGACAGTGGGCTCTGGGGGAGCAAGGAGAACGGGGTTGTGGTGACCAGCAGCAGTCCCAAAACTCCTCATCCTCGGGGGTCCCCTCCAGCTCAGGACATCCACAACCCACTGTGGCTCAGCTCCCCAGACCAGCACACCAACGCTCAGGCCTTCCCCCTGCCAGTTCATCCCTGTGCCACGCCAAGCCCAGGATCTGTGTGCCAGGGCAGGGAAAACCACCCTCTCCACCAACCCCCCGTGCCACCCACTGCTTACCAACTTCGTAGATGTTTTTATTGGCTGTTGATGAAGTTGGCATTTCGGAATACGGGGACTCCCTGTGACCAGGTGATTTCATTTCCACGTAGCTGCTCTCGGAGTGTTTGCAGGTTAAAATGGGGGGGTCTTTAATGGTGGCGTATGGGTTTTCACTGCTGTTCAGGGAACAAGTGCTGGAGCTGCACACAGATTCTTTCATATAATCTGCAAAACAAGAGCAGAGTGGGTGTGTTAGGATCATTAGCTTAATTAGGTTAATTACAACTGAGCCTCTGCAGGAAGGCTGGGGGGGACAGGGGGGCAGGGGATAAGGAAGATCCTTGAAGCCTCCAGCACAGACAGACCATTGCATCCACCACTCACTGGCAGGAAAGAAATGAAAACCTGCTCAGTACTGAAGGTTTTCCTGTGAGAGGTCCTAGCTGCCGTTTACTGCAATGTTTAATTTGAGGTGGCAATCCTTTCCCTCCCTCCCCCTCATTCCTGTGGAGCCGTGTTCATCCAGCTCTGCCCCGCAGGCCCAGGCGTGGCTGTGGGCAGTCGGCTCTGCGGGCAGGAGCTGCTGCTGGGCCCTGGGCTGCTCAGCCAGCTGAGGGTGAGTCCCAGGGCCTTGGGCACATCCAGTGCCCTGTGCTGGAGTGCACAACACTGCCACAGACTCTGAACTGCAGCAGTGCAGCCTCTGCATGTGCAGCCCCAGCCGGTTTTGGCGTTATCCAGCATCCTACAATTGGGGAATGCTTGGGTTTCCACAGAGGAGGACAAGCCTCCATCTGAGCCTCACTTTTGCTCTGCTTTTTTCCCCCCCTTTGCTGTAGACATCTCCTGCTCCTCTCCCCTGGGCTGGAGAGGAGGTGACAGAGGCACTACTTGGGGAGAACAAAGTTGGCATGAGAGCTGTGACCACCGCTTGGTGACCTGGCTGGGATAGGCCAGCCTGCTGCAAGGTACAGTGCCAGTCTTGCTTTAAAAATAAAAAACAATAGAGAATAAATAGGTCTTAACATTGACATTCAAGAACGTGCCATTGCTGCTGTGTGCATCCTGCTGGGCAGTGCCAGTAATTTAGAATTAGAGCGATGCAATGAAAGATGAGGCATTTTCTTGTGCTGGGTTACAGTACAAAGGCAGATCCTGGTATATATGAAATACTCCCGGTGAAATAGGGGGACTTGCAAAATAGCTGCAATCCCAGCTGCCCCCGCTGTCTAGTATGGGAGACAAAAAGAGAAATTCAGGTTAAGAAATAGACAGACAACATGACATCACTTCTCCACACCTCGGCTCTGAGCCTGCCAGCCCCGTCCTGCTCCCTCACGTGCTAGGTTTGCTCCACTGTGAGTGATTGTCCCTTCTTCAGCTCTGGTGTTGTGTCTGTGTCTATCTGTGTGTCTGTGTGTCCATCACCCCTGGCTGGTGCCCCTCGTCCTGGTTCAGCCCTGAGGGAGGTGCCAGGTGTTGCCTTTCTGGGCTCTGATTTCAGTAGTACCAACAAGTCTGGAGAGCCCTCAGCTCCCAGGGTCAGTGAAAGCAACTCACTGGGAAGCTCCACTGCACACAAATAGCTGGGACCATCAGGGATGGGGAGGCTGGCAGAGGCCTGGCACCAATGCAATGTTTATTTAGGTAGAAAACTTGTAAACTCCTTGTCTGACATCAGCCTGGCTGAGATGAGCAGTGCCTTTGCTTCCAAGTGAAACATGCCAGGTTTGGTACATGACAGGAGATGGGAACCAAAGCAACAGTGACATTTCCTGGCTGTTGGCTGCAGGGTTTGTCCCTGCACTGTCACCAACCCCAGCCCAGTACAAGTGAGTGGAAAACTGCCCCATCCCATCCTTCTACAGAGAGATGGGCAGCCCAAAGGCCAAAGGCTTCTGCACAAGAGTGAGCTCAGTGTTGGCTTTTGCTGTGTATGTGACTTAAATCCAGGTGCCCAGTCTGTTGGTGTTAGAGGTGAGGAAACCACAGACAGACAAATGAAAGGCTCAGCTCCACCTGCCAGCAGCTTACAGCTCCTGGTGGCTACTCCAGGAACATGGAGCTCCTTAGGAGAGCCTGGGCAGCCTCTAATGAGCCAGCTCTGCATTTTGGGGTGAGGGACATGAAGATTATCTTCAACTTGCTTCTCCATTTCCAGAAATGCTGCTGAGCAGATGCTCACAGGGTGAAAAGCAGGATTCCCTCTGTGCCCCAAGAGCCCCCTGCAAAACGTTCCCTGTCACACCACGGCTGGGAGGGAACAAATCAAACCAGAACTGGGTGCAGATTCAGGAAATGTTGATTATAAAGGATTGCTGGCTGCTACAGCAAAGAGCAGAGTGAGAATTCCTCCTCCTGCAGAGCTGCAGCTGCAGGTAAATAGCTGTGTCGTTTGTTTATGGAACTGGGCACATTGGAGCTGGCAAAGGCAAAAATCCCAGCACATCAGCTGTTTTATTTCATCCAGCTCAGCTACTTTTATCTCCCTAAGCTAAAATCCACCTGTACTGCAGTTAGGACTGACATTGCCTCCCAGGCAGGTGTCCCTCAGCCCTTCCCTTCCCAGGACCAGTTGGAAGAACCAGTGAATGCCACTTGGGCTGCCCAGACTTGTTTGGCCTCTCCCAGGAATTGCCTTTTCCCAGGAGATGTTGAGAAACAGCGTGCCTGAGAGCATTCCTGCTGACGTAAACACAGCTCTGGGTCTGCCTGGGACCAGACCTTTGCTTGGGACACAATATATTTTATGGAGCACCAGTGCATGTTTGGGATTCTGGGTACACCAGGGAGTCATTAGCTCTCAAGAAACATTACGTGCAAGATCATGGAGGATTTAACTCTGAAGGCTGTAGAGTTATTTGTTATTAAGGTAATTTGAGGATAATTAAGAAGTCTGGCATCAATTGTCAAATTTTGTTTCATGAATTAATTTAAGCAGAACAAACATATTTAGAGATTCTCAGCCCATGTTGCTGCAGCCGTGTGTGAGCCCTGGCTGTGCTGCCTCCTCATCCCTCCCTGCCACAGGGTCCTGCTCTCATGGAGGTGAAAGCTCTGCCCCACAGTGCTGGGGCTCACTGGAAGCACTCAATCAGCTGGACTTCCAGAGAAATATTGGGAATATGCTCTAATTTTGAAGTCCCTGCCTTCTGTGTTGCCTGGATACCAATCACCAGACCTTTGGAGGGTTTATTTTTGTTAGCAGGGACTGGAAACGTCCCTCCCCCAGACTGGGTTCCTCTCTTGTGTCCTGAATTTCCCCTGGCGTGCTGCAGACAAGCCCTGGATGCCCCAGCCAGGTGGAAGTGCTGAGGGGAGGTGCTGTGCCCTGGTAGAAGGTGCTCTCCTGTTTAACCCTTGTTGGGATGAAGTGTCTGTGCTGGCTGCTGTCCCTGACCTGGCCAGCCCTGGCTGCTGCAGGGACAGTGACACAGTGAGGGTCCATTGCTGCTTCTCAGAGAGCCTCAGCAGTGGGGACACATCCTGTACAACAACCAGGGGAACCTCTCTGAGCCCAGCCCTGCATCCCTGGGGTCACTGCTTCTCTCTGCTGGGGTTTTCCTGGCTCTTCTGCAAAGCATGGTGTTTTTCCTTAAAATGGTTGGAGCCTGAGGTCACCTCATTCCATCAGTGCAGCACTATTCATTTAAAAACCAAACCCCTAAAAACAGAAGGAATCAGCTGAAAGGAAGAGCTCAGGAATGGCATCATTGAGCACCATGCACAGGAAAGAAATTGCTCAGAAACCTGCTCTGAAAACCCTCGTGCCTGGTGAGCCCCTGTCACCAGGTGCCCCAGGGCTGGCACTGTGACAGCCAGCCCCTCTCTGCTGCTGTCAGACTCTGGCCTTGACACCTGGCAACCCCAGATCTCTGTGCCCACCCCTGGAGCTCCACAGCAGCTCAGCCACCACAGCCCTGGGGCCAGGCTGCACAGGGGACACCCCTGTGCTGGTGCCCTGCTCTGGGCACAGCCCCCAGCCCTGGTCTCCTCAGAGAACTGGGGCAGCAGGAGGAGGTGGCCCAGGTTCTCCACAGCCTGGCCTCAGCCTCAAGCCCCCTTCCAACTGCAGGACAGGCTGTCCCCAGGTAGACCACACTGGTGGGAAAAGACATGGTTTTAAATTGGATGAAAGCAGCGAAAAACCAGGCACCTGCCTGCCAAGGCTTTTTGCTGACAGAATCCAATTGTTTGGGACTGGGAGTTTCTTCCTCTCCATTTTCTGAGGAATGTGGTGAGTCAGGGCCTGGCAGGGCAAGGAGAGCTCACTCTGAGCATTGGGCACATTCCCAGCTCCTCCTGGGAGGAGACTCCCCTGGGGCTGGGGCTGCCTGAGCCCAGGAATTGATCTTCAGAGGGGCCTTGGGAACCTTCAGCCTGCTTCTGAGAAGGTGAGGCAGCTTCTGAAAGGCAGCTGCTTCTGAGAGCCCTCAGCTCCTAAGTGCCTGCAGGTGAGCTCCCAAACAGGAGGCCAGGTGTGCCTGTGTCCCTGCCAGCGCCAGCCCTGCCTGTCTGAGGCAGCTGAGCAGCCACAAAGAATTCCAGCTGTGGCTTCTGAGCCTGATTTTTCAATTTATAAAGAGATAAACATGTCAAGGAAATGGTTCAGATCCTAAAAATTAAAGGAAATATAGCAGCTGAAAATGCATTTCACAGTTCTCTGTCACTGTGATTCTTTTTCTCTGCCCCACTGGTCCCCCTGTGTGTGACTGTGCCCGTGGATGGGAGTTCCTCTGCATGTGCTTAAGGCACCTTTAAACTTTGTAAACACAGTAAGTTAATTTAAACTGATGAAGTTAATAGCTCCATGTAGAGGGAACAACTAGGTCTATTATAATAAGATTTTTCTTTTGAAAAAGGGAATCATTGAAGTAGCTGAAACCAGTGGATTGAGTATTTTGTATATCATAAATCATATATATCATATACATACATAATCAATTCAGTATTTTTACTTTAGCTTTATCAACAAAAACTTGGTTGGTTCTTGGTTTCCTTTGGTGATTCTGTGTGGTAAGGTGATGTTCTACAAATATTGCATCCCTGCCTTTTGAAAACAACAGCTACAAAGTGAATATTGATCTTTGGCCTGGCTGTAAGCTGGTTAATGCTTTTTATGTGCAATAGCTTTTGATATTCCTTGTTGGCTGAGCCCAAGGTGTGGCTCTGGAACACCTGAGCCATGGCAGAGCAGGGGTCTGGCAGCAGCCCCAGGGCACTGCAGGAAGAGGCTGGGTGGTGTTTCCCACCTCGGCTCCCTGAGGGCCATTCCCAGGCCTAATTCAGATCCAGGACCTGGGCCTGAAAGCTGCCTGTTCCCCAGGGGACAGATTCCTTGCTCCATCTTCTGGAGCACAAGCTCAGTGAGCTAAACCCCAGCCCAATCTGCCAGGAGCTGTGGGAACCACTGTGCCAAGTGTTCCCTTGGTCCAGATGGAGCTGGAATATTGAGAATGTAAACGTGGAGCAAAGTGAAATGTAAAACCCTGGGCCCTGTGCTCGTGATTCGTCTGAGATCCTGTTTTAGACTGCCCTGGAGTCAGTGCCCACAAGTGCTGGTGCCAGCATGAGGGCACCTCGGCCTCAGGGAGGGCTCTTGTCAGCTCTGCTCCAAATCCCTCTCAGCAGAGGGCACGAGCAGGGGCAGCTTCTTTCCTCGGGGCTTTCCTTTAGCTCAGCATGGCCAGAGCCAAGAGCAGGGAAATGCAGCACTGTGCCACCAGCAGCTCCCCCAGAGCCCCTGTGGCTGCTGGGTCCAACCTGAGTGTGCCCTGGCCAGCTCCAGCTGCCCCTCCTGCCCTGAGCTGAGCCCTCCCTTTCTCCCTGTGCTGCAGAGCCCGTGGCCCCAGGAAGCTTTGCATCCATCATCCATGGCCCAGGAGCGCTGGGAGCCAGGCAGGCAGCTCAGTGGGTGCTGGCTCTGTCCCTCCCTGCCAGGCTCCTATCTCACCTCTTCTAGGGCACCCTCCTCACACCTGGGCAGGGTTCTGCAGCTCTGGATACCATACCTTTGAAGCTTTTTTCCATTATGTATGTGTTCTGACGTCTATCCATCCCACAAGCACCTGCATAAAAATGATATATAATGGAAAACAAATAAATATTTATGTAAATTGGATTGCTTTGACTACTGAGCAGCATATATTCTTCCCTCTAAATTGTACATCAAGGCCCTCACTTAGGGAGGCTCTTAAGCACATCCTCAGCTGTAAGCACACACTCAGCTCCAGTGGGGAGTCTGTACACGCCTGGAATTATGCATGTGCTTAAGAGTTTCCCTGGAAGGGAGAGCTCTCTGCAGCAGGGTTACCAAGAACTGCCATCCATCAGGAGATCAGGACAAAAACCATCTGCTGAGACATTCATTACTGGAATGGTGTGAAAGAAGCCTAAAACATGGCCTTTCAAATCTGAGTCTGCATGCTGTGTTGCAGCACTCTGTGACTAATGTTAGGCTTTGTTTTGTTTGTGGAGAGTGTCTTGTTTAACTCACAGCCTTAGACTCTAAGGTGTGCACAATCTTCTTAAATTAGCTACTATCACTTTGCTCATGAATTTGCACAGTTCAGTGACTGATGTGACAACAGTCCCTAAGTGACCGCTGTGCTCTGACAGTGCAGCACCAGGAGCAGAGCTGGCAGCCAACAATTCTGCCTTGTGCAGCTCCAGAGGAACTCACTGTTCCTCACAAGCTGAGACAGAAGGGGATGGGGACCTTTTCCATTTTTACTCCTGCAAATTACCCTAGATATCAATCAAAAGGAAAATCTAATGTAAGCCTTTAAATCTTTTTAGCTATAGAGTCTGGTATTTCCTATTGACTGGGACAATCAATACAGATTTGGTTACTGAGAAACATCCTTGTGGCTTCTGGGATTCCCAGGCAAGTAACTCAGTTACTGGGAAAAGAGCCCCACAGAGAGTGTGTCCCAGAGGTCTCCCAGCTATTTGTCCTTGTGTGTCCTCTGGTCTCTGCAGAAAACTTGTCATGGGCATGGGCAATGCTGTACCAGCCCCTTTTTCATGACAGCTTCATTTTTTTTGCTAAATAAGGGAAATTACTAGATTAGACAATAAATGTGTAACTGGCACATCAAAGACAAACCAGCCCTTGGCTCTGGTTCTCAGTGCCCATCCCTGAGCACAGGAAGGGGGCTGGTGGCACCACCTGGCTCTCTGGGATGGGGCTCTTCTGGCCATGAGTGACCCCCAGTCCATGTGAGCACCTTCTGCTTTGTTTTCACCACAATGCAGCTCCCAGACTCACCCTGCTGCAGAGGGCAAGGCAGACTGGGAGCTTTGGGAGCTCTGTCCCAGAGCAGGGTGAGCTCTGTGCTCCTTCCCCGCTGTGTTCTGAGTCAGAGCCAGGAGGATGGAGCCAGTTCATGCCTTGGCCCATGGCCACAGGGCTGGGGCTCCCCAAGACCAGCCCTGGGGATCACATCCTCCTCCTGCCAGGGCTGAGCAGACCTCCAAGGGCAGCACCTGGGGCTCACTCACCCCACAGAGCCAGGCTGAGTCCCCAGGGGAAGGGGCTGCACCCATGGAGAGGCAGTGGCAGGGAACAAAGGGACCCAGGCTGACCCTTGGGGAGGTCCATTGCCCGGGGGGGCACACAACCCCACAAAGCCCTTCCCAACCAAAAATTCCCATAATTCCTCCTTTAGTTTTCTCTTTTATCTGTTATAATACTGTGGCTTTATGACCCATTTTTTTGTATTCACTGAGTTCCTTGGGAGGTGAAATGAATAAAAGATACATTATTTTTTAAACTGCAAAAGTAGTTAATGTGGAAAAGTCCTAAACCAGCCAGGGATCTGGCACTTCAGGAAAGTCCAGGTTTAAGTTTGAAGCTAAATTATCTGCTGGGGTGAAATCAGAGTCTCAGCTGGAAATAGTTTTCCACACCTTTTGGCTTTGAGAAGAAAGTGAAGTCAGCTGTGAATCAAACTTATAGCCTTTGGTCCTTTGGAATAAATGCAGCTTTGAGTCACTCATGATGTGCTGCAAATCCCATTTTAGTGTCTGCATCCAGGACTGCTGTTAAAAAAGCATCAGAGATAAACCCAGCCCTGCCTGCAGCTGCTGTGGCCAGTGCTCCAGATAATGAGACAAGAACCTTTCCTGAGCTCAGGTGAGTGCTTTGGGAGTTTTCACCTGCTTGGGATGGGAGCTGGAAGCCAGGCTCTGCCACTGCCCAGTGCAGACTGGACTAGAGCAAGAGGATTACTCACAGGGCAAACAATCCAGCTCTGCAACACAAGAGAGAGAAAATGCAAGGACAAACCATTCCCCAAAACAAGAACCAGGCTGCCTTGGCAGGAAGGTGACAAAGCGTCTTGCTGGCACCACAGAGTCCCCAAACTCTGATGTCTCAAGCCCATGTCTATGGGAATTACTTGTGCTCCTCCCCAGACTCCACTGAACACAATCAGCTCTCTGAAAACCTGGAATTTGAAGCTCACAAACAAATGTGCAGCAGTAAAACTATAGGCTTTGTCCTTGCATTTCCTACTTGGAAAGAACTTGGC